>NC_090935.1:591982770-592285455 GCF_040938575.1 Ambystoma mexicanum
ACCGTCGTCGGTCTCGTTACTGTCGACAACTATTAAACCATTGTCGAAGGCAAAACATACAAAATCATCGTCTGACGATATCGTACACACACCCGTCCACATCAACCATGCCTCCAAAAAACTGTCGACAGCATCAGCTGCTCCTTCCACGGAAGTCCAAACAACGTCGATGGCGACAGCAACGGTACATGGGAAGTCGCCAACACTTTTCCTGTCTGCGCTGTCAACATGGTGGGGTGCAGAAAAAGGACATTAAAGCATCCTCGTTCACAACAGGGAAACAGAAAATGTCGAAATCAGGGAATCTGAAGGGAAATTAAGACACAAGCACAGGTCTGGAGGCAAACGCATGCCATCAAGAAAGAAACCAGAACCATGGGTAGACTCCGTCCCTGTACAGAGCCCAATAGTCCTCAAAATATCTGTCGGGCCCCTGCACTCAAATATCGTAGACAGCCAGACCATAATCACCAAAAGTGGCCCATCATCGCCTCAACCATAGGGAGACACCAATCACCCCATAGAGTCTAAGGGCCCGGCCCTGTCTCCAATCTTGTCAATTCTTCCAGACCAGATATGGAGCACCAGATTGATTCAGAATTTGAACAGGGATATTCATCCCAGTTATCTGAGGAAAACAAGTTTTCGCCAGAGGAGCAAGGGTTACAAGAGTTTACGGAACCGACACCCACGGTCCCGGGTGCCATTTTAAGGCCAGCAGAACCTTTTCTTAACCCACAGTCCTTGTTATCGATACAAGTTTTATCTACACTCCAGTCTCTACTTCAGCAACTGGACACTAGGCTGCCAATCAGCCAACCACACCCACAGGCACCCGATAACCCACCACACCTTTCGTGAGAACCCTGCAGGTCGGTTACAACAGCAAGGGGCCAACTTAATGAACCAAGAGGTAATGCACCCACAGGCGCACAACCTCACCGCAAAGGCCACCTTTCAAGCCTATAAGGCACATGCGATGGCACAGATCCACTAAAACATGAGTATTCTCCAACTAGAACACAAGGGTCTTCTCCAAAACCACAACATTTTCCTTACAGTCAAGAGGAAGGAGAACTACAGTCCTTTACTACAGACGAGGGAGACAACAGGGACACTGCCACTTCTACCTCATAATCACCACAGATAGACAACTGGGAGGACACAGACTTGGGTCCAAACCAAGACGCTGAAGAACCGTTACGACAGTCTCAACCTGATGACATAACTGCATTCCACAACACAGTCCAAAAGTCCTGTGAAGAACTTCGCCTACTTCCATCGGAGCAGGAAAAATATTGTTTCCTGTTCCATTTTAATGCACATGCGCAGAAAGGCGGTAATGCCAACCCCGTTCTAGACCATGTTTGGGAAGAAGGGCTGTTGCTCATGAAGAAACCCTTCTCAGAACCAGCATTAAAAGGCCGCCTAGAGACAAAATGTAATGGACCGGAGGTATCCCCTAAATGCCTTGCATCACAACCAACCCCCGACTCAGTGGTTTCAGCGACAGCATGCAGAAAATCTAATACACAAGGTCAAAAATGTGCAGTTCCACCTGACAATGACAGCAGGAAACAAGACACATTTGGCAAGAACATTCTAGCCATAGGTGCCACGACAATTAAAGCAGCAAATTCACTGGCAATACTCTCAAGATACGACCGTGAGATGTGGAACCGGATGGCCCTGCTATTCGAATACTTGCCAGAAGATTAAAGAGAGCAGACCATAGACATCCTGCCAGAAGGGGAATATGCCTCAAATGATACAATCAAATTAGACGTCAATATAGCAGAGACTGGGTTTAAACAAGTTAATAATGCTGTTGTGCTACAAAGACAAGCATGGTTAAAATGCACAGATTTCAGGGCAGATGTTCAGTCAAAGGTATTAGAGAAGCCTTTCAAAGGAGATCAGTTGTATGGTCCCAAAATTGACGATGCCCTTAAAGCCATGAAAGCAGATGCAGATACAGCAAGTTTGCTTACCACACTAACAGTAAGACACACTTTTCGCTCCTCCTTCAGAGGAGCCTCCGGTCGTTCCACTGCAACAAACAAAGGTAGCAAAGGGTACCAGAGGAGAACCTCATATTTGCAAATGTGCTGCCAGGGGTATCGCTGGGCGTATCTGTACAAACAGAAAGACTACAAGCAAGCTCCAAGAGGCCGACATACAACATCCACCTCTAGGGGCTGACAGCAGCAAAAACAAGCCTGACGTCCATTAACCAGTTGCACCCACGGCCCAAGTGCAGCAAGTACAAGATCATTTACAGCAGTGGCAACAAGTAACCACAGACAAATGGGTGTTAGACAAAGTGGGCATGTCATAGAGTTCCAAGGAACCCCCCTCTATCTCCCCCAATATTTCAACACCAACCGCACTTAATCATCTTGAACTGCGAAGTAGAAAAACTGCTCACAATAAAACACGATCGTATAGGTTCCAAAGCAGAAGAGGGGCAAGGGTACCTACTCACCATTCTTCATAGTAAAAAAAAATAAGAAGACTCATGGAGACCAATTCTGGACCTAAGAACTCTGAACAAATATGCCAAGAAACGAAAATTCAAAATGTTCACCCTGGCAGAAGTCATAAAGTCAATAATGGAGGGCGACTTCCTGGAGTTACTAGACCTCAAAGATGCATATTTTCACATTCCAATTAGCAAAAGCCATGGAAAATTCCCAAGATTTTTCGTGGGCACAAAGCACTATCAAGGCAAAGTCCTGCCGGTTGGTCTTTGCTCAGCCCCAAGAACATTCACCAAATGCCTAGCCCCAATAGCTGAGTCATTCAGAAGAAAAGGATATCATGTGTATCCATATCTCGATGATTGGTTAGTATGAGCTCCATCGCGACTAGCAGCGGAAACATCGATCCAACAGGTGTTCGACACCCTCTTACGCCTCGGCTTCACAATAATTTCAATCCTGCTTCAGGCCATCCAACAAGTTAGTTTTCCTAGGGGCACACTTCAACACCACCAAGGGCTGGGTGCGCCCGTCAGTGGAAAGGGCAGCGTCCATATCCCGCCTAGTCATGAAATTCATCCCTGGAGCCAGGATCAGAGTCAGTACCGTCATGCAGCTCTTAGGCACCATGTCTTCTTGCATTCCTCTAATCTAACACTGCAGGTTGCAAATGAGAAAGCATCGGTGGTCCCAACTAACAGGAACGTGGCCCGACAGGATAACAGTAACAAGGTCACTCAGACAGCTTGCAGTGGTGGCTCACACCAGCCCACATCACCAAAGGAGTCCCGTTCAGGGATCCCCCATTTCAGGAAACCCTAATCACGGATGCCTCACTTACAGGATGGGGCGCACACGCAAACTAGTTATCAATGAAAGGCCATTGGTCCCCGACCGAGTCACAACTCCACATCAACATACTGGAGCTCAAGGCAGTAGCACACGCCCTTCGCTCGTTCCAAACAGTGCTGAAAGGGAAAGTGGTACGAGTGTTCACAGACAACAAGACCACAATGCATTATGTGGGAAAAACAAGGAGGCACAATATCAAAGGCACTTTCCAGGGAAGCCCAACAGTTGTGGCACTGGGCCATAGAAAACAACATGCAACTGCAAGCATTTCACCTTCCCGGAAAGGAAAACGAAACTGCAGATCAACGCAGCAGAGCCACAACAACTAGTCACACAAATGGCAACTAGCGGACAGAAAGCTCATTCAAATCCCCACTTGTTGAAGAACACCGACCATCTATTTGGTTGCCACATGGGAGAACAAAAAATTCCTGCAATTAACAATCAGGTATCTGCACCATAAATCACTAGGAGATGCATTCGCAATGTCATGGGCGGAAATGTTCACCTATGCCTTGCCCCCAACTCCAGTCATACACAAAGTCCTTCAAATGATTGCAACATGCAAGTGCACAGTCATTCTCTTAGCTCTGAGATGGGCAAGACAACTGTGGTTCTCAGAAGTTCGCCTGTCCCAGGACCGTCCAATCCCTCTGGGTCAAGACCCTGACCTGTTGATTGTGGGCAACAAACAGGTGAGACACCACAACCCAGGGGTACTCAGCTTAAAGGCTCGGCTCTTGACTTCAATGAGTTCGGACATGTTCCGCTCACTTCAGAGTGCAGCAACATCCTAAAGGCTGCCAGAGCGGAGTCCACCAACAAGTCATATGTGTACAAGTGGAATCGATTTTGCACTTTGTGCTCCCAAAAAGTAGATCCATTAGACGTGGATCCTCACCAAATCCTACCATACCTTTTACAATTGGCAAAAGACGGTTTGTCTCACTCATCTATCAAAGTGCATCTGGCAGCGATCTCTAGATACACCAGGAAGCAAGGAAAGGCTCCAATCTTCGGAGCCTGCATCGTTAAACACTTGATGAAGGCTCTATTCCGCACTTGTCCCCCTAAGTAGAAAATACCACCTCAGTGGAGCTTAAACACAGTGCTCTAAGCGCTTCTGAAGCTTCCATTCGAACCCATGGCTACTACGGGGCATAAAGTTCACGAAAAGACGGCTTTTCTAGGAGCAATCACATCCTTCCAACGAGTGTCAGAATGCACTATCCGTTAAACCTTGTATGTACAGTTTGAGAAAAACAAGGTCATCTTAAAAACAAACCCTACGTTTGTTCCCAAGGTGTGGTCCAACTTCCACCTGCAAACTGAAGTAACCCTACCGGTGTTCTTCGCACATACGTCCACACCAGCAGAACAAGCTCTACATTCGCTCGACCTTCAAAGTGTCTTGAACTTCTACATCAACAGAACCAAAAAAATTCGATGCACATCACAACTGTTTGTGGCTATCGGCCCTCCTAACACAGGTCGGACGATTTTCAAAGCAAGGTATTGCAAGATGGGTTTCCACCGGAATTTCCACGGCACACACCCAGGCCAAGCGGCCACTGCAAGGAACAGTTTGTGCTCATTCCGCAAGGGCAGTGGGGTCTTCGGCAGCTCTATGGGCAGGGGCCCCCCTGTCGGTCATATGCCGTGCGTCAACCTGGGCAGTTCTGCACACCTTCGTCAGCATTACTGCATGGAGGGACAAGGAGAAGCTGAAGCAAGTGTAGGAAGAGCCGCCCTACAACGCTTGTTTCAATAAACCCTTTACACCTCCTGTTACAGTTTAACTGCTGTGGCAATCTATTCGCTTTGGCCTCCCCACCTCCCTGAAACTTGAGGAGAACCATCTTAGGTTCTGGAAGCACCTAAAACCCTTCCTCTTTGCTTCTGCTTTCTCTGCCACTCTCCCCTGCTGAAGTCCTGGCTGATACTGAGACTGCACGGGTTACCTGGCCACCCATCTGATCTCGGGCCCAAGCCCTGCCAGTTGCACACTTGCGCTGCCTTCCTGGCAACCCCTGCACCTGGGGACTGTTTTCTGTATCCCTACAGTCCCCAAACCAGCACTTACATCTGCACTCACCCTGCACTTGCCACCAGCTGGCCGTTCTTATTTATGTTATTATTTTATTATCCCCTGTACTGCACCCCTGTACACTTTTCCTTTTCCCCCTTCCCTTGCACTCGCGCAATCTGAATGACACCTGGCCTAGTAAGATCGTTGTCTGGCTTCCCTCTGTTCCCCCTCCCTTGCCTCGTCGCGCCTTGAAACACTTGTGTATAGGCGCATTATAAATGCCATATATCATATCAAAGCATGTGAATCCATGAAACGTCCAATGTTGGTGAGGGAGTATGTTTTTTTCTTACATGTAACTCCTGTTCTCCAGCATTGGTATCTTTCATGGATTCACATGCACCCACCGACCACCCCTAAGGGAGCAAGGCTATGTTATGCCAACTCTCAATCCAATGGGGTCAGAATCTGAAGATGGCTTCCTGGGTGGGGCTTGTCACTCAACGTCCCATTGGCTGAGGCAGAATGCACCCAAAAGTACGTGAATGGGCTACCAAAGTGAGCCTAAAAGTTCTAATTATAAGCTATAATTAAATGTTACAGGATTCCCAGCGTGTGAGTTACAGGTAAGAAACATACTCCTTCCGCGTTACTTGGTTGGGAAAGAACCAATTTGGGTGGGACAAGGGACTGTGGCTATTGTGCTGTCCTTGTTGTGTCTGGAGACGGGGGTATTGCACCAGGTAGTGTGGGCCAATAGTGTTCACAAAGGAGGATGGATGCAGCAAGGTTTGCTGCATTGTTTTCAATGGTGCAGGATAGGGGTCTTGATGGAGTAATGTCCCAGCTTGAAGCGTCGGGGACATACAGGGAAGGAGGAACCTTCTGAGAAAATCAGGCATTCAGGGACCGGGCCCACTGATAACAGCAGAGCAATATACGGCTGGCACAATGCCCCATCACCCTCCATGCGGGCAGCCAGTCTTTAGCATGCCCCTGGCGTGTCACTCCACTATCGGTCCTCTGCATCTGGCTCAGCAGGACGGGGCATGTCTGCAGGGCGGTAACTCAGGAATTCCTTGGAGCTGGGGGACAGAGGGAGCTGTTTCTCCAGGGGTGCAGACTGCAGTGGGCAGCCGGCGCCCCAGGACAATGTTTGCTTTGACCCAAGGTGTTCAGCCCACAGCCGGACCACCACATCCTGGTTAACATGGAGGGAGAGGCAACAGGGAGGGAATCCCTGGTACGAGGGGCACTCAGTACGGTTCTGCCTGGAAGAGAGACTCATGGGGCTTGGGCCCTTGTGCCACGCAGTGGGGGGTCTGTGTATACAGGGGGGTGGCACTGGGCCAGTCCACCAACAAGAGAGAAGTCCTTGGGGGGACAATGGGTGAGGCCGGGAACGGATCAGCAATGAGGTTAGAGGCACCAGGAATATGGTCCACTTAACCCCCAGTGGGGACAACAGCTGTCTGGTGAGGTCCGGAGGGGCACAGGAGGTGTGGAACCCCACGGGCGCATTACAACCAGGTCCAGGAGCAGTGTACGTAAGGGCTAACTCTGCCCCCATCTTGGGTCAGCCAGGTATGCTAACTTGGCATGTACACCTGAAGTGAAAGAAAAATGTGGAAGACAAAGTTTCTGGATGTGTTTTGCCTTGTTGGATTATACAGGGCACAGTAAAGCCAGGAGAGTAAGTCTGAGGTGAAGTATAAGAAGCCTCAGGTGGATAAATCGATAGTGAATTGGGCCACAGGCTTTATGATGTACTCTGCAGTGATGGTTGAGAAATATACTGTACTTCATACAAAGCATTTTTCATACATGCATTTGATTCTATTGCACCTTAAAATACCTTGCCTATAGGTGCATTATAAATACCCAATAAATAAATGAATACAATGTGTACATGGGGCTTGGTTGAACTATGACAAACGGTTTGGAAGCTCAAAAGCAAGTAGCATACAATTAGATTGGGGCACCAGGGCCACGACTTATGGGTCAGTTGCACAATGTTTAGACCAAATGTTAGCAAACATGCGAGCCAGGAATTTGTAGGTTCTGTGCAGCCCTTTCGGACCATCCCACAATCCAGTGATATGAAGAGGGTGTGCTGGGCATAGAACAAAAGGGCCTGCAGCTGGTCCTTTTGCAAGTTTAAGCACGCCTGCGCCTTCTGCAGCGTTTCTGGTCACCCATAGGTTAACTGTCTCAAATGGTCCAAAGAAAAAGAGCATAGGAAGGGGTCTGGGCCCCGCACATGGCAGCGAGGAGCTACCCATGCCAGTGGGGAAGGACCTATTTTGAGACTGGGCAAATGAGTACCCTAGGGTGGAGGATGCTAAGCTATTGGTTAATGCGTTTGCCTTTGGTTTCTGGATACCAGTCCAGGGTCTCTGTCCCAGTGAATAAAAAAAAAATCAGTTATCCGCCTTGAGACGGTCAGATGTGGTAATAGAAAAGGTGGAAAAGGAAAGGATGCTTGGAGGATAAGGGTCCTTTTGAACATCTACGTTACCCTGAATATATTTGTTCTCCTTTGGGTATTGTGCCGACGAAAGAAGAGTGCAAATTCTGACTGAGCCATAACTTGTAGTTCCCAAAGGGAGCTTCAGTAAATGATGCAATTGACCAAGATGGCCTATTCAGTCAGATGTGCCTCATTATACGGGGCACTCAAGCTATAGCATTTACTGGGCAAAGGTGCATTTTTGTCCAAATCCGACATCACGTCTGCATTTATGCTATTACCGGTACACCCGGATGATTACCTTATGCTGGGGTTTCAAGTTGTAAGTAGGTTTCACTTCAACAAATACATGCCAATGGGGTGTTCTATTTCTTGCAGCTACATTGAAACGCTGAGCATATTCCTAGAGTGGGCCAGCGGGAGTGCAAGGGGGCCAGGGTTCTACACAATGTAGATGACTAAGTTCATGCTAGAACCCAAAACACGACAATGAGAGATAGCATTACTGGCATTCCAAAGTGTATGGGGCAGCTCGGGGGTGCCTTTTACCAAAGGTAAGATTGAGGGTCCCATGACTACTTTGACATTCCTGGGGATTGAAATTCCTTCAATGCGAGGGGAATGCCGCTTGCCTGAGGACTAAGTGTGTGAATTTAGTGAATCTATGCCAAGGTGTGCCTATAGGCCTAAAAGGTGACACTGGGTCAATTACAACGCCTAATGGGTCAGCTGAATTTTGCATTATGCATACCTCCAATGGGCAGGCTGTTCTCGCAGTCCATTGCAGGGTCAATGTCAGGGATGGCTGAGAGGCATCATCATACAAGCTTGTCCAAAGGGGTGAATGAAGACCTCAGGACATGGGCCACATTCCTATCCGACTTCAATGGCGTGCAGTTGTTTGCCGGGAGGCAGTTAACACAAGTACCCAGATCGGTCCGTATGCAGACGCTGCAGGTGGTGTGGGGTTTGCGGCAATTTTAGGGAACAAGTGGTGCGGCCAGGGCTGGCCCACCAATTGGTTCAATTGTGGTTTAACCCCAAATGTAACATTCCTCAAATAGTTCCCAATTTTGGTGGCACTGACAATTTGGGGGGACAATATGCGGGGAAGAAACGTGGTGTTCTGGTCTGACAGTATGTCTGTAGTACAGGCTATCAACAATCAAAGGGCACCTATCCTATGGTTCTGAGATTAGTGAAGGAACTGGTAATGTGTTTGCAGTGTAATATTCAATTTCAGGCGAGGCATGTACCAGGTGTGTTTCAAGATGCAGGAGTTCGGCGATGGCTTCCACATACAGAGAAAAAGATGACTGTATTTCCAGAGACACTTTGGATGTTTGGTGCCCAGACCTCACTCCGATGATTGCGGGTTCCATGTCTGCAAAACCAAGGCAGCATCTGAAAGATGTCCAGGGAGTTTAGGCCATTCTGCTGAGAGGAGGGGTTGGGGGACCTTTTTCACAGGGATTCTTTTCGCTATTTGGGCCATTTGTACAGAAGAGGATATCTGGGCAAGCAGCACGGGGAAAGGCAGCAGCAGCGTGGTTCAGTATTGACAGCTTGTCAGTGGACTTTGCAATACGTAGGGCCTTGTCAGTATGAAAGAGGCTGGAGGATAGCATGAAAGGACACAAGTAGGCCTCTCGATCCTCACAAGCTGTGCTTATTGGTACATGGCTTGGGGGAGATTTGTAGGAACAAGTATGAGGCTACCTTATTTAGGGCTGCATGTGTACTTGTCTTTTTGGAGGCCTTCAGGATGGGTGAATTAGTGGGATCATCGATGGAGGACAACTCAGTTGGGGTGCGGTCTAAGACCAACCACGAGGGGAGAGTGGCTAGGGTGTCGCTGTACATGCATGGTGAGGTGCTAATTTGCCCTCTATGGGCTATGTGGCATTTTCTCATGCTGAGGGGTGTGGTGGCAGGTCTGCTGTTACTCCACCAGGACGAATCCAGTGTGCCACGATTTCTATTTAGGGGAGTCTTTGAAAAGGCTCTGTAGGTAGAAGGCTTGGGTCGTTGGGGTTTTCCCCTCATTCATTCTGGATAGGGGCGGCCACCACAGCTGCAGCGATCCGTTTTGAGAAGGAGCACAGCATGAGTAGGTGTCCACCGCACAAGATAGTGCGGGGGACACTATGGGACAGCATCCCCTAACCCTTTCTCTGTTTGTTCTTTGTCATAGTAGGGGATGCCACCAAGTAGAGTGGTGTTGATTGTTGGGCACTCTTTCATCAAGAGGATGGACTGGAGGGTGCACAAACGTCCGGGTTTACTGAAGTGCCCAGGCATCACTGTGTGCTGGATTGGTAGAGGGGGGCCTGCATGTCTGGAAGATCAAGGAAAGGCACAGAGAGCCGGCTGCCCGGCTCAGGCCTGGTTATTATGCAGATTGGGGGTAATAATCTGGTTCCCATGGGGAGGAGAAAATTGAAGGAGAGTTTAGTGTCACGATTCTCGTGGATTAGGTTCTTTTTGTGAGCATTAATTGCATGGTCACAGAACATCCCACGGACTAGGCGGGGATTAACCAGGTCGGTACACCCCTTGAACATTTCAGCGCGGAAGCTAAACAATGAACTGGCCTGCCTGGCATCCTGACACAGGCGATATAGGATTGTGGCTAAGGGGTTGTGAGGGGGCCTTCATACTTTCACAGGGACGGGGGTTACACCTGTTCGACCATGGTACTGAACGTTCGTGCAAAAACCTCTTGGCATTCATTCGCACAGCATGGCAGGGGGGGGGGGTTCCCCGGACGGGAGGTCCGAGTCCATGTGGCAGGTGGGGAAGGACCATTTAGCCAGTGATTTGCCCCTCTCATGGTCCACAGTGCCTGGGATAGACCAGTGCTGAGGGCTAGCTACCTCCCTACATAGTAGATGCCACACTGGCATTTAATGCTGTACACAACATTCCTATCGTCACATCTTGCGGAGTATCTTTTTGCCTTTTCTGGGGTGGAAGACATTATTGCAATTAACACAGTTCAAACATGCAGAAGTGCCTGTTGGATGCCTAGTGCCAGTATTTCTGTTTTTTTCCTCATCCTTATGTACAAGTAAGTCTCTAAGGTTATGACTGTGCTTGTATGCGAAAACAGGATGTTCTTTAAAACATTCCCCTAGTTTGTTGTCTTTCCTGAGAATTTCCCAATTCTTAATGATTGATCTCTTTATTTTGTTACTCTCTATAGACTACTTTGAGACATAAACCAGAGGAGGTGGTGTTTTTTGGGAGCTGGTTGAAGTTGCCTTTCCCTGTCCTTGCTTTGTGGTCTAGTGATTGACTCATGCAGCTCCTCTTGCAAATAGCCTCTAGCAGAAAATCTATCCAACACTTTCCTCAATGTTCCCTGCTCTCATTTGTGTCACTGACAATACCTTTTATTCTAAGGAGTTGGCTAAAAGGTAGAGTCCTTAATGTGGCAGGATGGCAAAAACTCATTCTGTGTTACAGGTTGTTCCTGTCTGTCTTCTTCCTGTAAACATTGGTAACAAAACTCCCTTGAGCGGGTATGACGTGTATGTCCAGAAAACGGGTGTCCGAATCGCCCATCGTGATGGTGAACTGAATGCATTTGTCTATCTGGTTAAGATGGTCTAAGAAGTTGTCAAGTGTCTCTTTGAGTCCCTCCATACACTAAACATGTTGTCTATATTTCTGCCTCAAAAAAGGATATATTTGTTCCAGACTGGATGTGATGCAATGTGATCCATTTCGACTTTATACATAAAACCATTAGCATATGCAGGAGCCATATACCAGAGATCTGCAAATAAAACTGATTTGTATGTCTGAAATATGAATTTTCTGAAATAAACATCAGTAAAAGCATGATAAATTCTAGAAGCACTGATTTATTCCTGTTGCAATACCAAACACTCGATGGCCTCTATCCCTGGACGCAGGGGCCTAGAGAGTGAGAGGTATGAAGGTGTACAGGCTTTTGACATCTATGGTAAAAATAATGTGTGAATCAGTGATATTAATCTCCTTAAGTTTGTTCAAAAAGCGAGGGGTGTCTCACATTTCAGACAGAGTTTTAAGACCTAAAGAGATCAAAATTCTTCACAAAGGCCTCAACTACATTCCGACATATAGCACCACCAAATTCTACACTAAAGTAAATCTTTTTAAATTCACTCGGAAATGGTCTCAAGACGTTCTTTACCGGTTTGGTGGAGAACTCTGAGGCTATGGATGGTGGTACACAATATATTGAATTGAAACCGAGAAGTGATTTTGTTCCAAATAACACTATTGATATTTTCCAAAGACATGGTACAGAGGACAAACATATCATATAAGAAGCCCTCACATAGAATTTTGTATTGTGGCGAATTAGCCCTTGTCAAGCCTTTATATACCGACCAAATTATCACTATACGCCCTGCTGACAACGGGTGCGCTCTTGTCATTAAGAACACTAAAGATGATGAGGTGGAGTGCATTGCAAAGAGGGAGCGATTGTCTTACTTTAGAGTAGAGCCCCAGTGGACGCGGGTGTTTTCGCGTGTTTGGTGCGCGTTTCCGCGCCGCGTTGATGTGGTTGGCTGCTAGAACCCTGGGGAGGAGTTAATGGGGGGCCGAAGGCAGGAGACGGCAAGATCAGCTTAAATAAGGAAGCGAGTAACTCACGACACGCCTCCTGATCACGTGACAAGATGGTCACATGACCAACAAAAACGAATAAAAAGCGATGCCGGACACCAAAAAGGGAAAGCAGGCGAATATTGAAAATAGAAGAAAACTCAGCTGCCAGAGAAGCCGGTGGACGACCCAGATAGGAGCAGGGCGAGTCCTAATCGGAACCCGGGCAAGAGCAGGGAAACAAAAGGAACCCTAGGTAAGATTGGCGTGACCAATAGACTAATCAGAAGGCATAGTAATATGACAATAAATGACAATATGCCAGACGAATGCCCGAACGCCCAAAAGATTGATTTAGCCTTCTTTCTTGTTTTCTGCCGTGTTTCCCTTTATTAGAAATATACGCAGATGGTATCTCCTAAAAATAATCAGAGGACCCGACTCTTCCAACTAAAGGTACACAGAGTACTTACTAAAACCTGTGACCTGAGAAAAACAAGGTTATTAGGTCCGTATGTAATGCATTAAATATTTCGACCCGCAGTAATGATAGTAAACAAAGTGAAAAATGGGAAAAAGGGAAAAAAAACTCATGGTATATAATTTATGTCTCCCGCATAGGGGCACGCCCCAGTGGTTTATCATATTTGGCGGTGAGCAGTCTCTGTTATCATAACAAATCTGGAAGTGTGGCCACAGGATTAGACGGGCCGCGCCTAGAAGTAACAGAAACAAGGTGATTGTTACAAAAGTTATGTGTCAAGATAACTTTAGAGATCCATTAATGCATGATGTAATCATGGTGTGCGTTATAGGAGTATGATTCACAAAATTAAGGGTGATATAAAATCAACCATGAATGAACCTATCATGTCAAGCCTGTACCACGCTAGAAAGAGCGATGATGTCACAACAGATGTATAGAAGGAGCTAGCTAAATTAATGATTCCCTTCTGCTGTAATATTTAATTCAGCAGGTTGTATATAATAACAATTACAACCGGGATGTTATTCGAGTACTGAAATTCGATTATCCCACACTTGCTTCCCACAGCTATCCGTTTGATGGTTGGACTGGACGAAAGGATTAACGGGATTTCATTCGAAGTCAATTCCCAGAAAAAATTCAAAAGAAGACAAACACAATTGTACATTTTAAAGGAATGTGGTACAACAAAACCCCTGAAGAATTTCCTTACTATTAGTATGAAAGTGTGAAAGGAATGAAACATGTCGGGTATGGTATGAATGTGGTATGAAAGTAAGCATGAGTGATATGAGCACAGAGCTAAATGTTGTATGGATTGGGATGTATTTCTCTCTGAGAGAGGAGAGCAAACAACAGATCCTTATTGAGAGATTATTCTTAGAAATTGTCAATTGATGGAGTACTACAGGATATTGAATGTGCACAGCTAAATTGAATATTATTGTGAAAAGTCTGTTTTTTGTTTTTTTATAAATTGTTTAAAAAACTCTTTAATATTGTAGATGTGAAAAAAATGTTTTATTGAGGATCTCTGATAAATAATTTTTTTTATATAAATTTGAGTAGTATAATGGAATTTAATGAGTATTAATCATATACAGAAGGGAAAACCCCGAATGGACTTGGGGAAGCAAGTGACCCTGTGAACACATTATATTGTTAAACAAGTGTTTTTGTAGAGGGCTGTTCACAAGAGGTAATTGAAAACATAACCTCTGGTCTCTCAAAGTGAGTTGTGGGGTGCATTGCACAATTTAGCGATGGTAACTGTGACGATTCATGGAATCACGTCACTTCCCCCCAAGCGGGGGGCGCAGTCCTTCCCTGTGAGGCTAGGGGTGGTAAAAAGCAAAGGGCCTCACATGGAGAGACTCGCCCCTTGGGGGACAAGGTCTCCCATTCCGTGATGGAACTCCCTAAACCTCCTGGCCTAGAAACTCTAAAACCCTTAAGATCTGTCGATGTTTAGGCTGACCGTACTACTGCCTGCTATTGTGATACTCCTTGTCTTCAACCTGTAATAATATAGACACCATTCATATGGGCATTCAGTATGAACAGGATTTGTACTATGGAGGTACTGAGAAGATCATTCACAGTCATGCAGAAAACTCATGTGAAAGATACTGGGACGAGGATGCAAGAGGAGTACACAGCTGAGCCCGACGACGGACTTTGGCACTCTGCTGGGGAGGTCCCAGCTCAACAAGATAAAAAGTAAAGGAAGACTCAGCAAAGAGAGCCAGAGGTGCGAAGCCTGGTCAGCCTGGGAAATTCGAACCGGGAGAGAAGAAGGGACATTGAAGGAGCAACCCAGACGCTGGGAGGATGCCAGCCGCAGACCAGAAGTGTCCTCCTATGGCCGAGCGAGAGCAAGCCGATCTGGAAGCTTGGAGTCCAGGAGACGGTGGCATGACCTCGAGGAGGTGGACCAAGTGGTTCTACAACTATGCTGATAGTGCCTGCCCGGGACGATCGCTGAGACGCAGCAGGACCACGGAGAGAGAATAGCGGAGCCATACAAGCCTTCACTGGGAATGCAGAAGCCAGACACCCCAGGAAGAACCAGTGATGTGCTCGGACCAAAGTAAAAGTTTACGGGAGCTGAGGGAGACCCGCTAGGGTCTTGGGGGCGTGTTAAGCAAGCCTCGGGAGTGATCTCCCTCGTCTCAATAAACATATTAAGAATAATAATTGAATAAAATGTATCACCAGTGACGCAGATGAGAGCAGGGAACAATTGAATATAGTCTTGGATAGATATTCTGCTAGAGGCTATTCTCATGAGGAGCTTGATGAGGCAAGGACAGGGAAGACTACTTGAAACAGCTCCCAAAAAAACATTACCTCCTCTGGTATATGTCTCAAAGTGCTCTATACAGAGTAACAAAATCAAGTGATCGCTACTTAAGAATTGGGAAATTCTCAGGAAAGACAACAAACTAGGGGAACTTTTTAAAGAACATCCTGTTTTCGCATACCAATGCAGTCAAAACCTTAGAGACTTGTATGTAAGGATGGTGGAACAAGGCAGAAATACTGGATTTAGGCATCCGACAGGCACGTTCCCATGTTTGAACTGTGTTAATTGCAATAATGTGACTAACGGGAATGTTATCTTCTACCCCAGAACAGGCAAAAAGCTTTTTCTAAGATACTTTGCAGCATGTGACACAAGGAATGTTGTGTACAGCATTAAATCCCTGCGTCTGCCAACTAAAAAGCAGCCATATTAAACACCAAAAGAGACTTACAAGACAAGAATACAAAATGCCAAATCAAGCTCAAAAGAGCTCTTCACTATAGTCAGGGAATTGGAGACCCCAGTTCCACCGACAGACCCGTGCACTAAAGACGCTTCTTGGGGTGCCAAGATCCAAAAAGCCATTCTAGATAAAATTGCTCTGCTGCAAACCAAAATAGAGGGGGGAAAAAGCACAGTTTGACATTGAGTACTAACTTCAAAAAAATCTCAGGACTCAGAGCCCATACCGTGTCATCCATTCCAATTCACACCAGTCACCACGCAAGAGGTAGAAGACATCCTAGCCAGCCTAAAAGCTTCAAGATGTCAAGGGGACTTTTGCCCAGCCATGGCTATAAAGGAAGGAGCAAAGGACTTCACACCATTCATCACTTTCTTGAAATTTGCATAGTCCCTGATAATCTTAAGGAGGCCTGGGTCATGCCCCTTCTCAAAAAACCTAACTTAGATCCGAATATCCCTACCAACTATAGACTCATAACTACAGTACTGTTCCTCTTGAAAATAATTGAAAGAATGGCATATCTCCAGATACAAAAGCACTTAGAAGACAGCAACCTCTTAGGCTTAGGCTTGCGTCAATCTGGATTCAGACCAAGACATGGTACAGAATCGGCTCTCCTCGATTTAAAAATCCAATTGGATGAGTTTAGGGATAAAGGCAACATTGCCATCCTACTGCTGCTTGACCTATCAGCAGCTTTTGATTTGGTTGACCACCAGATCCTTACAAAGCATCCGACTACAGCAGCTCCTTTCTCCACCAATGCCGCTACTTGGATTCAGTCCTTTCTAGCCAACAGGACCATGAGAGTCTTCTCTCCTACATCTTCTGCTGACCCAGTTCCAGTCTCCTGTGGAGTCGCTCAGGGCTCCTGCGTCTAGCCTACCTTTATACAATATTTTTACGAAGCTCCTGTTCACCTACACTAACTATGCAGAGGAATCCCAAGTCCTTATTACCTTGACGGGTTGCTACGACAAAGATTCAAAAATATTAAATTAAACGATCTCTATCTTCAGATCCAGACTTGGATGGCTACCGACAGCCTTTGCCTAAACGATAAGACAGAGCTTCTTCTCCAGCATGGGGTCTGGCATGGATTCACATGCTCATGAATATTCCCCGTCGTCAGGCTGGGAATCCTCGGTAAAGAAAAAATCAGTATCAGTTTCGTTTCTGATCTCTTTCCTAGTAGTAACCAATCACTGATCTCTGCGTCATACTGACCACAGCCAATGACTGCCCTCTACCTAAGCCCCGCCTCTGGCAGCCATCTTCAGATTTTTACCGCACGTTCAAGTGTTGGGAGTCCTCGTGCTTAGGTCTCGAGCTTTTACTGCGTGTTTCGCGCTTTTTCAGGTGAATGTTCACATTTTTTCGGTTAATCGAGCCTCAAGCTCCACCGTTTCTACTCCCGTTAACGGCTACCCGTTGCGGGATTTTCCTACGCCCCTCAAGGGTGAAGATTTCGTCGAATCAACTTCTTGGAGGATTCCAGAAGATTCGCGGCCTACTTCGAGATGGCCCAGGATGCGAGTTCGTCGCCCGGACCCAAGCTGTTTCGCAGCTGCCCTGGATGCGGGCTGCAGAATGTGTTTAAGGAAGACGAACATTCGCGATGCCTCTACTGTCTTCATGGGAACAAGACTCATGTAGAGAAGGACTGTCAGTTCTGCAAGCTGCAAGAACTTGTCGGAGCAGACCATGAGGGACCATCGATCCCGTCTCGCAAGCTGGTTGGAGAAGGGCTCGACGGGTGAGAAGAAGAAGAAAGGGTCCGAGCGGGCTTCTAAGTCCTGAGCGGGCGCCCCGGCGACGGGGGCCCAACACCAGGCCAAGCGCCGCGTGTCCACTGGCTCCGGGGGCGCCGAAAGGTCGGCTCTTCGGTCGCCAGGCAGGGCGCACCTTCCCCGGCACCGTCAACCACGAGCCAACGCTCCGGTTCGGGGAAGAGAAAGTCCGAGACCCCGGGTAAGCTTCGAGAGAAGCACCGTCCGATCTCGGAAGAGGGGGAGCGAGGCGTCGCCCCTCCCCCGAAGGAGAAGGCCCGGGACGCACCTAAGGTGGTGAAGGCCTCTACACAGCAGGCGAAGGCCTCTATCGAGGCTATCGCGGCGACTCTTGCCAAGCCGGCAGAGACACCGCCAGCGGAGAGTGCCTCCGGGACTAGAGTTTCCCTGCCGCCAAGGAGGGAATCCTCTTTTCAGCCCATCGTCTTGGCCGCCATGATGGAAGAAGCGAGGGGGGGCACGGTGCCCTCCTCAAGCTCGGAGTAAGCCTCGGAGGAGGAACTGACCGAGGCCGTGAGGAACCTCGAAGTCCAATTCGAGAAGGTTCGATCCCGTCAGGAAGATCCTCGGGAGATAACCGAGGAAGACGACGATGGTGAGGAAGAGCGGCCTTCCCTTCCGGCGCAGCCGGATCCTAGGCCTCAGGATGGCTCGGCGGCCATTTTGTCTGCCATCCAGTCCTTATGCTCTGAGATAAGGACGAGATTCCCACGGCCCAGGCCGGAGGACCCGCAACCTGACCCCTCGGGAAGTCCTCAGAACAAACGACGGAGGACCCAACCCTCTCCTCCGCTCGCCCCCGTAAGGCCTACAGTTCCCTCCTCATCCTCCCACGAGTCGGGAGATGACAGTGCGTTGGGCTCGACGACGGGTTCTGAGGGCGACGGAACGGGTCTCCCGTCGCACGGGCCTCGTCGCCCGACGAGATTGGCTCATTCCACGCCATGATCGCCAGGGCGTCCGAATTGTTCCAGCTCTGCCCGGAGGAGCAGAAAAAGGAAGGTTTCCTCTATCAGCGCCGGGAGGCCAAGAGGAAGACGGTCATCGCGGTGCCCCTAATCGATGACATCTGGGAGGAGGGCCTGTCAGTTCTCAAAAACCCCTCCACGGCACCAGCCAAACGGGACTGGTACGAGAAGAAGTACCGGGTCCCCGAAACCGCTCCCCTGTGCCTCAGGGCCAAGCCAACACCAGACTCGGTCATCTCGGCGGCAGCGAAGAAGAAAGCGGCAGGGTCAGGAGCCTCGACGTCGAATTCCCCGCCAGACGGTGAGGGAAAGAAGTTGGACGCCATGGGGCGGCGGGTCATTTCATCGGCGGCGACGACGATCAAAGCGGCCAACGCCCTGGCGATCGTGGCCTGTTACGACAGGGAGCTCTGGTTTAAGCTGGCCCCCATATTGGACTTACTGCCGGACGACAAGAGGTCCGAGGCCCTGGAAATACTGCAAGAGGGCGAGGTGGCGTCAGACCACGCCATAACGGTGGCAACCGATATTGCCGATACCGGGTTCCGCCAGCTGGGCAACGGTGTTTGCCTACGACGACGGGGTTGGCTCCGGGTTACCGACTTCCGTCAGGACGTCCAGACCAGGGTGTTGGACATGCCGTTCGACGGCAGCAACTTGTTCGGGAAGGCGGTGGACGAGTCCCACCAAGCCATAAAAACGGACACAGAGACGGCCCGCGCCCTAGGAGCCCTTCAGCAACGACGGCCCTTTCGGTGCTCCAGAGGCAGACAGGGTGCCTCCAAGGGATCCAGCGGTGGCTCGTCGTCCTACCACCAGGCGGCACGCTCCTCGTCTCAGGAGGCCTACAGGGGTCGCAGCAAGCAGGGAGCGCCTCGCCGGCGTCGGCAAGGTGGCCAGGGCGGCAAGGCCACCACCTCCAAGCAGGACTGAACCGGCCGTGGTCTCGGGCCCCCACCAAAGCACCCCGGTGGGAGGCCGGCTGACAAATTTCGTCGGCCGTCCCGCAACTGCTGTTGGAAGTACGGGCGATGCTCAGGAAAGGCGCCATCGAGCTTGTCCCGAAGAGGCTCCGGGGTGTACTCAAGGTACTTCCTCGTCAGGAAGAAGACGGGCGGCTGGCGCCCCATCCTGGACCTTCGTCGTTTGAACAAATACATCAGATCATAAAAGTTCAGGATGGTCACCCTCCAGCACGTACTGGGACAGCTGGAGGAAGGCGACTTTCTATCGTCGTTGGACCTGGAGGATGCATACTTCCACGTTCCCATCCTCAAAAGTCACCGAAAGTTTCTCAGGTTCATCGTCCAGGGACGCCACTACCAATTCAGAGCACTGCCGTTCGGATTGAAGTCGGCCCCCAGGGTCTTTACCAAGTTCCTAGCACCAGTGGCGGCGCGGCTGCGCCTACAGGGGATTCACGTCTACCCCTACCTGGACGACTGGCTCATCCGCTCAAGGACGAGGGAACTTGCCGTCGAACACACTGCGAGGACCGTCCAGCTACTCACAAACCTGGGATTCGCCATAAACTACCCGAAGTCCCACCTGGTGCCGTCGCAGGTGGCCCTGTTTCTGGGAGCGAAGCTCGATACAGTGAGGCGCCTGGCGGCCCCGTCGGAAGAACGGACGAAGACCATTCTAGGCAAAGTGCAGCGCCTGCTAGCCACGGACGTGGCCAGGGTGAGGTCCATCAAGTCCCTCCTGGGGATGATGTCCTCTTGCATCTACCTGGTGCGCCTCTGCAGACTACGGATGCGCCCTCTTCAAGAATTTCTCGACGCCCGTTGGATACAGGCGACGGGCACCTTCGAAGACAGGGTCCCCCTCAACGAGGTGTTCCGGCGGGCGATTCAGTGGTGGGGCGTTCGAGCGCACCTCACGGCGGGCAAGGACTTTCAGACGCCGGCGTACCAGGAGACGGTGACGACGGACGCCTCCCTGGAAGGTTGGGGCGCCCACACCTGAGATCTCCACGCAAGAGGCCTCTGGCTCCCGGAAGAGAGGCTCCTGCACATCAACATCCTGGAACTACGAGCCGTGTTCTGGGCTCTCAAATCGTTCCTCCCGTCGCTCAAGGGCAGGTTGGTGCGGATCGTCACGGACAACACCACGACAATGTTTTACATACGGAAGCAGGGAGGTACCAGATCCCCAGCCCTATCCAAGGAGGCACAGGATCTGTGGCACTGGGCGGTCGCCCAGGGGATGTTCCTGGTTCCCTTCCACCTGGCAGGAGAAAGCAACACCATCGCCGACTCGCTCAGCAGGGAGCTGCGCGCGTGTCACGAGTGGGAACTGCGCCAGGATCAGGTGGATCAACTCTTCCGACGATGGGGCAAACCTCAAATCGACTCGAAGTGCAAGAGGTTCGCCAGCAGGTTTCCCCAGCCGAGAAGCATGGGCGATGCGTTCTCGTTCCCCTGGGACGGCCTAAACCTGTATGCGTTCCCTCCGTTGCCGTTGCTGCTTCGACTCATCAGCCAGCTGAAGAGGTCCCGGTGCAGGATGATCCTCGTCGCACCGGCGTGGCCGAGGCAGATCTGGTTCCCGGACCTTCTGGACTTGTCAACGTCCCCTCCCATCAAGCTGTCGGCGGACGAGGACCTTCTCTCCAGAGAAGGAGGCGCCATCTTCCACCATGACCTGGCGTCGCTGAACCTGCAGGCTTGGCTCCTGCAGCGCTAGAGTTTGGAGGCTACGATATACCGGCCGATTGCAGAGAGGTTCTTGCAAAGGCCAGGGCGTCCTCGACTCTCAAATGCTACGGTCATAAGTGGAAGAGGTTCTCTATCTGGTGCCGAGCACAGAAGATCAACCCCCTATGGATTACGGCCCCTCAAGTGCTGCCGTACCTGCTATCGCTGGCAAAGGCTGGGCTAGCCCATGCCTCCATTAAGATTCATCTGGCGGCGATCTCCAGATATACCAGAACCACAGGACGGACGTCCCTGTGGTCCCATCGACTGGTAAAAGAGTTTATGATAGGACTGTTCCGGTCGTTCCCGCTGGTGAAGTCCCCGGCGTGGGAACTTAACGTGGTGCTGACCAGGCTCATGGGGGCCCCCATTCGAGCCGATGCACTCCGCACCTATGAAGTTTGTGTCGTGGAAGACTGCGTTCCTGGTGGCCATTACCTCCGCACGACGAGTGGGAGAAATCCAGGCCCTATCCTGCAAAGCACCGTACTTGACTTTCCATGCCTCGAGGGTGGTGCTTAGGACGCACCCCTCCTTTATGCCCAAGGTGCCATCGGACTTCCATCTTAACGAGCCCTTGGTGTTACCTGTTTTCTTCCCATCTCCTTCATCGCCGGCCGAGAGGACTTTGCACTCGCTGGATGTGGCTAGAGCGCTGAAGTTCTACGTGGACCGCACGAAGAGTTTCCGGAGGACATCATAGCTGTTCGTGAACTTTGGACCTGTGAATCAAGGGAAGGCTCTCTCGAAGTCTTCTATTTCCAGATGGCTCTCCGGCTGCATCATGCACTGTCACCGGTTGGCTAACCGACCGCTGCCAGGCCGTCCGAGAGCCCAGTCGACCAGAGCGAACGCTGCTACCACGGCGTTCTTATCTGGTGTGCCCCTGCTGGACATCTGCAGGGCTGCTACGTGGAGGTCGACGCAACCTTCACGAGATTCTACTGCGTCGATCGGGATTCCAGGGAGGAGTCCAGGGTCGGCCAAGCAGTGCTGCGCAACCTGTTCGCTTAAGGTGAGCCTGGTGAGGAGGTAAGAGATGCTTAATGTTCAGTTTTTTGTATTGCTTAATGTTGAGCCTTTTACCACCCCCCGTGGTTGTGCATGTGTGTACTGCTATTTAATCTTATATTCACGAGCATGTGAATCCATGCCAGACCCCATGCTGGAGAAGGAACAAGTTACTTACCTGTAACTGTTGTTCTCCAGCATGGGTCTGGCATGGATTCACATGCGAACCCTCCGCCTACCCCTCTGCGGCTCTTCACTTGGTCATACTGCCACTTCACGTGCTACCAAATATGAAGATGGCTGCCAGAGGCGGGGCTTAGGTAGAGGGCAGTCATTGGCTGTGGTCAGTATGACGCAGAGATCAGTGATTGGTTACTACTAGGAAAGACAGATCAGAAACGAAACTGATACTGATTTTTTCTTTACCGAGTATTCTCAGCCTGACGACGGGGAATATTCATGAGCATGTGAATCCATGCCAGACCCATGCTGGAGAACAACCGTTACAGGTAAGTAACTTGTTCCTTATCATAGGCTCTCACTCATGTCTAAACAAGTTAGATGCACTTTACAAATCTTTCAATATTGATGGGAACGTCATCAAGCTATCTAGTGAGGTCAAAATATTAGGCATTTACTTAGACTCCAACCTCTCTCTTTCAAGGCAAGTTAACGCAACAGCCTCACCAGCAGCATACTCTACTAAGTTAATTAATGCTTGCCAACCTTACCTTTCTACCAATCACTGCATTATGCTTGCTAGAGCTTTGACCTTATCTAAGCTTGACTATTGCAACACCCTATTTCTAGGCACCAATGAAAGGAATCTAAACAAACTTCAAGTGCTTCAGAACAACGCGCTCAGAGCAGCTTTAAATATCCCTCGATCCAACCACATCCCAGCAATTAGGCGTGATGCAAACTGGATTTCACTGCGAACACTAGTAATCACGCATAAATGCCTGTCCAATATGGCTCCTAAATACCTGGCTGATAAATTCACCAAGATCCAATCCACCAGACCTACCAGATCTAATTATTAATCTATCTACACCGCCTGAACATTCCAACATACAAATTACAAAAGTCAGGCGGATCTAGCTTCCCTGTACTGGCAGCCAAAATGTGGAACGCCTTGCCTAACATTCTTAGAGCAGAACCTTTTTTCTGGTCCTTCAGAAAGAGTGTAAAAGCTTGGCTCTTCTCTCAGCAAAACTAACTTCCACCCACTGTCATTCTGTATTAATTTACTCGGTGCCTTATCCTGTTACCTTCTCCAGACCTGTTATGTACCTCATTTCAACTGCCACATAATGTTGTAACTGTATTTGCGTGTAAAGTAAGCCTGCTGCTATTTGCCTTGTATCTGCAACTTGTATCTGCCATTCTGTACTAATTACTCAGTGCCTTATCTTGTAACTTTGTCCAGACCATGTACCTAGTTTCTACTGCTACTTAATTTTGTATCTGTATTCGTATGTATTCTAAGTCTACTGTTATCTGCCTGTATCTGCAACTATGTATTCAAGTAAAAGTGCCTAGATACCTGAGGGTTAAGTGCACTCTACAAATAAACAAACGAAACTACTAAGTCTGCTATACCACAATAAAAGAGAGCATCGCTGAAATATAAGAATCAACAATCCATGCTCGCCAGTGGCAAGACGTTTCCAAGAAGCTAGACACATCATGCAAATGAGATTCCAGTGCTTATCCACAGGTACTTGGATCATTGTTTTACCAGGATCCTTATTCCTTACTGGTTCTTTATGTTTATTTGTATTTTGGGGTGCATTGAAAACCACCCAGTGATTTCACTCAGTTAGGCTAATCTATCTGAGGTATATTGCATTTATGATTCGCCTCAAGGGGTTTGCTTTAGTGAGGAGGTTTGTGTTGTAGGTATTATAACTTGTGAAAACAAAACTTGCGTATTACCACTTTAACTATTATCCGTTGAATGATATCTATAGTTGACACCTTCAGTACCTAGGTTTACACTCTAATCAATCATTGTTTAGGTTACTCTTATTTCTTCCTTATTTACTTTCATGCAGAGATGGAAGTTTTGACCTCCGTATCTGGGATCAATGTTTATATACTCCCTATTTGTTTTGTGGGAGTATTTACCTATTTTTAGCGAGTAAAAGTGGCCGATACACCACTTATCTGTGGGGCTGAGTAGAAGCATTTATTTTCTTTTGCATTGACATGTGGTTCTAGTGATAGTCAGTTGTCCATGAAGATTCCCAGTTTTTTTTTTTAATCAACGACAATGTTTCTGGTTGGGTAGCCATGCACGTTAGCCAGATGGTATCAGGTAATAATGTCCCCATACATAATTTCCCCATACATAATGTATCTGGGAAAAGCCATTGGCGACATTATATATGGTGACATTATGCATGGTGGCCGGGTGGCAGGGATGTCCCCTTGCAACAAAAACAAAAAAATATTTGGGGGTTGCGGGGGTGTCCCCCGCATGTTTCTGTGTAATAATGTCTCCGCAAAAAACGGCAACTTTTTTGTCAGGAGACATTTTTGCGGGGACATTATTACATGGAACCGGCAAGATCAGGTTTGTCTGTGTTGCGTTGTCATCTGGTGGGGAGATCATTACACCTGCCTGTATTAGCAGTTTCTGGTGGTGTAAGCCGCATTCCATCGTCTGATCGCTATTGTCGGATATGCAAAAATAGTGAAGCAACAGAAACAGCTAAGCGTTTGCTATCCGAATGCCCTAATATGATAAAGACTTACCAGATGTACTATGTACATAACTTGGACTCAATAGGAGAAATGACATTTTGGCTACAATGTATTAATACAAGGAATATTAAACTGCTTATTTCAATGTACAATGTCTGGTTCAAGAATACTGTGGGAATCACTATAGGAACTATGAAGTTACTGGACCCTTGCTATTTCCAGCAGATGAGGACTGTGATCTCGCTAGGATACGTGGTCAACTGTAGCCAGTGGTGATTAATTACCAGACATATGTAATTTTAAAGGGCTATGATTGGGGGTGATTAGAATCACAATTGCCAATTGAAGTGTACAACTGAAGTTTTTCAGAAATATATTTTTTTCTATATGAAATAACTCTAGGTCTGCTAAAAGTACCAGAGTAGTTTGATTAGCTTAGCTTTTTTTTATTCCCTGAATTTGTAAATGTAATACTATTGTATATCATTATATTTTATATTAGCACGAATGTTATTCTGTATATTAAGTATTTTCTGATGAGCTGTGATTGTGATTATGTCTATTATGTAACGTGTGTAAAGTTTATTTATAAACTGTACCACATTCAATTAAAAAAAAATTACGTATGTTTTGGTTGGATTTAGTTTAAGATTGTTGTTTGTCATACAGGCGTGTGCCTGAGAGGCATTTGATGAGGGTGTTGTTTGGGTCTTGGGCAGAGGTTATCTTGAATAGGAGTTTGGTATCGTCTGCATAGTTGTAGGCGGTCAGTGCATAGTTTGAAGTAGTTTTGTTAGGGGGACATGTAGATGTTGAAGAGGACTGGGGAAAGGTTTGATCCTTGTGGTATGCCACAGGTGATGTTTTTGGTGTTGGATCTAACACCATGTTTTTGGTGTTGGATCTAACACCATGTTTTTGGTGTTAGATGTAAATGGCAGTAAATGTGTTCTTTCTGCTCGGTTGGTGAGGAAAGATTTCAGCCATTGTAGTGCAGAATCTTTCATGCTGCGTTTCTTCAGTCTCTTTATTAGTGTTGTGTGTCTGATAGTGTCAAAGGCGACTTGAATGTCTGGTAGTATGAGGACCGATTGGGTGTTGTCTGCATTTATTTTTATGTCGTTCCATATGGCTAGAAATTATTCCGTTCCTCTCATGGGTCTGAAGCTGATTTGGAAGTGGTTGAGTATTACATTGCTTTCCACATGGTTGAAGTACTATTTTGTAGATGTGGTTCTCAAGGATTTACAGCGGGTAGGGTAGATTCTATATAGGTCTGTAGTTGGTATGGTGTTCCGCAATTCCTGATTCGTTTTTTAAGAGGGGCTTGATGTAAGGTGATTTGAAAGTTTTATATACTATTACCGTGTTTATGGATAGTTTAATTAGTCGTTGGAAGTATGAGGCTGGCGTTCTGTGGTTGTTTTTTTTTTTTTTTAAGATGCCCGGTGGGCATGGGTCACTGAGGGATCTGGCAAGGTTGTTATCTTTCATTACGTTGTTCACTTATTGGTTTGAAGCGATTGAGTGTTGTGGTGGTTGGTGGCGTGCTGGTTTGTGATGGTTCTGGGTCTGTGTTGTTGGTAGAGCGGCTTGCATCGATGGTCTGTTGTACTGCTTCTATTTCTGTTCTTGGGCGAGTAGTGCTGTCCACTAGGGATTGTGTTGGCACAGCACATGTGTTGCATGAGTTTGGGTTTTTGATTTCCTTGATGATTATGAATAGTGCTTTGTGAGTTTGTTGCCGATTGGATTCTTGTAGTCTAATATGCTTTTTTTGCTTTCAGGACTGCTGATTTGTCGTTTGTATTTGCTTTTGTCTGATTGGATATAGTGATTCTTCCATTGTTTTTCCAGTTTGCGATTTGTTTTTTTTTTTAGTTCCCTCAGTTCTTCTGTGAACCAATCTGGCTGCAATTTTGTTTGCAGTGGGCTTGAAGAGTTTTGTAGTTGGTAATTGGTCTGGGGGTGTCTTTGATACAGTGTCAGGCTTTTCTTGAGCTAAGTCTGTTGTCATTCTCTTTAGCTTGGAGGTGTTTGGTTTTGTTGATTCCAGTAGCTCTGTTAGCATTTTCAGTTCAAGATTCTCCCAGTTAATTTTGTTAGTCGCAGGGAGTTTTATGTTTGTTGGCATCATGCGGTTTGGGATTGGGATTTTGACGCTGAATGGGATCATATGGTGATTGGTACCTGAGGGGCGGTGGTCGAGAGTCCATCGCTGCAGAAAGTTGTGTCAAAGGTGTGTTCAGCACTGGGCCATTTACTATTTGTTTGAAGTGGATTAAGAAGCCACCTCAAAATAGTGCTGGGTGCCTTCGCGCATAAACATTTTGAGCCAGTGGCGTCTGGGGACAACAGACCTCCAAGGCCTCCATAGCAAGGTGGACGGTTGCAGCCTTTAAGGAGGCATATGAGGGGCAGCACAAGCCGCTTCTGGCGAACATGCATCCCCACGTTATCAGAGCCAAGGCCACAGCGCTCGCATTCCAGAGACCCATCCCGTGGGAGGTCATCAGCAGGGTGGCTACATGGGCCACCCCTTCGGCTTTCTGCAACCACTACTGTTTGGATGCTGCCTCCAGGTCGGATGTGGCATTCGGGCAGGCAGTACTAAGGAACTTGTTTTCTTAAGTAGGGTCTACTCTCCACCCTGGGTCTACATTCAGTTGTGATTGCCCATGAAGTATGGAGGAAATGGGAGGGGATGTAAGAGTAATTATAAGTTACTCACTGTAGTGAGTAACATACTCTTAGTCCATAGTCCCCTTTCCTCCATACGGCCCGCCATCCTCCCCCCTAATTAAACTGGTGTCATTAGGCAATGGTAAATATTGTCAATGGGGACTGAGGAGTGGAGCCGGTGGGCGGAGTCAGGGGAGTGCATGCTCCCACGCCCGCACCCCCACTAGCCTCCAAATTTAAAGGGGAAGAAGTTTTTTTCTGGTGAAAAAGGTTCCGTCTCCCATCCCTGGGAGGGATGGCCCATGCAGTATGGAGAAAAGGGGACTATGGACTAACAGTATGTTAGTCACTACGGTGAGTAACTTATAATTTAATGGCAACATCTTAGAAAAAGTAGTCGCTACACAACTACTCACCAGAATTGAACTGTCTGGGCTTCACCCCAAGTTTAGCATCAAGTTAGTCACTATCTAGGTGGTGGATAATGCGCTCCAAATCATGAATAGGAGCGACTCATGCATCCTTATCCTTCTCGAACTCTCAGCTGCATTCGACACCGTAAACACATCCTCCTCGCCGACACAATGGTATTCTCTTGCACGGTCCTGAATTGGTTAATTTCCTATCTCTGTCAGACACCAGGCTGCCCAGATTAACTTGTTGAGTTCTAACCGACTCCCAATCTCCTCCCAAGGTTCAACCCTCTCACCAATTCTTTTTATTCTTTACATGGAGCCCCCGGGCACTCTCCTCAAAGATCCCGATATAGCCATCCAATACGCAGACAATATTCAGTTGTACATGAGAGCAAAAAGCCCACAGGACATCGGTCATCGGTTACTTCGCAATCATCCAGTCATGGATGTTGACTGCCTACCTCATACTTAATCCATCCAAGACTGAATTCGTCCTCATCGGACCCCCCTGAAAAGAACAACTTGCCCCAACAATGGCTCAGTAATATGCGCCAAGAAGGATTTGATCCACAATTCTCAGATTCAGCAAAATACTTAGGCTTCAACATCGACAGAAGCCTGTCCTTCAAGAAAAACATAGCCAAGAAAGACCAAACGGCCTGGTTCAAAATCTCCACCCGTCGCAAAAACCAACCCTTCATCTGTCACAGAACTTCTGGACTGTGGACCGTAGTGCAGGCCTTTGTGGTATTGCGCATCGATGAGGAAAATGCCCTCCTGGTGGGGCTCTCAGCTGCTCATTTGACTCCTGTAAAAGCTGCGCACAAAGCTGCAGCATGTCTTATTACAGGTGCATGGAAATTTTACTGAATCACCCACGTCCTACAAGAACTACACTAGCTTCATCTCCAGGCCAGGATACTGTTCAAGACTGCATGCATCATCTACAAAGCAGCCACAAGTAGCATATCAGCGTAACTGGCGGTTAAGTTATACATATCTGGTGGCACACAATCCTTACACAGTAAATCGACCAACAAGTTTAAATCGCAACTGGTCAATAAACAGAGTATGCCTAAACAATCCTTCACTTGCTACATACCCACCCTCTGGGACTCGATCCCGGTATCGACTTGAACACCCCAACAATTCTCCAATTTCTGTTAAAGCATGCCAGCCCAAATACTGGCTATCCACACTCTGCACACCCACACTTTGCACAGCGCTCAGCTGCTCTTGAGCTAGTTGTGCTCTTTAAACAAAATGAAAATCATCAGAACGAACATTACCAAGAGATAAGTAATTTGTCCATCTGAAATAAGCTGATCTAGCCAGTTCCCAGCATCCACTCCAAGCAGATGCCCTTTTTTTTTTAACTCCCTTACACCTCCCCCAAAAAGGAAGGAAGTAACCTTATAGACCATGCCCTCGGGCAGTACTGGAATTTATTGGCCCTGAAGACCTAATTAAACGTCCTTGCTGTGCTCTGGCCTTTAACTTGGTGTTCAGGGTGCATAACTCCTGGTACTGCTCTCAGGCTAGGTCTATAAAGCTTAAGTATAGGAAGTGCTTAAAAAGTGTTTTGACTTTTTTGAAAAGAAAAAATCTATGATATCCCATCTCCTAGTGCCAGCTGCTCTTTGGAAACTTTTCTGTTACCAGGGGGCGTAAGCAGCTCTGTGTTGGCTCAGCCTGTTGCCACTAGGCGCCCCATTCCCAACAGGCGCCCCATTCCCAACAGGTCGTGGCAAGTAGATATAGAGGCACTGCGCCCTGTTACCTCAGTTCCACCCTTTTTTCCCCTCCCACTCTGATACTGAGGGCCCACAGAACTAAGGTGTACTAGATAACCCAAGAGTGGCAGGTAGCGAGGGCTTTGAGGAATCCATGAGAGGAACGTTCCATCAGAAAGAACATTACAGAGAGGCAAGTTGGTTGTTCTTCTAATGGACTCCTTCCTCATACAGATTCCTCGTCTACGATAGACTCCCAAAGCAGTAAAGTGACCTGGAGGAGGTAGGGTAGCAAGGACACTACCTAAACCAGAAAACTCCGATGGACAAATCTGCAGAAATGAGCATCCTGACCAGACATAGGGCCTCATTATATATTTGCCGGTATCCGGTAATTGACCTACTGTTTCCGTTGCCTGATATAAAAGGTGGCAGAAAAAGTGGTAAATCTCCATTCCATGGAGTGCCATAAGACTCCATGGAGGGAATTGCTGGTGTTTCCGGCACCGGAAATACCATTTTTATTTTGTCTGTGGGGGCCTGATTTACCTCCAGCTCTTGGCTGTAAATCAGGTAACCCCACCAGCAAACTTGTAGTTTGCGGATCCGAGAAAAGTGCCTGTCATGTAATTACTGACACTTTTACTGGCATTTTTCCTGGCCCGGCAAACTTAAAATGACCCCCATAGAATCCAAGCAGTAATGCTTAGCAAACATGTGCAAATATCCAGAACTGGCCCACCCTGTTGCAGAGACGAGATGGCAGCCATTTGTAAGGAAAGCATGGTATCAAACAGTGAAGACAGACACAAATGGTCACAGTTCAAGGGTGTTTATTGAACTTCAATGGGTTGGTAGAACGCCTTTCGGAACCTAAATCTAAGGATGGGAGCAAGCTACGACCATCAAATAATAATAGCGCAGTCCTATTGGAGTCTGTCAAAATAAAAGGGCATATACTAATAAACCTATTGCAAATCCTCACATCTAAATGCACAATGGTGTGGGATAACAATGTATGCAAAAGATAAGTTTTCAATAAATTATATGTCAGGATAGTTGAGCAGTTGGCTTCCCTTCCCCACGTTTTCAGCACCGGGCAAGGCGGCATGTGCAGGCTTCGTACACATTCTGGCTTCTTGGCCACAAGGTAACATTTCAACACATAGGCGTTGGGGCCTTTCCGCCAAAGTCTCTCTCACAATGACAGTATCTTATTGCAGAGGGCCTGATGTAACAAACAAAACACAAAAGTTCCTTTCCTGTCAGGGTTTTCACATTCACAAGTTCAAGGCTGGTCTCCCTCCTTCGGGTTCAGCCCACGTGTCCCCGTCCGGGCTCAGACCCCTTTTCTACAATGTTCACAATTCTCAATTTGGTCTCCCTCATCTGGGCTCGGACCACGGATCCCCCTCGTCTGGGCTCAGATCCTCTTAATACCAGAATCGAAGACTTTCGAATGTGCGATGGGTTTTGCTTAAACCGTTGCAGGACCATTTCGATTCACTTTACACAATTACACTTCATTAATCTTCTACTTGCGTTTCTCTTGTCAGGATACTGTACAGAGACCTTCGATTGAGCACATTCACGGTGCCGAACCAGTCTGTCAACATTAACGTATCTTTCCTTCTTAAATTACCAGCAATTAGCGTTACTCGCGTCTTTTATCACACATGTTTATCAATGTTCGTTGCAGCACTCGTTTTACAATGTTTCCGCTTGCAACCTTGACTTCAACACAGACTGATCTGGCATCGGTCTCCCCAACTCACTGGCTGTCTTGTTCTCTGTCGCGTCTTTGTTCTTGGAGCCAAGGACGATGCCAAGGCGTCTGCTGCTCTGCCCTGTCTTGGTCAATTACGCAGGTGCAGGATTCTTCAGCCTGGTTTACTGGTCTCATGCTTTCTGCCTTGAAGGTTTCTTGGAAGTAACCGATTCATGCCGAAAAGGTCAAGGGTGTTGCCCTTCTCACAAACCTCTCATGCCTTGCCGTATTTCCCCTCTCGTTCAGCTACTGACTCAAAACTGCTGTACCTTTGTGTGCTTTGTCTCGCTCAGATTGTGCTCCGTGTGGGCAAGTGTAATGGAAGTCAGGTGTGAGTGATTGTCGATAATTGCCTGACCTCGCCTGACCACAGAATTGGGACATGTCGGGTACACAGCTCGGGTGAGAGTCTGTTTTCTCCCAAAACGGGTTGTCTGTGTAAAAGTGTTCATGCAGGAAAGGAGGCGGGGGGGGTTATGTTTCTAAATATCCCATCTGGTAAGATGGGATAAAGGTGTTACACAGAAGAGAGGGGTACCGCGTCTCACCATCCAGTATCCCACTCCCCAAAGACCCCTCACCCAGGTGATCCTCCAGCACTGGTCCAGCCCCAGGATCTGTATCCAAAGGCGATAGCCATGCCCAGGCCACCTGAGAGAGAGAGATCTGTGGAGACTAGCGGTGAGACACCTTCTGGTTTCTCACACAAACCTCTGGTGAAGTGAGCCCTCAGACCTTCAGTGACCTCCTTGCCGGCCGGATCATAGCATTCGAAGATGCAGGGAATAGACCGCAGAGACAGGGTCAGTTTGGTGACAGCCTTGCCAGCTCGGGCACTAGCGTAACCAACGATAAGGTAGTCATCTGTTCTGTTCTCCATTATCCAAGAGACGTAGAACTTGAGGGCCTGCACCAGATCCATCTGATGGAAATGCTGCTCTGCCTTCAAAGGATGAGGCGGAGGAATAAAGACAGGCAGATGTATCTAAGTTACTAGGGGAATCCAGACGTGGACCCCTTGCTCACTATTCTTAGAGAGGCACAGATCCACCCTACTGATGAGGTCCAACCAGACCGACACACGTGTCTGGGGTTTCTGTTGGTACTCTTGTTCAGAGGAGAATTGCCTCGCATTTCAGTGCTGGACTACCCCAGGGCAGGACAAAGACTGATATGTTTGGGATATTTCTTCTCTGTGAAAGATAGTGAGCTAAAGACTCTGGGTAAGTCTCTCATAACCAGGACTAATGTCTGGCAGAGGGACTCCCAGGACCCCCCTTGTTAAATCCCCTCTTCTTAGGGCTGAACTTGAAAGTTAGGGAACGAACTCCGAAGAATTGCCTATTTTTATAACTGTGCTAACTCAACCCTCTCCTTTACAGGTTGTGGCTAGATTTTACCACTGTAGTGCAATATGAAACATAATGTATATGCATTGTATAGTATAAGGATTTTGTGTGATAACTGTTTTTGCATTGCTAAAGTTATTTGTGTCTATTGTGTCTATTGATCCGGTCCTCAATAAATGTATAGATATTTTTCATATACACTTGTCTAAGAGTAAGCCAGCGATGCAGGGGCCTTGGCGAAGATGTCCAGCCTCCCATTCCTCTGGGTTAGAGGGCAGGGTGGGACAAGGTACATGTGGGGCCTCTTCCTCTCGGTCGTTCTTGGAATCGTGGCGCTTTGAAGACGAAGAAGAAAGATGCTGCAAAGAATCACCAAAGGATCCTTACCTCTTGCAGTGTTTCTTCTTCGTTTTATCCTTCCGGTCTAGGGACCATTCCTCTGTGACAGTCTGCACCCAGGGACCTCAAATGGTTCTGCTTATCTTTTTTCTTGTGAAGCAAGGTGAAAAGTTTAGCTTCACGCTCTTGAAGTACCTTCGGGTGCATTGATTGGCACGATGCACAGTCCTGTGCGTCATGGCCCTTCATCAAGGCAGCAAAGACAGATGCAGTGCGGCTTCTGAAACCAACATTTTACGCCTGCAATCCACGCAGGTTTTAAACCCAGAAGAATTCGAGAAGACGTAGAGAATATTCGTTAAACTAACAAGAGCGGTGCTCGTAACGTAAAGCAAGCAGAGTGCATGGAAAAAAGGAACTGGGGGTGCAGTGGCTCTATATACACTGGCACCAATGTCCTGTCTGGCAAGGGGTGCGTAGAGGCATCGGGCATAGTCACACTGCACCCCCTGATAGGCTGAAAATGTTCAGAAGAGCAGCTGGCGCTGGGAGATAGATATCATAGGTGAGGAATACGTGGGAGGAAGGCGTCCATTAGGAAGCAAAATTTGAAAATATCTTCTCATGATAAAAGGCATCTGTGTATGGCGTGGTCTAAAATGTAAGTGACTGGGAGTCAACTTGCGTGTCTGTGATGTACACATGGCCCAACTACACAGACATAAATACTTTGTGTTTAGTCATGCACTGCCAAAGTTTAGAACAATTCTAAACAGCTTTGCTAAATTGATAGACAAATCTTAAAAAAAGAAAGATAATGTGTGGAATAAATTAAAAGGCTATACTTTGACGGCAGATACCTCTATACCTCAAAACAGAATTCTGAACAAACAAAATGTGCCTTAAAACAGTCAGTCCACTGAAAACGAGAGTTGCTCAATCCACACAACTTCTATCCCACAATCACCTGTTCTGTCATCTTTACTTTTGCCTGCTATATTATTGTCTTTTTATCATGAATATAAAATTAGCAGCTCTATGCTTTTGGTAAATAATGTTTGATGAGCTGTTTGCAGTGTTACAAGTGTAACAACTGGGAGGGAAAAGAGGAAAGGAAAATATGAAAATCGGATAAGATGAAGAGCAAAAAGCAACGACCGATATGTTGGCAGCCTCTAATACAACAGAGCTACATCAATCGAAGAACTGTCCAACAATACAAATATAAAACGCTGCCACACACTATACTCGAAGGGAAGCTTTTCAATTCTATCTAATGTAATGTGGATTATGCAGAGCGATGGCACCTTTGCACTTAGCAGTAAGACATGTTCGGAACGTGCTTGCTTTGTGGTGTTGCAAAGGCACCGAGTGTGAAGCGCAGACTGTGTGGTTTGTCGTGAACACATACCTTTGATGTTGATGTATGTCTGTTTGATACCCGATTTCTTGTTATTGTGTATTTTTAGGTAATCCTTTCTGAATGCCATCATGAACAATTGTATCTCTTTCCCTTGTTGATAAATGTAGAAGTCGCAAAGTAGTTCATTTGTTCCGATTACAAATACTTAACACGATTCAATTGGGGCAAACAATATATTCTACTCCTTTATCAGATGTAGAAACAAATGTTTGATCTTGAGATCTGTACTACGTTATTGAGGTTGAAACAATGCATTGCCTACAATTTGCTCAATGTCAAGCCCTTCTGTTTTTCTCTTTCAGGTTTGCAGCTAAAACTGTGCACAGTGGGTCATTGATGCTAGTCACAGTGGCGCTGAAGGAAAGCTCTACAGCTCAGCTCATCATAAACACGGAGAAAACTGTGATTGGTTCTGTTCTGCTGCGAGAGATGAAGCCCGTGCTGTCTCAGGGGTAACCTGCTTGCATCTGGACCGCACAATCTGGCACAAAACAAAAGTGCCTGGCATCCACTGCTGCTGCCTTTCATTTGTAATAATAGCACTTCCATCTGGCAGTGGGGCGAGAATGCACTCTTGACAATCTTGTCTCCTGCTTTAGAATGCTAGTGGGTGTCTTTCCTTTGGTCCTGTTCTTTCCTTTTCCTGCTTTGTAAACGACATCCCCGTACTCTCCCTGCGTTTATTTGTTCTTGTAAAACATGGACCACAGTTCGTTCTTCCTAGTCCTCAGTTTTTCCTTCATGAATTAGCCCCATTGTAATGAACGCACACTGGGTACATTATAATGAATACACATTTTCTTGTGCAAAAATGAAACGCAGAATCTGGAAAATAATCTAGTATTGCTGCTTTACTAAGTCCTTATTCAGTGTGTGTTAATATGACCGTTCTAATTATGCAGTCGAGGTTCGAGGAGAAAGTTGTATTTTAGGACTACGATTGTATGATACAAAGATTATCAGTGCCAATGTATAAATTTTCCATTCAGTTTTCAGCAAAATGTTTTAAATAATACATTTTGAAATTCGAAAATAAAGCATTCTTACAAAAAATCCCTGCTGTTTTTTCGATTTCTTTGCCATGAGTATGTTACTTTGTGCAACTGACTTTCATTTTTTCCTTGTTAGAATTACATCAGATTTACTCTAATAATAGAATACAAACCGCCTCCTGGAAAAATAGATTCCCTAATTGGTGCGTGGTTTAGACTGTATTTTTCATGGGGATGGGGGTTGATATATAGGCTTTTGCGTAGGGTAGGGAAATGCAGTCATTTTAGGAACCCATTCTACAATTTTTCAAGGAATGATTTTTGTGAAATAGTGTGTGTTGCATTCTGGTTAATATGATTTCATTATGCTTTTTTGTTTTTTTAAATTACCTATTTGAAAGCTGCTCAGCCCTAGGGTGCACTATATAATTGTGCTTTCTACATCACATTCTATTTCTGGGGAGGAATCTTCAGCGATGGCAAACCCTCTCTGCCTTTTTTTTTAAATCTGCTCGCTCTATTCTCTGTTCCAAACTCTGTGCTCACTGGGAGTGACCGTAATCTCAAAATAACTGATGTATTAGCCTACCAGATTAATAATGGTAGTTAGATTTACAATCTGAAGTTTTCAGAGGTAATGTACAATCCCTTTTGGTTTTAAGCCTGGTTGTAGAAACTGTCAAGAACGATTCTGGCCCTCAATGTAATAACCAACATGGAGCGAATTGGTGCTTCAGGTCCCTCAGGTTGGTAGGGCTCCCCCATAATATGCACTTGAGTAAAGTGAACAGTAATTTCTACAGAATGTAGTTATGTTGCTTTTAGTCTGAGAAACATATTTTCTTTTTATTTATCTCGTGTAATATTGTATTGAAATGTAATGGGAGGAACACATACCAACTAACATTGGCAAGACATTTGCAGGAATTTGTCTCAAAATAAAAACTTCTTAAACACCCATTCCAACCAGTAACTTTATCACATATCCACTGATTCGAAGCCTTTTTTCTCCTTTTCATCAGCTACAAATTGAACCAAACTCCATTTCCCTTGATGCGGAAACACCAAATGGCCAATAAGTATTGAGAATCGATTGAATATTTCCCTGTGAATGTCCATAAGAAAATCAGTCTAGCTTGTTGGTCCTGTGGAACACAGTAATCGATTTACACGCAGAAAGCAGCCATCTATTGAATTAGCCTCAAGTATGAACATAGCCATTCTATTTATAATTATTGTTCATATCTGTTGGTGTTAACTCTCATTGTGAACCTTGGTTTGAATAAATGAAAGATATTTAGGGGTCGCATTGTTTGGAATATAGTTTTGCATGTATTTTGGGGCAGTTTTTCTGTTCCAAGTATTTTTGCACACGATAATCCTGTATAATCCTATGCAGGGGTGTCGCTAGGTCTTGAAGAGATCCGGGGCTACGCTAATGTTAGGACAGTCGTGACTTTTGGTTGTAGCCCCTGAGCTTGTATCCGGGGCTACAGCCAAAAGACCCAGGTCTATAGCAGGCTCAGCCCCCCCTACCAATGCCTCTGCTCCTACATCGCATCACCTTTCCTCCCTACTGTATGGGCGTCCACTTATGGGTACTGGACCGTAGTCTTTTGCCCTGCAAGAAAATGGCACTTTCCGTTTAAGGGATTTAATTTATGCACGTGTCAGTGCGAGGATAGGCATGACCACGCACGCTGACTCGTCCGAAAGGCGCCACACCTCAGTCCCCTTTTTTTACGCTCGATGAGAACAGACGTCTGCTCTGTGGCAGCGCTATTTCTTTGTTGCACACTCCACACCCACGCGGTCCCACCTGTGTTGTTTCAATTTTCATTTACACTACCATGCCCTTGCACATGTCGGGTTTGTTTGGGTCTAGTAGCTGTGCGTCATGCAGTAGGCGATTTCCCGTTTTGGATGCCCATTCACTCTGCTTAGAGTGTTTAGGCTCGGAACACTGGTGGAATTCTTGTGCCACATGTTAAGCACTTACACCACGTTCAGAACAGGCAAGCTAGATGTACAGCGATGTTTTCGAGTTCTCCTCCTGAACTTTTAAAGAAATTCACTCACAGGAAGTCAAAAGAAAAGGTAAGGAAATTGAACCTCTTATTTTCTAAAGTACCTCAGAAAAGGGACTCCTTTCCAGGGACTTCCTCCCTTACTGGGAGGGGTCGTAAAGACTCTAGCACCGGTACTAGGCATGAGGCTCCTGTAGCTACCAATGCGCTCGCTGACTGGGTCTTTGGAGCCTCCCGGGCATAGTACCGAGGGGCGTAAAAGCTCTCGGACTGGAAGGTCATCTGAGGAGCGTGTAGGCTCTAGCTCAGGGCCTTGGCCCAACAGAGCTGCTGTGGGCAGGATTACCAACTCCTTAGCTGAGGGCACATTGCCTCTCAGGGTCCCTCCTGATGTCCCACAGAGAACCAGTAAAACTATCACGGGTCCAAGATGACCTACTCTGAAGGGTGTCACGCTGGGCAAAGCCACCCCGCACACACATATCAGAACGCACATTACAGAGAGTCAAAATGGTGGCAAGGTGGGAAAACTCTTCCGGCTTGGTGGTGGAAGTACTATCTTCAGTGGACTCATCTTCAGAAAAGGCACTAGAGGGTCCTAGAATGCTTAGCTCAGTGGAAAGGCTAGTGGGATCGCACTTGGTCTCCACTGGTTGACCAGTGGCGAGGTTCCCTGGTACACTTCTTATCCTCTGCCGCAAAATGTACTTCGGTAGTATGAGTCCTACGCACAACCCAGGCAAGTGCCCTAGGCCATGACCACGTCAGCCTGGACACCATCAGTGACGGTCTCACCATCAGGAATGGCTCACCCTCACCGGTTTACGAGGACAGATTCTTTGAGGGATTCCTCCTATTAATGAAATCACCTCAAAGGTCTGGCATATTGAAATGGCACATAAAGGAAGTTATGCCACAAGAATTCCGAAACACTCAGAGCCAAGCTTCAGTGCCTACCACACCTTCTGTTGCCTGCTCTGCAACCGTCTGCACAGCCACTCATGCCACTACTGCTGCCTCCTCCACTGCTCCCTCATCTACCACTTCCCCAACCATAGCCCATTGAGGCTCAGCAGCAGGGGGGCTCTGAGGCATATATTGGGGTAGCTGTCCAAGGCCTAGAACCGTAAGGACAGTCGGAGGTAAGCTCAGCAAACAAAGGTCAGGACACAGACAGTGGTAATGATAATAAGGGGGGGGTCTTCCCTTCCTCGGCCAAAGCCTTTCATGAAAGGCTACAAGGGCTGGCAGTTTCTAGGGGTGCCGCCCCCTCCACAGGAGCAACCAGAGGCTAGCATGTTAGCAGATGTTTTGGGTCTCCAGACGTCCTCTAGGTCTGGCATTCCCCTCCAGAAGGAGGGGAATGGGGTATACCTCACTCATGTCAGGAAGTTAATAAAACAATTAGATGCTCGCTATAGGCAGTTTGGGGTGGGGGGGGCATTGCTGACATCACACCCGCAGCCCCAATCATAGGTGGCAGCAGCAGCACTTTATTATAAGCCAGCAGGATCAGCAAATCAGACCTCCTCGACCGTCCTAAACAAGGATGACAAGTTGCTTGAAGCGTTCGGCAGAAAAGTGTATGAAAGGTCTATGCAGACTCAGCCTTTCCCCTTCAACAGGCTGCGCAAATGCCTTATTATGCAAAATAAAGGGGGTCTGGGAGTCCCTTAGCTGTTCTTGGGTGGAGGGCCCCCGGGAAAGTCTCAACCAAGTCTTTTGCTCACTCTCCCTTTCACAGAGGAGAAATATCCCTGCATATCAGTCTTTGTCCTGCCCAGGGGCAGTCCAGAACCGAAATGCTAGGCAATTGTCTGAACAAGAGTACCAACAGCAACTGCAGACATGTGTTTTGGCCTGGTCGGGTATCATCAGTGAGGTGGAGCTGTGCCTCGCTAAGAACAGTGAGCAAGGGGTCCACGTCTGATTCCTCTGGTAACTTAGGGTGAAACCCAAAGTTACTTAATGTGCAAAACAAGGGGGTTCTGGGAGTCCCTCTACCGGCGCGAACACAGCCTTATTAGGCAGCACATCAGAGGATGTACAAGAACATTGCATAGTTCGCTCAGGACCTCCACTTAAACAACAAAGTTGTCTTCAAATCAGAGTTAAGAGGCCAAGTTGGTCGCTCAGGACCTTTTAGAATCAATATTGGCTCACATAGATAAAGCCAATATAGGGATGTGTATTGGGGTGGATCTGAGGAGGTAGGCATGGATGCATGCCTCTAGATTCACCTACAAAGTACAAGAGAGAATTCTGGACCTCCCTTTTGAGTGAAATTAGCTTTTTCATGCATCAACGGATGATGCGTTGACCAATCGGTAGACCAGTACCCAGATAGCTTAAGTCATTGGACATCCTTACTAAACCAATGGCCAAGTGGTTCTCTCGGGCCCAGTCACGGTTGGAGGGCAGGCCAAGGTCGTTTGGGGGCTTCAGACGGTTCCAGGAGAGAACGATGAGGCAGCCCGATAGGTCGCCTAGTACACACTATTTGCCCCCCCCCCTCCTCTTCAGCTGCCTCAGAACCTAAAAAGGCATCAGATCACCATCCGGGTGTCACCATATCATAGACCGCTGGGTTCTTTCAGTGGTTTCAGAGGGCTTTCGGCTCTGTTTCTCAACCTTACCCTTCCTCCCCTCCCCCAATTCAGATAGGGTCTCTAGCACGCCTCAAGTAAGTGGAATCCTTGATAAGAGTCCCACACTTTGGAAAGAGACCTTGTAGAGGACAAGGGCATGGGATTCTACTCCAGGATCTTCACAATAATCAAGAACCACCAGGCAGACCTGCTGGTTGTGCTAGACGTATCGTACCTAGATCTTTAATTACCCATAGAGAAATTCAAGATGATGTCTCCAGCGCAGATCAGAGTTTCTTTGCCAGGGAGACTGGCTTTGTGCAAAAACAAAGAGGTGATGGCTGGAAGGTTTACAATGAATCTTAACCACTGGCATTGCTCTGGGCAACCCTCCAGACCATCAATCTTCGCCTGCCAAGCCATTACAGAAGGGGAAAGACCATATGCAAATCAGGCTTGGCCCCACCCCAAAAGGGGCAGTCCAACCCGAACTGCTAGGTCACATCGCTTCTGCATGAGACCACAAGCATACCCAAACATGTTTCGGGCTTATTGGGCCACATCAGTGACAAGTAGCTTGGGTCTCTAGGCTGGCTTTGTGCCCTGGACCTGAAGGATGCTTATCTACATATAATGATTTGGCATCCCAGGGGGGGCTGTTGCGCACATGGAGAGATGGCCGCTCTTCTGTGAGCTCCTATGGCAATCCAGGCTGCATTAGCAAAAAATCTGTTAAAATGGACCGGTTCTGTCCGCTATTTGTAGGAGGCACTCATCATGACCTCGAGCGTGTGCTGAGCGAGTTTGGACTTTCCACGTTGCTTATTCCGGGAGCTGTGTCATCCAAGAAATCAGTGTAAGATCAACGGGACCAGCCTGCCCTTTCCCGCAGTGCAGCGGGAGCAGGAGCCCGGCGGCCAGCCGCCCGCCGGCGAGGAGCACTAAACTAACGACCCGGGCCATAACTCTTGCAACGGTCGCGGGCGCTCCGTCTCATGTAGAGCACCTGCGGACTCATCGAGACCGCGGCCCTGCAGCTGAGCCGGATAGAGGTAGGAAGGGCGAAGGGCGGGCGGCAGTGAGAACTATCCCAGCATTGTAACACCACGTCCCACACCGGGAATTGCTGTCCGCCCACCATTCTGCCTGGGCCGACTAAGACTGAACACTGGCCCATGCACACAAACAGACAACGTGGATGAAGTGACCCGCGTGGCAGCACAAACGAGCCACAGTGAAACCAATTGAGGCCCCCTAACTATGAAAGCGCCCATCACGTGAACATTGGTGAGAGTGGGCCTGCAGCTGGATCCCCTCGCGCCCAAGTGTGCTGATCAGTATAGCAGCACTGATACCCCCGTCCCGCATTGACGGGTCGTGGCCCACGGTGTCGGCATAGACCTTGGCCTGCCTGCATTTTGAGGTGTCCCCCCCCCCCCTTCCGTTCTTAGACTAGCAGGCTACTGAAGTGGCCTTGCGTGAACCAGCCAGTGGCAAGCACTAAGACATATCCAATTATACTGGCCTGCAATACGATCCTGGTCTGTGATACGCTTGCAGAGTGCGACCCAAGCACAACAAGAGCGCAACCCTGATCTCCCCAATACCCACTATATGGACACTGAGAAAGGACCCGAAGCCTAGGGAGATGAGGAACATTACAGTGGAGGCAACGTCGCGCACCTCACTTCAACACGAAACAGCAGACATGGAAGCACCGTGACCTGGACAAAGCCCACAGCAGCTGCCTTACCCCACAGAGGCTCAGAACATTCCAGCAACTGCCACCACGCATTAAGCAACAAGGATCCTAGGGCCTAACGCAGGGGGTCCCACCACGCATAACCAGCGACCCCAAGAAGGGCGTACATTAGAAACTGCCCGCACGCAGAGGTGTAAGAGACATCTCCCACAGACCTAATCCAGCAACAGCAGGAGCTAAATAAGCATACCCGCTGCAACGGGCTGGGGCAATCACAGGTCCCCCGCTCCCCTCAAGAACTTTTAGTTGCATCCTAAGGAAGGGTCACAGATAACGGAGCCAAGGGCGACGCTCATGAACATTTAATAACGTCCTGGTACCGCATGGCCCAGATACACCGATGCCACTGCTGGAGGCGAAACATCCAAAAAGACGATGCCCAAGGGCATAGGGCCAAAAAACAGTAAAGGAGCCATAGATAAATATACGTCGACGACGACGAAAAAAGGAGACAAGACCACTATGTCTACAGAATCAACTCCTCAAACACAATCGCCCACAGCTGTATCAGCAATGGACCCGCAGGCAGTCTTCGTGGCTATGCAACAGGGGTTCACCTCTCTCACTGAGAAATTGGATGTGATAACGGCCAACATTGCATCTATTAAGACACAACTAGACAAAACCACAAGTCGCATTACAGAAGCCGAAACCCGAATCGGTAACACAGAGGATACAGTGGAAGCGTTAAAAAATACTGTGACAACAATGGCAAAATAATTAGGAACGGTTAAAATAAAGTGTGAAGATTTAGAAGCCAGATCCCGACGGAACAATATTCGCATAATAGGTATGCCGGAGGAAGCCTTGAAAGGGCCCATGGAACTGGCCGTAGAGAAACTGCTACGAGACCTACTAGGGGACCCCGGCTGGTCACCTATGTTCATTGTGGAGCGTACACACAGATCATTGGCACCACGACCCAAGCCTGGAGCCTATCCGAGACCCATCATAGCACGCATGATGAATTACAGAGACAGAGACCTGGTACTGAAAGCGGTTAGGGAGAAACAAGAACCGAGGTAGGAGGCCAATGTTATCCGCATATTCCCATATTGCACGCTGGCAGTACAGCAAGAGCGACGCTCATTTACCGGGGTCAAGACGTTACTGCGAGAACGCTGCATTCCCTACGCAATGTTCTGCTAGGCTAAGGCTACAGTACCAAAACAAGACTTATTTCTTCACGTTCCCTGAGGAAGCAACGAGCTTCATAGAAACTAATATTCCACTCCCAGCTCCTCAGCCAACAAACAATGAAGACTCATGAAACGCCGAACACTCACGACCGGAATGCAGGATGAGAGCACAATGAGTGTGCGGGGTTTGCCCAAGGGGGTGTCCTAAAGATTGTAACGTTCATAGTTGAATTATTGTTAATAGCAGTGAGCGCACTCCTACTATTTAATATGTGTTTGGGTAACAACAAGCAGAACTGACCGAGACAGATAAGTAAATCAAGCACTGCGGCCTGCAATGTAGCAACAGAAGCCCCTGTTTCTGGTGCACAGCAAATTATGGGTGGGAAAGGGGATGGGTTTGGTGGCATAGTTAAAGTTTGGGTAACTATGAGGGAGGGGGAGGGCAACGGGACAAGTTTACAAGGGAAATTGTTGGGGAGAAGGGGAGATGCAGTAAAAAGCACACGGGTACTGATATTTGATTCAGACACATTAACAACTGAGACACAACAAGTTAGGCATCATCATGGGATTCAACGAGACAATGGTTAGGACGAACAAAGAGGATATTAAAATGTTAAGCTGGAATGTCCGAGGTCTGGGATCCCACATAAAGAGAAAGAAAATTATGGAATACATAACGAGACTAGGTCCCAAGATAGTATTCCTGCAGGAAACGCACTTATTGGAACACCCGGCTGAAAAGCTTGCCCCAACTCGGGGACCATGGCATCACTACACTTCATACTCCAGCCGCACTAGAGAAGTGGTGACCATAATACATAAAACCGTACCATTCACATGCCTGAACACGGAATGTGACCCGGAAGGCAGATATGTCATAGTACATGGCACCCTCCATGGCACAGAGGTGCTACTGCTAAACATATATGGCCCGTATGTGGACGACCCGGTTTCTATTCGACACTGCTCGGGAAACGGCTCATCTGATATGCGGCAGTGGTATAAACACTATCCTAGACATTCATCTGGACCGCACTTCCGATCAGCCACGGGCATTGATCAAAGCGGCCCAAGCGATTATTACCCATATGAGATGCGTGGCGTACCCTAAATGACACCAAACAGGCATACACTTTCTATTTTTCGGTGCATGATATGCACTCCAGAATAGATGTATGGCTGTTATCATATGTGGCATTAGGCTGGATCACCAACACTCGCATTCATCCAAGAACATACTCAGACCACTCGCCTATCCAGATAACACTGTGAATCCCTGAGATTAGATTGAGCAGACCCCCCACGAGGTTCAAGCTAGCTGCGTTATAGGACCAGGTCTACAGGTCATTGCTGGCCCAACATATTCAAGAATACTTTGACATCAACGAAGGCTCAGTGAATAGCCAAGCGGTATTATGGCAGGCATTCAAAGTGTATATCAGGGGAACAGCAATGTCGACTGAATTCGGGGTCCTGAAGGACAACTGCAGGGATTTAGCCGGGCGGGAAGCAGACATTGCCGATACACAGAATCATTACGCACAGACACCAACTCCACAACACGGCCTAGACATTAAGACCAAATTAGAAGAATTTAGAGAGGCAGCCGATCGAGAGATCCACTACTTCGACAGGCCCGCAGCCGCTCGGTACGGGGAGGGCGAGCGCCCGGGAAGGTTGCTGGCCAGGATGATATGAGGGGAACGCGGCTGTCAGGTATCGTGGGATTTGGATGAATGTGGTGGAATGAGGATATGATTAACATAAAGTATGGTTTGGGCCTTAACTTTCTGTGCAGAGTGTGGAGAGCTTCCCAATTCAAAATGGAGAATTCCAAAAGGATCAGTGATTGGTCAGAAGTAAAAGAAAGGCATTGTTGGAACATTCTAAACCGCCTTTCATTGTCAGAAGCCCAGCTGGAAGGTCTTATGTTTGAAGCTCTTAAAATTTAGAAAACTTTAGTTAGGCCCTTGTGCCTAAAAATAGTTATTTGAACCAGGAAAGTGTTGGAGAATTAAGAAGAAACTTAGAAAACGTTCCGGTGAAAGAAAGAAGCAAGCTAAGTGAATTCATTATCTTTTATGGAATTTTATGATTTTCAAGCAGGAGTTAAATATCAAAACCATTAATTAACTTGTTCCTGTTTTTCTTAGTTTTTGTTTAAATAGTAGTTCATTTCGTTCTTTCAAGAATTTATTTTTGAACTTCTAGAACTGTATTTAAATTTATTGAACTGCATCACATTTTTTGCACCTGGCAAGTTGGAGTGTGGAGGTCTGTTTATCATTTTAGCGTTGTGTGTTTTTTCGGCCGTATACAAGATTATTGAGTATTGTACCTTTTTACGGTAACAGTGCTTTTCTTAGCGTCGGACTAGCGTTAGAAATCTTACACTGTCTGCGCAAGTGACAGTGTGGTAGCCACGCGACTCTGAGGCGTTATGTTTAATTTACTAACATTCTAACCTGGCGCGTGATCATCACTGGGCTGCCTCTTCAAGGATTAGTGTCCGGAACTGAGGAATTTCTTCTTTCATGTTTGAACAATTCATATTAAGAAGAGTGGAATACTATTCCTTTACGCATGCGCCCATGCCAGTTTCATTTTTGAACTCAATTCCTTGTTCATGTGCGCTTCCATTTTAGAAGGAGTAAACAATATCTTCACGCATGCGCATATTCTAGTTAAAGGAACGCTTCTTTTATGAGCGATCTTCTTTGCAAGCAAAAGATCCAATTAATGAACACTTTTATACATTCAGGAAACAAACAATTTTAAAATTGAATAGCTAGAGTGTCATTCTTGGAATTTGTGTTTGAAGCTAGAAACCAATACAAACTACATGTATAATATTTCCAGCGGGTTGTTTGGGTAAAAGACAGTTGAACTGCTTGAAGATAAACTCATTAAACTGAGAGAGATTAGCAGTTTTTCAAAACCGAATTGAAGAAATTAGTAAGAGCATCTGAGACTCTATTTTTATGTTTTCTTCAGTAGAATTCACACACGTCCTCTACGTTATTCACAGAGGATAATCAGGTATGGTGGCATGTTTATTTACTTAAATTTATAAAGAGAGGTCAGAGCCAAGGAATTCAAAGGTTAGTGACTAAAGTGAATTTGTTGTTATTTTCACCAACAGGTTGACAGATAAAGAAGCTGAGCAAAACCTGAAGTTTATTATGTTGTCCCATTTTCCCCCTTTCCCTTGGGGGTGCTCTCAACTGAACTGTTTGATACCAGTTAAGAGGTTAGCATCCAAAGGGGACTGCGGGGGTTCAGCAGCTTCCGGGGACAACATCAGATTTGAGAAAGCCTGACAATATGAAAGGCCAGAAAAAATAGTCCTCCTAAGCTGTCATGAACCCCGAGTTCTCAATGGAAGCGTTAAGTGTTTTAGTGAGGGAATTACAGGAGGAATTAAAGGTGGCATATCAAGAGAATAAAAAATTAGGACAACGAGTAGATGAGTTCTCCAGCATGGGGTCTGGCATGGATTCACACGCTCATGAATATTCCCCGTCGTCAGGCTGGGAATCCTCGGTAAAGAAAAAACCAGTATCAGTTTCGTTTCTGATCTGTCTTTCGTAGTAATAACCAATCACTGGTCTCTGCGTCATACTGACCACAGCCAATGACTGCCCTCTACCTAAGCACCGCCTCTGGCAGCCATCTTCAGATTTTTACCGCACGTTCATGTGTTGGGATCCTCGTGCTATTGCTCTCGAGCGTTAGTGCTATTTTTTCACGTTTTTTCTCAAAAACTTCGTTTTTTCGGTCAAAAGAGCCTCAAGCTCCACCAACTCTCCATCCGATCAACGGGGACCCGTTTCGGATTCGTCTGCGCCCCTCAAGGGTGAAGATTTCGTCGAGCTACGCTTTTGGAGGACTCCAGAAGTTTCTCAGGCCCGGTCATGGCCCAGGAGAAGGGAAGCTCGACGCCCGGAAAGCTGTTCAGGGTCTGCCCTGGATGCCAGCTGCAGAACGTCTTCAAGGAGGACGAACACTCTCTTTGTCTTTACTGCCTACATGAGGACAAGACGTACGTGGAGAAGGACTGTGCGTTTTGCGGCAACATGTCGGAGCGGACCATGAAGGACCGCCATCAACGTCTCGCCAATTGGCTAGAAGGGAAGAGCCCGTCCGGCGAGAAGAAGAGGAAGAAATCCGAGCGGTCTTCTAAGACCTTTGAGGACGCCCCGGCGACGGGGGTCCAACATAAGGCCAAGCACCGCGAGTCCGCTGGCACCGGGAGCGCCGAACGGTCGGGCTCTACGGGCGCCAGGCAGGGCGCACCCTCCCCGGCACCATCAACCACGAGCCAACGCTCTGGGTCGGGTAAGAGGAAGGCCGAGCACCCGGCGAAGCTCCTGGAGAGGCCCCGGTCGAGCTCGAAGGCGGAGGGGGAGCGAGGCAGTGTCCCCCCCTCAAGGATAAGGCGGTGAGCGCACCTAAGGTGGTGAAGGCCTTAATCCATCCGGCCAAGCCCTCTATCGAAACTGTCGCGGCGGCCCTGGCTCAGCCTGTGGAGGCTACACCAGTGGTGGCGACCTCAGGGCTCAGAGTCTCCCTGCTACCTCGGAGGGAGTCCTCTTTTGTGCCCATCGATAGGACCCCCGTGAAATCCCCCGTGGGGAAGAAAAAGGGGGGGCAGGGCGTCATCGTAGATTCGGCCTCAACCTCGGAGGAGGAGCTGGTCGAGGTCTTAAGCCACGGCCTCGGCGTGGAAGAAGACCGGCCCGTCGGGATGGATCCCGACGCAGACGACAACGACATCGTCGAGGGTACCAACGGGGCCCCTGATCGCCCGTCGGATTCCCCTCTGCCAGCGCCGCGAGACAACTCGGCGGCCATTTTGTTGGCTATACAGTCCTTATGCTCAGAGATAAGGACGAGACTACCGTTGCCGACGGAACCTCTCCCGTCGGGGGACCCAGAACCGGGACCTTCTGGTGTTCCCCCTACCAAGAAAAGAAGGATCCACCCTCCACCTCCTTTTCAGCCGTCGCGCCCCTTCCAGCCCTCCTCCCCGTCCACCCGAGGGGATGATACGGGGACTGACACGGCAGCGACGGGTACGGACGAGGTATACGACAAGGATGTATCGTCGTCGCCTCCCACCAGGGCTTCTCCGCCCGACGAGATTGGATCGTTCCACTCAATGATCGCCAGGGCATCCAAGCTTTTCCAACTCTGCCCTGAGGAGAAGAAGAAGGAAGGTTTCCTTTATCAGCGGCGCGAGGCCAAGAGGAAGACGGTCCTCGCGGTGCCTCTATTTGACGACATTTGGGATGAGGGCCTCACCCTCCTCAAGAACCCTTCCACGACGCCAGCTAGAAGAGACCGGTACGAGAAAAAGTACCGAGTCCCGGACACGGCCCCCCTGTGCCTCCGGGCGCAGCCTACTCCGGACTCCGTCGTCTCCGCGGCAGCCAGGAAAAAAGCGGGGGGGGTGCGGCCTCCACATCGACTTCCCCACCGGACGGCGAGGGAAAGAAATTGGACGCTATGGGACGCAGAGTCATCTCGTCTGCAGCGACGACGATTAAAGCTGCCAACGCCTTGGCCCGATACGACAGGGAGCTCTGGTACAAACTGGCTCCCCTGCTGGACTTCTTGCCGGAGGACAAGAGGGCAGAGGCCCTGGAGATCCTGCAGGAAGGTGAGGTGGCTTCGGACCACGCCATTACCGTTGCGACGGACATCGCCGACACTGGGTTCCGCCAGTTGGGCAACGGCGTTTGCCTTAGGCGGCGTGGATGGCTCAAGGCTACGGACTTCCATCAAGACGTTCAGACCAGAGTCCTGGACATGCCCTTCGATGGGAACAACCTGTTTGGGAAAACAGTGGACGATTCCCTTCAGGCCATTAAAGCGGACACCGAGACGGCCCGGGCCCTTGGAGTTCTGCAACAACGACGGACGCCCTTTCGGAGCAGCGGAGGCAAGGGCGCCCCCAAAGGTTCCGGCGGCGGTTTCTCCTCCTACCGTCAAGCGGCCCGCTCGTCGTCTCAGGAGGCCTACAGAGGACGAGGCAAGTCTGGCGGACCCCGCCGTCGTCGCCAAGGACAAGGCGCTAAAGCCTCGTCGAAGCAGGATTGAACCGGCCGGGGGGTCGGGCCCCCACCGAAGCACCCCGGTGGGAGGCCGGCTGGCGAGCTTCGTCAGCGTGTGGGAGTCCATCTCCACCGACCGTTGGGTGCTGGACGCCTTGGCCCAGGGCCACGCGCTCGAGTTTCAAAGAAAGTGTCCGCGCGTCCCCCCCCGTGGCCAGGAAAGAACTTCACGTCCCTCAACTTCTCCTGGAGGTGAAGGCGATGCTCAAGAAGGGCGCCATCGAACTCGTCCCAAAGAGGCTTCGGGGCTCCGGAGTCTACTCGAGATACTTCCTCGTGAAGAAGAAGACGGGGGGATGGCGCCCCATCCTGGACCTGCGACGTCTGAACAAGTTCATCAAGGCGCAAAAGTTCCGGATGGTCACCCTCCAGCACGTCCTGGGTCAGCTGGAGGAAGGAGACTTCCTGTCGTCGTTGGATTTGGAGGATGCCTACTTCCATATCCCCATCTTGAAGGGGCACCGAAAATTCCTCAGGTTTGTGGTCCAAGGGCGTCATTACCAGTTCAAAGCCCTCCCCTTCGGTCTACGGTCGGCACCCAGGGTGTTCACCAAGTGCCTCGCACCGGTGGCGGCTCAGCTGCGCCGCGAAGGGATCCACGTCTACCCCTACCTGGACGACTGGCTCATCCGAGCCAAGACAAGGGAGCTCGCCGTTGTTCACACGGCAAGGACCGTCCAACTTCTCACGGACCTGGGATTCTCCGTGAACTACGCCAAATCCCACCTGGTACCCGCGCAAGACACTCTGTTTCTGGGAGCGAGGCTCAACACAGTGTCCCTTCTGGCCTCCCCGTCGGAGGAGAGGACCAGGACCATCCTGGGCAAGGTGCAGCGGATGTTGGTGGCCGACGCGGCCAAGGTGAGGTCCATCAAGTCCCTCCTCGGAATGATGTCTTCCTGCATCTACCTCATTCCCATGTGCAGGCTCCGGATGCGCCCGTTGCAGGAGTTCCTGGACGCGCGCTGGGTCCAAACGATGGGCAGCTTCGAGGAAAGGATCACACTCGACGAGAGTTTGCGACGAGCGATCCGGTGGTGGGGCACCCGCGCGCATCTGACGGCGGGCATGGACTTCCAGACCCTAGCCCACCAGGAGACAGTGACCGCCCACACTGAAAATCTGCACGCAAGAGGCCTTTGGCTTCCGACGGAGAAATCCTTACATATCAACGTCCTGGAGCTCCGTGCAGTGTTTTGGGCCCTCAGGTCCTTCCTTCCGTCCCTCAAGGGCAAGGTGGTGAGGATCTTCACCGACAACACCACCACCATGTTTTACATCAGAAAACAGGGCGGAACCAGGTCCCCAGCACTGTCCAAGGAGGCGCAGGACCTGTGGCATTGGGCAGTCGCCCAAGGGATGTTTCTGGTGCCGTTTCATCTGGCAGGGATAAAAAACACGATCGCCGACTCACTCAGCAGGGAGCTGCGCTCGTGCCACGAGTGGGAACTACGGCAGGATCTAGTGGATCGCCTCTTCCGACGGTGGGGCACACCCCAGATCGACCTGTTCGCGACGGCGAGGAACTCCAAGTGCCGGAGGTTCGCCAGCAGGTTTCCCCAGGCGAGGAGCATGGGCGATGCTTTTTCGTTCCCCTGGGAGGGCCTGTTCCTCTACGCGTTCCCTCCTTTGCCACTGCTAATCCGGCTCGTCAACCAGCTCAAGAGGTCACGGTGCAGGATGATCCTCGTCGCACCTGCGTGGCCGAGGCAGATATGGTTCCCGGACCTTCTGGACTTGTCAGCGTCCCCGCCAATCAAGCTGCCGGTGGACGCTGATCTGCTCTCCAGGGAAGGAGGCGCCATCCTCCACCACGACCCGAAATCGCTGAACTTGCAGGCCTGGCTCCTGCAGCGCTAGAGTTTGGAGGATACGACATACCGGCCGACTGCAGAGAGGTTCTTGCAAAGGCCAGGGCGTCCTCGACTCTTAAATGCTACGGACACAAATGGAAGAGGTTCTCTGTCTGGTGCCACGCACAGAAGATTAACCCTCTACGGATTACGGCTCCCCAAGTACTGCCGTACCTGCTGACGCTGGCCAAAGCTGGACTGGCACACGCGTCCATCAAGATTCATCTTGCTGCGATCTCCCGATACACCAGAACCACGGGGCGGACGTCCTTGTGGTCTCATCGTCTGGTGAAAGAGTTCATGAAGGGACTGTTCAGATCGTTCCCGCCGGTGAAGGCGCCGGCCCCGGCATGGGAGCTCAACGTGGTGCTGACCAAGCTCATGGGACCTCCGTTCGAGCCTCTGCACTCGGCCCCGTTGAAGTTTCTGTCGTGGAAAACAGCGTTTCTTGTGGCCATCACCTCCGCACGACGGGTGGGAGAGATCCAGGCCCTTTCCTGCAAGGCCCCGTACTTGACTTTTCACGACACGAGGGTAGTGCTCAGGACGCACCCCTCCTTCATGCCCAAGGTACCGTCGGACTTCCACCTCAACGAACCCTTGGTGTTGCCTGTATTCTTCCCGTCGCCTTCGTCGCCGGCTGAGAGAACTTTGCACTCGCTGGATGTGGCTAGAGCGCTGAAGTTCTACGTGGACCGCACGAAGTGTTTTCGGAAGACGTCACAACTCTTTGTGAACTTTGGACCTGTCAATCAGGGGAAGGCTCTCTCGAAGGCTTCCATTTCCAGATGGCTCTCCGGCTGCATCATGTACTGTCATCGGTTGGCAAACCGACCGCTGCCTGGCCGTCCGAGAGCCCATTCCACCAGAGCGATCGCAGCTACCACGGCGTTCCTTTCTGGTGTGCCCCTGCTGGACATATGCAGGGCTGCTACGTGGAGGTCGACGCACACCTTTACAAAGTTCTACTGCGTCGATCGGGATTCCAGGGAGGAGTCCAGGGTCGGCCAAGCAGTGCTGCGCAACCTGTTCGCCTGAGGTGAGCCTGGTGAGGAGGTAAGATGCTTAATGTTGAGTTTGATGCAATGCTTAATGTTGAGCCTTTGCCACCTCCCGTGGTTGTGCATGTGTGTACTGCTATGTATTCTTTATTCATGAGCGTGTGAATCCATGCCAGACCCCATGCTGGAGAAGGAACAAGTTACTTACCTGTAACTGTTGTTCTCCAGCATGGGTCTGGCATGGATTCACATGAGAACCCTCCCGCCTACCCCTCTGCGGCTCTTCACTTGGTCATACTGCCACTTCACGGGCTTCCAAATCTGAAGATGGCTGCCAGAGGCGGTGCTTAGGTAGAGGGCAGTCATTGGCTGTGGTCAGTATGACGCAGAGACCATTGATTGGTTATTACTACGAAAGACAGATCAGAAACGAAACTGATACTGGTTTTTTCTTTACCGAGGATTCCCAGCCTGACGACGGGGAATATTCATGAGCGTGTGAATCCATGCCAGACCCATGCTGGAGAACAACAGTTACAGGTAAGTAACTTGTTCCTTATGTGAAAAGGTGGCACAGACGCAGGGAATTGGGAGAGAAGAATTTCCCCCGGAATTGTAAAGGGCTGGTGAGGAGAGAGGTGTGGGTAGAGGTGATGGGGCAGAGGGAGGTTTTAGGGCATTAGTTATGCCAGTACCTTTGGCAGCTCCAGAGCGTTACTATGGAGATTCAAGTAAATATCAGACATTTGTAACCCAATGCGAGTTGCACTTTCTTAGTAGGCCCGAACTATTTCCTTCTGATGCTTCCAGAGTTACTTTTATGATGTCTTATTTATCTGGAGAGGCTTCTACTTGGGCGGGTTTATTGGTCAGGCAGAAGAGTTTATCTTTAAAAAGGGTTTCTCTTTTTATGGAAGAATTTAAGAAAATGTTTGATAAAAGACAAATGTCCTTAGAAGTTGATGGGGAATTATTAGATTTGCGTCAAGGAAACAGAGACTTGGTCACATATATCACACAGTTTAGGTCTTTGGTTTTAGAATCCTAGTGGCCAGCAGAGAAGAGGTCTTCTCTTTTGTATAGAGGCCTCAAGGAGGAATTGAAGGATGCCTTGTCCAGTGTAGTCCAACGCCCTTCTTCTTGTGAGGAATTGATTGATTTAGTAGTTCAGTTGGACTATCGTATAAGTGAAAGGAAAGCAGAAAGGCGTTGTTGTACTCAGGGGGAGGTGAGGTCAGTCATTAGAGGAGATCGTTCAAGGCTTGAGGTGGGTAGTAAAGAAGTGAAACCAAGGTTAAATGATCAACAAATTAGAGTAAAAGGTCCTTTATCAAAGGAGGAAAAGACTAGGAGGCGTGAGAATAATTTGTGTTTATATTGTGGTAGGGGCGGTCATTTTTTAGGAAATTGTCCCTTTACACCCAAAAAATTTTCATCAGCCGGAGGAAAAGGACAGCAGGTTGCAAATACAGTTCAGTCAGCGGTTCCACACATAACTGTAAATGTATCCTTGTATTTGAAGGAGGAAAGGAAAGGGTATGGACCGGTAGTGATTGATTCAGGAGCCACCGGGAACTTTATGGATTGGGGAGTAGCTAAGGCATTGGGAATACCACTTGTGAGGAAGGAAGTTGTGGAACAGGTTCGGGCTGTAGATGGAACTTCTCTTTCATCAGGTCCTATAACTCATGAAACTGGTGTCTTGGTTATGGAATTACTTGGAGGTCATAGAGAAGAAATCTCATTTAATTTAATTGATACACCAATTTTGAAAATAATTTTAGGCATGCCATGGCTAACCTTGCATAATCCTCAAATTGATTGGAGTAGGCGAGTGATAGAATTACAGTCTAGTTTCTGTTTAGAAAATTGCCTTTTGAAAGGTAATCCTGGGAGGGAAGAAACACAAGGTTTGGTTTCCTTTTTTCTGACTGATGCAGGTATTACAGGACATAATATAGGAGCGATGTTAGGACATCTTCCGGAGTGTTATCAAGGGTACAAGGAGGTTTTTGATGAAAAGGAGGCAGGAGAATTACCTCCACATAGGAGTTTTGACTGCAAAATTGATTTGGAGCCCGGGGCGGTTTTACCAAGTATTCGAGTGTATGCATTAACTGAAAAGGAGAATGATTATCTTAAAGAGTACCTTGCAGAAAATTTGGCTGAGGGTTTTATTCGTCATTCTCAATCTCCAGCCGCATCTCCATTATTTTTTGTACCAAAACCAGATGGGTCTCTCAGAACATGCATTGATTATAGAGCTGTGAATAGGATTACAATCAAAAACAAGTATCCTCTCCCTCTAATTTCGGAAATCTTGAATCAGGTCCAGGGAGCCACAATTTTTTCCAAACTAGATTTACGTGGTGCCTATCATCTGGTGAGAGTCCAGGAGGGTGATGAGTGGAAAACGGCATTCAAAACCCGATTTGGGCTTTGAGTATTTGATGATGCCTTTCGGTTTATGCAATGCACCAGCTGCCTTTCAATTCTTTATGGATGAAATTTTAAGAGATTTTTTAGATATATTCGTAGTAGTATATATTGATGATATTTTGATTTATTCTCAGGATTTAGAGTCTCATAAAATTCATGTGGGAAAGGTTCTACAAAGACTCAGAGAGAATCATTTGTTTGCTAAATTAGAAAAATCCCAGTTTCATACTAATTCTGTGGAATTTTTAGGATACATTGTTTCTCCCAAGGGATTGGAGATGAATCCGAACAAAGTTCAAGCCATCACGGATTGGCCAGCACCAACGAAAGTAAAAGAAATTCAAAGCTTTTTAGATTTTGCAAATTTTTACAGAAGATTTATTGAAGGATTTTCTCGGTTGATTACACCCATAACAAAACTCTTAAAGAAAGGTGCCAAATTTGTGTGGTCGACAGAGGAGGCATTTCAAGAATTAAATTAAAGGTTCAGTTCGGCCCCTATTTTAATTCATCCAGATCCATCTCAGCCTTTTTATGTAGAAGCGGATGCATCGAATCTTGCCATGGGGGCTGTTCTTTCTCAGAGACATCGAGAGACAGGACAACTTCATCCAGTGGCTTACTATTCTAAAAAATTTTCTATGGCAGAACAAAATTATACGATCTCAGATCGAGAATTATTGGCAATCAAGTTTGCTTTTGAAGAGTGGAGGCATTTTTTAAAAGGAGCAAGACATACAGTGACTGTGTTAACAGACCATAGAAATCTGCTTTTTTTTAAATCGGCCAAGACTGTCACACCAAGGCAGTTAAGATGGTCATTGTTCTTTGCTGATTATGATTTTGTAGTGACATTTAAGCCAGGTAGGCTTAATGGAAAGGCTGATGCTTTATCACGTCAATTTCCTGGAAGTGAGATGGAATCAGAAAAGGAGATGATATCCATTATCGATCCATGCTGTTTTATTTCTGCCGGAATACAGAAAATTGAGGATGTTGAGGAAGAAGTTCGAAAGTCCATGTCAATTGCACAAATGGAGGAATGGGTTCGAAAGGATCCGGTTCGAAAAATTGAGAAAGGATTGCCGTTTTTTGAAAATAAACTTTACACACCTATTTTGAAATTGAGAGAGAGAGTAATAAGAGACTGTCATGAATCTATGCTGTCCGGACACCCAGGTTTTAGAAAGACGCTAGAATTGGTCAGGAGGAGCTTCTGGTGGGAAAAAATGCGTCAGGACATCTTACATTTTGTAAAAACCTGTGCTATTTGCGCTCAAATGAAGAATCAAACCGGAAAACCAGTCGGGTTGTTGGAGCCGTTGCCTATTCCACCTCGTCCTTGGCATACAATCTCCCTGGACTTCATTACAGATCTTCCTTGTGACAAGGGTTGTACATCTATTCTAGTTGTGGTGGACCTCTTGTCAAAAGAGGCTCACTTTGTTCCAATGGAGGGAGAGGTTACTGCAGACAGTTTGGCCAAAGTCTTTTTGCGAGAAATAGTTAGACTGCATGGTCTTCCTAATCAAATTATCTCAGATAGAGGTCCTCAATTTATTTCTAGATTTTGGAGGGTTTTTTGTAAGGATTTGGGTGTGGAAGTCAGTTTATCATCAGGTTATCATCCCGAGACCAATGGACAAGTAGAAAGGGTAAATCAAGAACTGGAGAAGTATTTGAGGTGTTATCTACAGGCAGGGGAAGAATGGGTGGATTTGATTTGGCTTGCTGAATTTGCTTATAATAATTGTGCTAAAGATTCAACATGTCTCCGTTTTACCTTGGAAGAGGTTTTCGCCCACGGTTTTTAAGTTTTGAAATTACTGAAGAGTCAGAGAATCCTGGAGTTGAGGTTCGATTAAAACCTTTGAGAAAGAATTTGGAAAGAGCAAAAAGGGTACTTTTCGATAGTAAACAGAAGTACAAAAGATTTTCAGATCAAAAAAGTAGGTTGGGTCCTAAATATGAGGTTGGTGACTTGGTTTGGCTTTCGACGAGACATTTGAGAATTAAGGGCAAAAACAAATTTACTCCACGTTTTGTAGGTCCATTTAAAGTAGAAAAGGTGATCAAACCAGTGTCAGTACGGTTAAAACTACCTACTTCCTTGAAAATACATCCCACCTTTCACATTAGTCTATTAAAACCTGTGATTCAGGGGACTAGAGTTGTACATCCACCTTCACCAGTTCAGTTAGAGAATTCATCTGAAGAGTTTGTAGTGAAAAGAATTGTAGATTCCAGGAGGTTAAGAGGAAAACTACAATATTTAATAGACTGGGAAGGTTTCGGACCTGAGGAACGTACATGGGAGGATGAGGTGAATGTGCATGCACCACAATTAGTCGCAAAATTTCATAGAAAGTATCCTTCTAAAGTTGGCCCTGGGACAGGGCATTAAGGGGGGGTACTGTCAGGTTTCGTGGGATTTGGATGAATGTGGTGGAATGAGGATATGATTAACATAAACTATGGTTTGGGCCTTAACTTTCTGTGCAGAGTGTGGAGAGCTTCCCAAGTCAAAATGGAGAATTCCAAAAGGATCGGTGATTGGTCAGAAGTAAAAGAAAGGCATTGTTGGAACATTCTAAACCGCCTTTCATTGTCAGAAGCCCAGCTGGAAGGTCTTATGTTTGAAGCTCTTAAGATTTAGAAAACTTTAGTTAGGCCCTTGTGCCTAAAATTAGTTATTTGAACCAGGAAAGTGTTGGAGAATTAAGAAGAAACTTAGAAAACGTTCCGGTGAAAGAAAGAAGCAAGCTAAGTGAATTCATTATCTTTTATGGAATTTTATGATTTTCAAGCAGGAGTTAAATATCAAAACCATTAATTAACTTGTTCCTGTTTTTCTTAGTTTTTGTTTAAATAGTAGTTCATTTCGTTCTTTCAAGAATTTATTTTTGAACTTCTAGAACTGTATTTAAATTTATTGAACTGCGTCACATTTTTTGCACCTGGCAAGTTGGAGTGTGGAGGTCTGTTTATCATTTTAGCGTCGTGTGTTTTTTCAGCCGTATACAAGATTATTGAGTATTGTACCTTTTTACGGTAACAGTGCTTTTCTTAGTGTCGGACTAGCGTTGGAAATCTTACACTGTCTGCGCAAGTGACAGTGTGGTAGCCACGCGACTCTGAGGCGTTATGTTTAATTTACTAACATTCTAACCTGGCGCGTGATCATCACTGGGCTGCCTCTTCAAGGATTAGTGTCCGGAACTGAGGAATTTCTTCTTTCATGTTTGAACAATTCATATTAAGAAGAGTGGAATACTATTCCTTTACGCATGCGCCCATGCCAGTTTCATTTTTGAACTCAATTCCTTGTTCATGTGCGCTTCCATTTTAGAAGGAGTAAACAATATCTTCACGCATGCGCATATTCTGGTTAAAGGAACGCTTCTTTTATGAGCGATCTTCTTTGCAAGCAAAAGATCCAATTAATGAACACTTTTATACATTCAGGAAACAAACAATTTTAAAATTGAATAGCTAGTGTGTCATTCTTGGAATTTGTGTTGAAGCTAGAAACCAATACAAACTACATGTATAATATTTCCAGCGGGTTGTTTGGGTAAAAGACAGTTGAACTGCTTGAAGATAAACTCATTAAACTGAGAGAGATTAGCAGTTTTTCAAAACCGAATTGAAGAAATTAGTAAGAGCATCTGAGACTCTATTTTTATGTTTTCTTCAGTAGAATTCACACACGTCCTCTACGTTATTTACAGAGGATAATCAGGTATGGTGGCGTGTTTATTTACTTAAATTTATAAAGAGAAGTCAGAGCCAAGGAATTCAAAGGTTAGTGACTAAAGTGAATTTGTTGTTATTTTCACCAACAGGTTGACAGATAAAGAAGCTGAGCAAAACCTGAAGTTTATTATTTTGTCCCATTTTCCCCCTTTCCCTTGGGGGTGCTCTCAACTGAACTGTTTGATACCAGTTAAGAGGTTAGCATCCAAAGGGGATTGCGGGGGTTCAGCAGCTTCCGGGGACAACATCAGATTTGAGAAAGCCTGACAGCGGCCCAATGAGTATCCCATGCATAACACGTAATGACGGAACCGTGACCACAGACACACATGAGATCGCGGGGGCATTCTACGACTTCTATAAAAATGTGGCAGCGCAACCGACACAGAAAGAGATCAATATCTACGCCAAATACCTACAACACTGTTATCAGACACCACTAAGGAGGCCTTTGAGACTCCAATCACAGAGGCAGAAATATCAGAAGCCATTAAAGCACATACCAGTGGAAAGGCACCGGGTACCGATGGCCTCGGTGCAGAGTTCTACAAAGAATTCACCCACCTCTTAGTTTCCGGGCTACACGCCGTATGGACAGAAGCATTACAAAAACGGGAGCTACCAGAAACTACTAGAGAAGCGGTCATCACTCTGCTGCTTCAACCAGGGAAACCCCCCGAAGACTGTGGCTCTTACAGGCCACTATCATTAACAAACGACGATGCCAAGATCTTTGCAAAGATCCTGGCCATCTGCCTGACCCCACTTATGCCTTACATGATCCATGAGGACCAAGCGGGTTTTATAATGGGTAGATCCACTGCAACGAATATCAGACACTGCCACAATATTCTAACAGCGATACCAGAAGACCTACAGGTGGTGGCAGTCTCACTAGATATGCACAAAGCATTTGACACGGTATACTGGCCGTTTCTATTCAGGGTGCTACAAAACTACGGGTTTGGACCCAACTTCATTAAATGGGTCAAGATTCTCTATAAAAGCCCCTACGTTAGGATAAGCATCAATGGCACATTATCTGAACTATTGGAGCTATTTGGGGGCACCCGTCAAGGCTGTCCACTGTCCCCCCTCCTAGTCGCACTGGTGATAGAACCCCTTGCGGATGTGCTCAGGGCCCGATATAGCACATATGGATTGTGGCTGGAGGGTAAACTGGAAATTATCACATTATGTGCCGACAGCATTTTGCTATGTTTAAGGATTCCTGAGCATACACTCGGCAAGGTCCTATCGGCTGTTAAAACCTTTGGCGAACACTCTAGCCCGAAGCTAAATGCAAAAAAATCTGAAATGTTCCCACTCACTGAGGCGACAGTTAAACCCACCAACCTTCATGGTCTCATATGGGGCCCGGTACACATTAGATATCTGGGGGTGAAAGTCGCTAGAACGGCGCAGATGTCTCGCTCATTCAATTCTGATACTCTCGCTGACGCCCTGTGCATCAAAATGACTCGATGGAGCGCACGACCAATATCAATGATGGGGCGAATCACCCTCATAAAAATGATAATCCTAAACTGTTCTATGTATTTAGTACCGTTCCAGTCTGGCTGGGCATGGCATTATTTACAAAAATTGAAAATGCATGCACAGAATTCACGTGGGGCGGACACTCTAGATTAAGATGGCGGGTACCCACCGACCAATATCCACAGGGAGGCTTGGCTGCGCCAGACTTGGAGCTCTACTATTTGGCAGCACAAGCACACTACGCCGCCCATTGGGCAACAGATTTTCTTAACCCGAAGGGTGCATCAATTGAACCTATCATACCAAAATCTGCTCCATGCCCTGACGGTATCTCACCCCAAACGATACAACACCATCAACTCTACACTGGTCACTACTACAGCATGGTCCAGAATCGCCGACATACATGGTACAGACAGCTATAGCATCCAAGCATGCCAATATGGGGTGCTCAACACATTCCACCCACCCTGGACAAAGAATTAGCCACACAATAGGGCACTAAGTGAATTGTGCAATGGGGGCAACTATTTCGGGATAAACGCTTTGTGACATGGGAAACCCTTAAAGATGAGGTGGGAGACACCCCAACACACAAAATGGAATACATGCGTATGAGATCCGCTATTGCTAAAGTATGGCCAGAATTCCCAACTGAACCTACGATAAACCCGGAGCTGGGCTATATATTCACAGCAAGCAGAGAAAGATATCGGCATCCACACTATATAAAACCATTACCAAGACCCACCCGCCAGTGATACATTTAGCCAAACCCAAGTGGGAACAAGAGCTAGGATATCCGATTACCGATTATCAATGGACACAAATATGTGCACTAACTAAACATATATCATGTAACGCAAGATATAAACTGATTCATTACAAAGTTGTTCACAGGACACAGCCAAACTGAAACGCATATATTCCACAGCAGATAGTTCGTGCCCAAGATGTCACTGTGAGGAAGCGGATACTTTCCATATGTTTTGGTCTTGCATACAATTGAGGGACTACTGGGTGGAAATTTGCAAAGCATTAAATGAGATGTCAGATCATCCTATTGAATGGACTCCAATGCTGTGTCTACTGGGGGCTACAGGGAAGATGAACCTGACATGGCGAAAATGACTGAATGTGAGCTTAGTACTAGCCAAAAGGGCGATACTGGTGAAATGGAAATGGAAGAGCAAACCCCCCACCTCCACCCCCACAAAAGGGGATTGGGACAGAGACATGGTATGGACAAATGATAACGAAGAAATATACATAGACACACTGCGGCCAGCTACTAAAGCAAGAAATATATGGGCCTGATACAAACAATACCTAGCCGACAAAACTGAAGGCAAAGACATGTAATGTTATGATCCGATATTGTAAAATAATGTATACGTTGTGTAAATGCAATATACTGTATGTATGACGTACCTGTGTGAAATAATAAATAAAGTTTAAAAAAAAAAAAATTATTTGGCATCCCCATCGTCAATACCTCCAGGTTTTTCATCATGCGAAGACATGTCCATGAAAAAGTTCTGCCATTCGGACTCGATGCTGTTCCGAGGGTGTTCACAAAGGTTATGAACTCCATAGCCAGCTTGTTCAGGCTCAGGGGCCAGCACATCTACCCCTATCTGGATGACTAGTTTATCAGAGCACACTCGCTGCAGGAAGCAGCCCGCTCCTTGTGTGCACTAATCGGTTTTTAATTCGAGTTGGGGTTCACAGTGAGCATCAAGAAATCAGAGTTCACCCCCCACACAGATGATTACTTTAATTGGATTTCAGTGGGACATGGTGCAGCCCAAAATATTCCCCACGCAGGACAGGAGGAGGGATATTGTGGCAGCAGTAACACTTTTCCTGGCGAGGGAACGCACAATGGTGTGACGGTACCAGCATCGGTTGGGCCTGTAGGCAACCTGCATGTTATCTGTGCCTTTGGGGAGGCTCAAGATGAGGAGATTATAGCTCCATCTAGCAGCCTTTTGGAACAAGGAAACTGAGTTGCAATCGGACAAAATGTCAGTCCCGGCAGCCCTCAGTGAGGATCTAGCATGGTGGTGTGAGGAATCATCTCTCAGCTCGGGAGCGTTTTTCACCCCCCCCGTCATTTGCTGATTGTAACAACAGATTCATCCTTGGCGGGCTGGGGCGATATGCTGGCGACTCACTCGACTCGCAGTGTGGTGTCCAGCAGGGACATGGACAGGCATATCAACTACTTGGAGTTAAAGACGATATTCGGTGTCCTGTCATTTTAGCGAACGAAAAGGTTTAGGATGGCATACTTTCAATTTTTTTTGTCGAAATGCCATTCTTTCGAATGACAATTTCTATGAAAAAAATTCGATAGTGGAAAGTGACGTCGACATGGGTTAGGGTTGGGGGGTGGGAAGGTGGCTTGGGGATTAGGGGTGCTGGGGGGGAACCCCCCCCCAATATACACTAAAACCTTGAAACGTTACATGGAGCTGTCCAGTGCTGAAATTTCAGCACTGGACAGCTCTATCTAACGTTCCAAAGTTACAAAAAATAAAAAGCATTGAAATGCTACTTTTAACATGTAAAAGAGCATTTCAATTGAAGCCAGTCCATGACTATTGTCGACGGATTGGTTTCAACAGAAATGCACTTTGCATGTTTAATATAGGCTGTCACACCTTTGTTTTTTGAAACTTTGTTTTCGAAACCTTTGTAGAAACTTTTTTTTCGAAATTATCACTATGAACCCGATATTCCTATCTTTAAAGTAATTCACTCCTCTAGTACAGGACAAGGTGGTGCTGATTCTCAGAGATAGCACCACTTCCATCTTCTACGTCAATAAGCAAGGGGGACCACTCCTCTCCTCTGTGCAAGCTGGCTCTTCAGATGTAGGAATGGGCCGTAGCATAGGGGTTGTGGCTGCGGACGGCCCACGTTTTGGGCCTAGACGATATGAAAGAGGAGACCGCCTCAATGCCAGTTCTTACGAATGGGCAGTTGAGCATTCCATAATTCAAGAAATCCTAGCGATGGTGGGGGCAATCAGAGATAGACCTGTTTGCCACAAGCAGAAATGCCCAATGCACCAGATGTGCCTCTTGGGAGGGCCAGGGCACAGGGTTTGAGGGGGGATGCTTCTCACGTAGACTGGTCGGAGTTGACATGTTATGCATTCCCGACAACCCTGCTCTTACAGAGTGTTCAGCAGATTCAGAACTTCCAGGAGGTGCACATTGATACTCTTGGCTCTGCTGTGGCCCTCCAGGGCGTGGTACTCAGACCTCAAGCTGTTGATTCAAGAACCATTCCACCTTGCAGTGTCGGATCAGATGCTGTCACAACAGGGGAGCTCAGTGGTGCACCCCAATCCTTGGTCCACGGCATTAGCAGCCTGGTGCCTGAGAAACTGACATTAGCTCATCTTCAGCAGTCAGTCAACAACCTAAATATCATACATTGAGCCATAAAAGACTACACTTGAGCTCTGTTGCAGAGCAAATGGACAGGATTCTGTCATTGAGTGCACGATAAAGGTATTGGCTCTCTAATTTGTGCCCTTGATAACGTGTTGTCATTCTCAGCATACTTGGTATGGTCAGGAGTGCAAGTGGACACATCTAGGACCTATTTGGCGGCCTTTGGGGCATATAGAAATTCAGAGCAAACCAGTTTTTCTTCATGCAACCAGATAGTCTGGAAGTTCTTGGAAGGATTAAAAAAATATCCTCCAGTCACAAATATTCAGCCTTCCTGGGACCTCAATTTGGTCTTAGCATCTCTGGCGCTTAAACCCTTTGAGAGCCCATGGCTTCAGTCGATATTCAGTTTGTAACCTTAAAAACAGTTCTATTGTTGCCCTTGATATCGTTAAGGAGGGTAAGCAAAATTCAGGCGCTGGCAGCGTCTGAACCATACACAAAGTTTCATAGGGGCAAGGTGGTCTTACGTACGCACCCCTCCTTCTTGCCCAAAGTAATTATGGAATTTCACATTAATCAAGAGATCGTCCTTCCTACATTCTCTCCTAAGCCTCATTGTCAATCAGACAGGGTTTTGCATTGCTTAGATGTTAGAAGGGCGCTAAAGTTCTACCTGGACAGGTCCAAAACATACAGAAAATCTGATGTGCTGTTTGTAACTTTTGTCAGGCAGTCGCCAGGGAAACACGACTCTAAGGCAACCATAGCCAGATGGATGGTGTCTTGCATAGCGGAGGCTTACAAAGTGCAAGGCAAATCTCCTCCAGAGGGCATTGGGGCACACTTGGTAAGGGCCAAATCAACAGCAGTGGCTTTTCAGCGGCATCTGCCATGGGATGTGATTAGAAGAGCGGCGACATGGTCCACTCCGCCTGCCTTCTGCCATCATTACTGTTTGGATTTTAGCTCACGTGAAGATGCAGCTTTCGGCCAGGCAGTTCTCGGGAACCTTTTAGCTTAAAGTGGCCGTTCGCACCTCCCTAATTGTGGCGCTGTGTTGGAATCGCCCATTCAGTACGCAGGAAAGTGGACGGGACGTAAGGGTAATAACAAGTACTCATATGTCCCATCCCCTTTCCTCCATCCTTGTGGATGCCCCCCAACATGGGGACGGTACGGAACCGTTGGCAGCAAAAAAGTGAGCTTGCCCTCTAAATTTAGTATAGGGTGGGGGGCGTGGGCTTTGGCATGGGAACGCCTCACTTCAGTCCCTTTTTCCGCACAGACGGTGTCGGACCTGGCAGCCAGCACAGAGACTTTTTTAGCTTTCCGCGCGCTCCCTGTTTGTTTTTTCAATTCTTATTTCGGTGCATGTCGGCAGCAGGAGGTTTCACGAAATGCGCCTTATGCGACCGCTCATTCCTGGCCTCAGACCCCCATGCTCTCTGTTTTGAGTGTTTGGTGCCCGACCACCACTGGGACTCCTGCTCAGCCTGCAGCGCTCTTGGTCACAGGGCATTGAAGAATCGATTGTCGCAGGGGAGAGAGATCTTCCATACACCTCCACCCCAACTTAAGGATTTTGTCTCCAGAACCTCTCGTCAAGACAAGGTAGGCCCTCTGTTCAGCACGGCTCCACAGCGCAGAGACTCCTTTCCTGGAGTTTCCACATATCGGGGTTCCTTGCATTCAGGTTCTGGCAGGCCCGAGGCAAGGCCTCTAAGGGTTACCCGCTCCCATGGGGTGGGCCCGGGAGGTCTTCTGGGCACTTCAGGGACAGACCTGAAGGCGTCTTGGCTACCAGCTCCTAAATTGAGGGGCTCAAGGGCCCTAACAGGCTGTCCTTTGGGGAGAGGGGAATAAAGTGTGTCCTCTTCTTCTAGCCCAGGGGGTAAGGGATCGTCGAGTGCCACCTCCAAGTGTCAGCTAGATCCAGCATGGCTACTGCACAGGTGCCGAGGGCGCCAGTTTACAGGAGCTCGCTCTGAGGTTGTGAGTCAGGGCATTATGACTACCGATGTCCAGCTGAGGGCTTAGCGCCTACCAGAGTGTTCTCTCAAGTCGGCGCCTCTGCTTTGGGTGCAAGATCCTAGCTGTATCCTTTTGTGTCTGAGACCTCTCTTGGCTCAAGGCCTTCACGCCATTCCACCCAGGACGTGGTGCAAGGCTTCAAAATGGCAGAGCTGCACATGGCACAGCCTGCCAGGTAGGCAGCCATCTTGGATCCAGTTCAGGGGCCCACCAGTGCTTTTGCCCATCAAATGGGCTTTGCAGGACGATCCCAGTCCCCTTCCCTCTGGAAGCGGCAGCGGATCCTATGGTGCAGGATTTTGATCCCCTCAGGTGTAAATCTACCCATCACAGCCGTATGGCCACACGCACCAGGCACCTCAGTGCTTTGACCTCTAGCTGTGGCGCAGCGCCTCAGAGCACCGGGCCCCCAGGGAACCGGTGGCTTGTGAAGACAGCTTCCTCGATCGCTTCCACATGCGTTCCCATCAGATGAAGGGGCTCCTGAAGGACATTGTGAAGGTGATCTCACAGGGGCACTGCCCCGGCCCCCTCCTCTTGGTATTTCCTCTGTTCCTCCTGCGCTCCCGGTGCCAGTCCCTCCATTTACTCAGACCCTACCAGTCATACTGACCCCTCCACCTCCTCCTGTACCACCAACACCTCCCCCTCAACAGCCATTGGACCTGTGTGTTGCTCCTGACCTGGGGCTGGGGGGACTTCTCCGGCACCTGTGTCCCAGGGCCCGGATTCCCCTCAGGCTGTGATAAAGAGGGGCATGGGACAATGATGACATCCAGGACGATGAGCCTTCGGCATCTATTAAGGCCTTTCATGACCCCCTTCAGGGTCTGGCGGAGTTCTTGGGGGTCCCTGTTCCTGAGGAAGGCCCCTCCCCAGGAGACAGTGTGCTAGTAGAGGTCTTGGGGAAACACACCACGATCCGGTCTGGCATTCCTCTCCAGAAGGATATCCTGCAGATGGTGCGAAAGGTCTTTGAGAAGCCCAAGGCCAACGTCCAGATGAACAAGAAATTGCACAACACGTTTAGGCTGATTGGAGGGGAGCCAATCCTCCTTGCCTCCCACCCACAGCCCCATTCCGCTGTAGCCTCGTTGTATTTTAAACCATCATCTTCGTTGTTTTCCTCCAGAGGAGCCACCTGCAGTTGCCTCTGGGAAAGCGCTGTTGCTACATCTCAGGACTGCATTTGCAGCAAGCCAAAGCGGTCACCCTCTTGTCTGTGGCTAACCAGAAGCTGTGGCAAGAGCTTTGGGAATTTCTGCCCGACCTCACTCCCTAGAAAGCCTACTTCAAAGCCAGTCTGGCAGACGCCCAGCCAGTGGAGGGTTGTGGCTTGGGGTCGAGATGAGAAGGGCGGCGTGGATGCACTCCACAAAGCTTTCATCTGACGTGCGGGAGCTGATCCTGGATCTGCCCTTTGAGGGCGTGGACCTTTTTCCTTCGGCGACCGTTGACGAGTTGACAAAGAAGAAATCTCCACTCAAACCACCAAGTCGTTGGCCATCCTGACAAAACCAGGTCAGAAATCCTTCCCTCAGTCCCAGGGCAGGACTGAGTTCAAGCGCAGCACTTTCTCCGGCTTCAAGGAGTTCCGGGACTGCGGTACACGGAGACCTGCCAGTTCGGCCAGCCACAACAGGAGGAAGCAGCAGAGGACGTTGCGCAGGTTTCTCCGCTCCCCCTCCTCTTTCCCTGCTTTTGATGCCAAGAAGCAGTGATGTCAAGGTCTGGGAACGCAGTGCCTGTTCCAGGACACTTGGAAGCGTCTTTTCAGCAACCCATGGATCCTATCCGTAGTCTTCACGGGCTTCAGTGTTCCTCTTCCTTTGCCTCTACCATCCTCTCCTCCTCTTTGTCAGATTTGGTCCCCGACTCTTTTACGGGAGGTCCTTGAACTCTTGTACGTGCAGGCGATAAAACCGGTTCCTCTTGTAGACAGGTGCTTCAGTTACTATTGCAGGATTTTTGCGGTACCCATGAACAACCAGGCTGTCCTGAGGGTAATTCTGGACCTGTCATTTCTAAATCCGTCTTTACTGCTCGAACGCTTTAAGATGATTACTCCCACACACATAACCGAATCTCTCTGTGCAGAGGACTGGTTGTGTTCTCTGGACCTCAAGGGTGCGTACCTGCATGTACCCATCTATCAACCGCATCAGAAGTTTCTGCGGTTGAGGATTGTCCTCCCACTTTCAGTACAAGGTGCTGCCCTTTGATCTGAACTCGGCCCCTCGTGTCTTTATGAAGTTCATGAAAGCAGTGGCAGGCCTTCTTAGGTTGGAGGGCCGTCATCTATACCCTTATTTGGTGAACTGGCTGATGAGGGCGGTGTCATCCGAAGGGCTGGTGCACTCCTGCCAGAAATGGGCAGGTATGGTAGGTCCCTCTGTTCCCCCTCCCTTGCCTCGTCGCACCTTGCACTTGCGCGATCTAAATAACACCTGGCATAGCAAGATCGTTGTCTGTCTTCCCTCTGTTCCCCCTCCCTTGCCTCGTCGAGCCTTGAAACACTTGTGTATAGGCGCATTACAAATGCCATATCATATCCTTCATCAGCTGGGGTTTTCCCTTGACCAGAGGAAATCACAGTTGTGCCTGTCTCTGGAACTGGTCTTCCTAGGGTTGCATTGGAACACTGTCCAACGGGTGTTCCCCATGCCCGAGAGGCCTATGCCCCTCCGCAAGGCGTTGGGACACTTTCTGGCCAACTCACCCACCCGGGCATGGTGGTTCCAGCACATTCTGGGCCTTCTGGCCTCCTGCGTGCTCACTGTATAGGACACTCGCCTCAAGATGAGGTGCCTTCTGCTCCACCTGGCGGCCAATTGCGATCAGGAGACTGGGTCTCAGTCGGACATGATCCCAATACCACCACTCCTGCTACCCGACCTTCGCTGGTGACTGATGGAGGACAATGTCTCAGTGGGAGCCCCATTCATCTGTACAGAGCCTACCCTTGTGACCACGAACTCCTCCCTCTCGAGTTGGGGGGGCTACTCTGGAGGACTATGCGATTCATAGAGCATGATACAGGATGGAATCCCTCTTGCATATCAATCTGCTTGAGCTCAGGAAGTGGGACTGGCTCTCAGGGCCTTCTTGCCCCTCAACAGGGACAGGTCTTTTTTGGTCAGGACGAAAAATTCAACTACGATGTTTTACCTGAACAAGCAGAGTTGCACCCATTCCCCTCCCCCCACGCCACCTCTGCATGGAGGCGGTTTCGATCTGGGAATGAGCCCTTTTGGAGGGGATTTGGATTTCGGCAGTCCACTTCCCGGGAGACAGCAATGCAGAAGCAGACAAGTTGAGTCGTTTGGGATTCAACATCTACGAGTCGGAGTTGCACAGCGATTCCTTGTTACCCCTGTTACAGCATTGGGGGGGTCGGAGACCTGGATTTGTTTGCATCTCCCCAGAATACCAAGTGCCCCCAGTTTGCTTCATGGGCAGGTCAGGGGTCACTGGGAGACGCCTTCTAGATCTGTTGGCACGGTCGCAGGTGTTATGCGTTTTCTGCCCACCCCTCTGCTCCAATGGACCCTCTGAAAGTTCCGGGACTCGGGGGGTTGCAGCTTCATCCTGGTTGCCCCACACTGGCCTTAGCGACCCTGGTTTCTGGATCTGCTCCAGTTATGCTCCCAGGGTCCCGTCCATCTTCAGATCCCCAGCAGGGGCTGCCTGACGCAGCTGGGCAGGGCAGTGTAACATCTGGACCCGGCCAAACTGGCCCTGGCGACATAGTTCCTCATCAGCTGAGGCTTCAGCATGCTCAATTTTCAGATGACAATGATTTAATAGTCACTTCCGCTCAATACTATTGCTTGTTCTGCCGCTTCTCTTAAGGTTTAAATGGCATTCATATGGATTTTTTCCTGGCTCTTACTTTCGGGCCTGGCCTTTCCCCAATTGTGATTCTAACCCTCAGAGCAAGTTTAGATGCTGCATGCCATTTTGTTTGGATATCCCTTATACTGACACGCAGGACCACACAAGTGCCACACCTTCACGGAATTCAGGCCAGATAGGGGTCACTGATGTTGATTTAGTCCCTCATGAAATGACCTATGGTAGAAACATCCTTGGACATCTTCCTTGCACGCCCACCAGAGAGTGTTCTTGTTGATAAGCATTTAATGAGGGCTGACTGGAAGTTCTACTCCTATATGTCCTAACACAGAAGTTATGGCAGCTCCCAGAGTAGCAATTCCATTAGCCTTTCTCTTAGACGGGTGTCTTTACAGGCATCTTGCTCAGATTACTCCACTGGAGTCCACCACCATTAGTTTGCTGTTGCGTCCTCAATTTATCCACTTGTCAGATATCCCAAATCTAGGTGTCACCGCTTTACTGTTGTCCTTAATTTACCCACTTGCCAGGTGTCCCAAATCTGGGTGTTTGTTACGCTCACCTGGTTCCCACAGGGGCGTCAATCGGACCCGGACAGCTGCGGTCTCTACCAACGTGATGCGTAGTGCCGAGATGACTGTCTGGACTGGCCCGCCTAATCTCGTCTGCTTGATCCGTAGAAGTATTCTCCTGCAAGTGTAGAAAGGGATTTAGCCACCCATGGATATGAGTGATAGCCCCCTCCCACTGTTCTCGTTCTCCCTTCTTGTCACCTCTGATATCCCCTTTTAGGAACCTCACCTTTAAATGATGAGCTCTCCATCCTGCGTGGATTGCAGGGGCGCGTTGATGCCAGTTACTTCACTGGTCTGAAGGCGTGGGAGAGTTCCGGAGAGTATTGACTCTGAGATTCCTGGCAAGGTTCGGTAAGTATCAAGTTCATAGAGTTCAATATGTCCAATGATTCACTCTTGTTCCCCCTTCCTTCCTTGTCTTGCAACTAAGATCGTGAGAAGATACCCCTCGTGGCAGTTGGTGGCGCTCAGGTAAGAGTCTGTATTAACCGATGCCGTCCGGTAAATGTTGCCGGTGTTTAACGTGTTGTTTTCTCTCCCTTTGCAGGTGCGGCACATGAAGATGTGGAGAGTTATAGAATAATGCCTCCGGTGGTAATCAGGTAAGTCTATGATAAGTGTTTTATTTGTTGGTTTTCTCGGCTCACCTTGTTTTCTTTTGTCCCTCAGGTACCGGAGTTCGGCAAAGAAATGATGGAGGCAGCACCGAATTGAAAGATGCCGTGAGGACTGGCGAGTATGGCGCGGCGCTGCAGCTGGAGATGCGACGCGTACAGAAATTATGGTCTTTGCAGGTCCGGAGGCGAGATGGATCCGAAATCAGGTGAAGAATTCGAAATAGTTCGTTTTCTAATCTTGTCCTTTTCTTTCCTCTTGGTTTTAGGAGCTCCAGATTCGAGGCGGGCGTGGCAGAAGACTGGATGCAGACTGCGGGAACGGTGAGCATTACGCTGCTGGATGCAGAATAACGTGAAGCGTGTGCTGTTGTTCGGGCGTGGTTTAAATAGCCTCCAAAGTAGTTCCAGGTAAGAAGTTCCCTAGAACCACGCCCGAGTAAAAAATAGTCCCTGTAGAAAAATAGTCCCATCCAGGCCTCACGTTGGCTTGGACTCCCTAGCAGCATGGTCTGCATCAGGTAAGTAGTCTATGAGCCTGGCGCCTATGGCACCAGGACTGATTTCCATGATGAGCCTGGCGCCTAAGGCGCCAGGACTGATCCCAAACAGCCCCCAGCCGGGGCTGTTGGGGTTTACATAAGTATCTGGATGCCTGCTCCCGGAGCTGATGGGCTTGGTCCTGATGCCCGGGGGTCGGCATCATGACAGTGTTACCGCTTTTGCTGTTGTGTCCTCAATCTGGGCCTTTCTCCCACTTAACCGGTATCCCAAATCTAGATGTTACCACTTTCACTGTTGTGCCCGCAATTCAGGTGTTTCTCCCATCTACCAGACATCCCCAAGCAAATTGCAGCTGCAGTGTTCCCAGATTGGGCTACTCCCCAATCCCTTGGTATCTAAGGTACCGTTGCCCTCTGAGTGATTGCTGTGTCTCCAACCCAGACACTTTCACCCACTGCAGGTTCTCATATCACAGCTTTCCCCACCTGGCACGGTGCCAGGGATGTCATTTCACCAAAATGCCAGGGGTAGCGGAAGTGACATCACACGACCCTTGACCCCCCTGTGACATCACAGGAAGTGATGTCATTTGATCCCACTCCGAAGTGATATCGCAGGATGCGATGGAATGCAACCTTTCACCCGTTGACAAAACAGGAAGTGCTATTGCATAGCATTGTACACTACAAAAAATATGTTTATGATATCACTATAATGTGATGTACATTTCATACAAGAATGTATCGCCATATGTATTGTTAAGATCATTGTGTATAGGCCCATATTACCAAAATACTGTGAATGCAAGCACCATGACCAAATGATAATGATGTGTTGTTATATAGCACTTATGCTTAAGCGCTTTATATAGAAAAAATATACACCCAATATCACCCAACCTGTGTTGGTACTCATGTATCGACCTCAGAAGGATGAAAGGCTGAGTTGAGGCGTTTAAGAACAGACTAAATCAGTGACTCACCCCCTGAAGTGTGCCTGAATTAAACCTTTAATGAGTCTATCAATTATTGTATAGAATTCCAGAAACTATAAATCATAGGGCACCTGGCGGGGTCCCGATTTACCCAGGCGGGTATACGTATTATAAACAAATAATCAGGATGAGGAGATCCAAAACAGAGACACAAAAGTGCTGTGTGTGTGTGTGTGTTTATTATGTACTCACACAGGAAGTAGTTAGTGGCTCAACAATTTACTTTACATTTCTTCCGATAAGCACGAAAGATGGTTGAAATCGACGAACGGACAAAGTTAGTTATACAGTAGTAGCACAAATAGGTGTCGGCCTCTGGAGTGTAGAGGTCAAAACTACATTGGGATACATGTTTCCTTACAGATCGAGGAGGAATAAGAACCCACTGGTACAGGAAAAACACGAGCCTGAGACTGGGGATGGTCTGAGGCGTGGTAAACAAAAAGTGCACACAACAATCTTCGAATATGACAAATACAGGGTAGTGATACAGTTGTGTCACGTAGTTCGGCACAGGGTGTGACACGGTGTGTTTCGGCCAAAGAAAGTGGCTTGGTTTGATCCGGCTTTATGCTGGCCTTTGTCAGGAAATGGCACCAGTGGCGGTGCTGTCCGTGATGTCTGTGGGTGAAACAGAACTGTTAGGATCTCGGGTGGTTGTTCATAAAGTACTAAAGGTATTAAATACGGGCCAATTAGTGCCCAGGTGATACACCACATGGTGTATCTAAAGATCAGCTTACCCACTGCTCGGGTAGCAGAGGAGTGCTGTCGGGGAATCCACAATAAATGCAGGATAACCGGTGCTATGCTGGCACTGGGTGGATCGGCTGTAGTTTCCTAAAGGCCGACGTGGTTCAGAGTCTCACGGTACCGGAGTGGGCCGATATTGGACCGAGGTCTGGAAGGAGAGTAGAAAAAACAGGTATATAGTAACCTATAGTCGTAGGGATTCGAGAGTGCTGGGTGGTGTTAGTGACCGGCACTAAAGGTGGCTGCTAGGTCAATCGTGTCGAAATACCCTGTGCGTTCATGGGTCATCGGGAAAATCAAGGTGACCCTGGGTATGGTGGACACGCGAGGCGGTGCTGTAATAGCTCTAAAAACACAGAGTGCAAAAGTGAGCTCAGTGGTAGTGCCTGGAGTACAGCGTTGGTGATGTGGAGAATGACTCGAGTGTGGTGCACGAGTAATTCATCTCAAAGGCTTAACTTGTGGTGCATCTCAACAACATGGTACCCAGCGCGGGGGTAAGTGCAAAAGTAACCGAACTAAGGGGAACGCCACTAGTTCCACAGAAATGGTGTACCCTTATGCAGGACCAGAATAATGGCGGCTACTTAAAAACAGGAGCGATGCCGTGGTGAGCTGATGGATGGGTGCCTCAAGTGAGACTAATCACTACGTTACGAGTGGGCAGGACGTATTGGTGTTGTGGCCCGGTGCGTGCTGCACAGCGTACGAGTCGGGGAGAACTTACCGCGGTCGTGATGGTACGCTGCCGTGATGAACGGGGACTTCTGAGAGCCGTGTTGGTCGGAGGCCGAGGAGGCCGTGCCAGTCTGTATAAAACACAGCCTGTTACTGAGAACAGGCAAATGGGAGCCCGCGATCAAAAAGAGGCTGCCTGCGGGAGCCAATCAGATGGCTGTGCGTGGTATCCCAATCAAAAAGCGGGACGACGCATGGGATGCTGGGTAATGTAGTCCGGTGGGGCGTGGGATGACCACTACTATTGGTGGACACATATGGACAGTGTCACGGTGTGGGGGCTCCTGTTGAGGCCCGTGAGGCGTCGGCTATTGCTCGAGATACAGAAAAAGTACAGAAAAAATACAACACCTAAACCAATACAGTGTAGGATAGAGGATGTTTACCGGAGGCACCTACAGATGGTGAACATGGTTGACATTAGTGTACCATTGTGTTTAAAAGACAACACAACATAGCAGGCAAACCATAAGGTTGAAAACATTGATGCCCAAGGTGTACCGTGTTGGTGGTAGTAGCACATTATAATTAATTGAGTGTTGTGGACACTGGTGATAATGGGCTCTAGGGTAACCATTTGAGAGAAAACTGGAGTGTCCAGTCCTCTGTTGTAGAGTGTGGGTTGAACACCAGGCGGACACCAGGCCAAAGTGACATAATTGAAATCAATTGCTGTTGCTGTAGTCTCGGTGCTGTGGCTGACAAATCGGTTGCGGTATCTGTGGGTGCTCCCTTCTAGAGCTGGCAGGACCCCTGGTTGGTGAGCAGGAGTGTTTAAAGGTGTTACTTGGGGGTCAGACACCAGGGGAGGGTGTTGACGGCCATGATGGTGCCATGCTTACAGAGCACTGGTTGTTCTCTAGAAGTGTTTCCATTCAACGGTTATGTTTAGACTGTTTTGAACCGAGTTTAATTTGTGAACCCATTTTTGCTCAAGTCTGGTGAGGGCAAGGTTGATATCTCCTCCCCGTCTTTGCGGCAGGAGTTGCTGAACCACGGTCCATGTGAATTGTTCGTGGGTGTGTTTCTTCTTGGTGAAGTGTTCGACCAAAGGTTTGTCCTCAATCTGGTTCTTAATGCACGTTCTGTGCTCATTAATCCTTTGTTTGACAGGTCTAATGGTTTTGCCAATATAGACCAAGTCACAGGGACACTTGATGGCGTAGATAACGTACTTGCTCTCGCAGTTAGTGTGGCTGTTCTGTTTCCATACCAGATTCTTGTGAGTGAAAGTTTTGCTGTTGGTTGTAAAACGGCAAGCGACGCAATGTCCGCAACTAAAATGGCCTACTACTGGCGGAAGGTTCCACAGGGTTGTTGCTGGTTTGGTAGGTTCTAGAAAGGTATGGACCAGGGAGTCTCTTAGATTTCTGTTCTTCTTGAATGCGAACAGTGGTTTCTTCGCAAGGGTGCCTTCGTTCTTGACCAGATGCCAGTGTTTGTCGATGGTATTTTTTATGAGGTTGCTGACTGGATTGTACGTGGTTACGCAAACGGTTCTGTTGATAGGGTCTTTCTCTTTGGTCGTTAGGCAAAGGGAGCGATCAGTGTTTGCTGCTCTTTTTTTGGCTGTCTTGATTGACTTCCTTGGATAGCCTCTCTGTCCAAGGCGTGTTTGCAGTTGTTGTGCATGGAGGTTAAATTTCTCTTTGTCAGAACAGTTTCTCCGGATGCGGAGAAATTGACCATAGGAGAGATTGTATTTCAACCCTTGCGGATGGTAACTCGTGAAGTGGAGTAGGGTATTCCTATCGGTGGGTTTTCTAAAGAGTTCTGTCTTCAACATCTCTCCGGACCAATAGATGTGTAAATCGAGAAAATTGATAGCTTGATAGTCCCATTCAATGGTGAACTTGATGTAGTCGTTCCGTGCGTTGAGCCATTGGTGGAAGGCTAGTAGTCCTTCAATGCTTCCTTCCCAAATGAGTAATACGTCATCGATGTATCGACGCCAGACCTTGATGTGTGGTCTGTGGGGATTGTCGTTGTGGTAGATATGATCCTCTTCGTATTGTGCCATGTATAGGTTGGCGACGTCTGGGGCAAAAGTGGCACCCATACTGACGCCTTTTATTTGCTGGTACATCTGTTGGCCGAATAAAAAGAAATTCTCTCCCATAGCGATCCGGATGCACTCGACCAGGAAGTTAGTAGGTATAGTTGAAGTGTCGGCTCGTTTTTCAAGGCATGTTGCCAAAGCCTGTAGGCCCTCTACTTGTGGAATAGAGGTGTACAATGCCTCGACGTCCATGGTGACCAATATAGACTGGGTGGTAAGATGTATGGAGTCCAAAATCTTGATCGTTTCTGTGCTGTCCTTCAGGTAGGAGGCCATCTTCCCCACGAAGGGCTTCATGAAAAAATCTGTGTATAAGGAGAGGGGTTCCAACAGTGAATCACAAGCAGAGACGATGGGTCTGCCTGGTGGTTTGCTTATGTATTTTGGGTAAAATGTAGAAAGCCGGGATCCTCGCAGACAAGTGAGGCGGCATTGTGATCATGAACACCACAGATTACAACCAGGAATGCCAGCGACTCCTCAACGACAAAACCTCCTACAAGATGCTGAACAGAGATCCGACACCACGGCTGCAAGAAGAGATTATCAATCTAACCAAGCATGCAGAAGAGGAGGGGTGGATCTGTCAAGAAGAACGGGTCTTCTTAAACAAAACACACCCGAGGATCCCGGCTTTCTACATTTTACCCAAAATACATAAGCACCCCACCAAACCACCAGGCAGACCCATCGTCTCCGCTTGTGATTCAGTGTTGGAACCCCTCTTCTTATACACAGATTTTTTCTTGAAGCCCTTCGTGGGGAAGATGGCCTCCTACCTGAAGGACAGCACAGAAACGATAAAGATTTTGGACTCCATACATCTTACCACCCAGTCTATATTGGTCACCATGGACGTCGAGGCATTGTACACCTCTATTCCACAAGTAGAGGGCCTACAGGCTTTGGCAACATGCCTTGAAAAACGAGCCGACACTTCAACTATACCTACTAACTTCCTGGTCGAGTGCATCCGGATCACTATGGGAGAGAATTTCTTTTTATTCGGCCAACAGATGTACCAGCAAATAAAAGGCGTCAGTATGGGTGCCACTTTTGCCCCAGACATCGCCAACCTATACATGGCACAATACGAAGAGGATCATATCTACCACAACGACAATCCCCACAGACCACACATCAAGGTCTGGCGTCGATACATCGATGACGTATTACTCATTTGGGAAGGAAGCATTGAAGGACTACTAGCCTTCCACCAATGGCTCAACGCACGGAACGACTACATCAAGTTCACCATTGAATGGGACTATCAAGCTATCAATTTTCTCGACTTACACATCTATCGGTCCGGAGAGATGTTGAAGACAGAACTCTTTAGAAAACCCACCGATAGGAATACCCTACTCCACTTCACTAGTTACCATCCGCAAGGGTTGAAATAAATCTCCCCTATGGTCAATTTCTCCGCATCCGGAGAAACTGTTATGACAAAGAGAAATTTAACCTCCATGCACAACAACTGCAAACACGCCTTGGACAGAGAGGCTATCCAAGGAAGTCAATCAAGACAGCCAAAAAAAGAGCAGCAAACACCGATGGCTCCCTTTGCCTAACGACCAAAGAGAAAGACCCTATCAACAGAACCGTTTGCGTAACCATGTACAATCCAGTCAGCAACCTCATAAAAAATACCATCAACAAACACTGGCATCTGGTCAAGAACGAAGGCACCCTTGCGAAGAAACCACTGTTCGCATTCAAGAAGAACAGAAATCTAAGAGACTCCCTGGTCCATACCTTTCTAGAACCTACCAAACCAGCAACAACCCTGTGGAACCTTCCGCCAGTAGTAGCCCATTTTAGTTGCGGACAATGCGTCGCTTGCCGTTTTACAACCAACAGCAAAACTTTCACTCACAAGAATCTGGTATGGAAACAGAACAGCCACACTAACTGCGAGAGCAAGTACGTGATCTACGCCATCAAGTGTCCCTGTGACTTGGTCTATATTGGCAAAACCATTAGACCTGTCAAACAAAGGATTAATGAGCACAGATCGTGCATTAAGAACCAGATTGAGGACAAACCTTTGGTCGAACACTTCACCAAGAAGAAACACACCCACGAACAATTCACATGGACCGTGGTTCAGAAACTCCTGCTGCAAAGACGGGGAGGAGATATCAACCTTGCCCTCACCAGACTTGAGCAAAAATGGGTTCACAAATTAAACTCGGTTCAAAACGGTCTAAACATAACCGTTGAATGGAAACACTTCTAGACAACAACCAGTGCTCCGTAAGCATGGCACCATCATGGCCGTCAACACCCTCCCCTGGTGTCTGACCCCCAAGTAACACCTTTAAACACTCCTGCTCACCAACCAGGGGTCCTGCCAGCTCTAGAAGGGAGCACCCACAGATACCGCAACCGATTTGTCAGCCACAGCACCGAGACTACAGCAACAGCAATTGATTTCAATTATGTCACTTTGGCCTGGTGTCCGCCTGGTGTTCAACCCACACTCTACAACAGAGGACTGGACACTCCAGTTTTCTCTCAAATGGTTACCCTAGAGCCCATTATCACCAGTGTCCACAACACTCAATTAATTATAATGTGCTACCACCACCAACACGGTACACCTTGGGCATCAATGTTTTCAACCTTATGGTTTGCCTGCTATGTTGTGTTTTCTTTTAAACACAATGGTACACTAATGTCAACCATGTTCACCATCTGTAGGTGCCTCCGGTAAAAATCCTCTATCCTACACTGTATTGGTTTAGGTGTTGTATTTTTTCTGTACTTTTTCTGTATCTAGAGCAATAGCCGACGCCTCACGGGCCTCAACAGGAGCCCCCACACCGTGACACTGTCCATATGTGTCCACCAATAGTAGTGGTCATCCCACGCCCCACCGGACTACATTACCCAACATCCCATGCATCGTCCCGCTTTTTGATTGGGATACCACGCACAGCCATCTGATTGGCTCTTGCAGGCAGCCCCTTTTTGATCGCGGGCTCCCATTTGCCTGTTCTCAGCAACAGGCTGTGTTTTATACAGACTGTCACGGCCTCCTCGGCCTCCGACCAACACGGCTCTCAGAAGTCCCCGTTCATCACGGCAGTGTACCATCACGACCGCGGTAAGTTCTCCCCGACTCGTACGCTGTGCAGCACGCACCGGGCCACAACACCAATACGTCCTGCCCACTCGTAACATAGTGATTAGTCTCACTTGAGGCACCCATCCATCAGCTCACCAGGGCATCGCTCCTGTTTTTAAGTAGCCGCCATTATTCTGGTCCTGCATAAGGGTACACCATTTCTGTGGAACTAGTGGCGTTCCCCTTAGTTCCGTTACTTTTGCACTTACCCCCGCGCTGGGTACCATGTTGTTGAGATGCACCACAAGTTAAGCCTTTGAGATGAATTACTCGTGCACCACACTCGAGTCATTCTCCACATCACCAACGCTGTACTCCAGGCACTACCACTGAGCTCACTTTTGCACTCAGTGTTTTTAGAGCTATTACAGCACCGCCTCGCGTGTCCACCATATCCAGGGTCACCTTTGATTTTCCCGATGACCCGTGAACGCACAGGGTATTTCGACACGATTGACCTAGCAACTACCTTTAGTGCCGGTCACTAACACCACCCAGCACTCTCGAATCCCTACGACTATAGGTTACTATATACCTGTTTTTTCTACTCTCCTTCCAGACCTGGGTCCAATATCGGCCCACTCCGGTACCGTGAGACTCTGAACCACGTCGGCCTTTAGGAAACTACAGCCGATCCACCCAGTGCCAGCATAGCACCGGTTATCCTGCATTTATTGTGGATTCCCCGACAGCACTCCTCTGCTACCCCAGCAGTAGGTAAGCTGATCTTTAGATACACCATGTGGTGTATCACCTGGGCACTAATTGGCCCGTATTTAATACCTTTAGTACTTTATGAACAACCACCCGAGATCCTAACAGTTCTGTTTCACCCACAGACATCACGGACAGCACCGCCACTGGTGCCATTTCCTGACGAAGGCCAGCATAAAGACTGCTCCAACCAAGCCACTTTCTTTGGCCGAAACACACCCTGTGTCGAACTATGTGACACAACTGTATCACTACCCTGTATTTGTCATATTCGAAGATTGTTGTGTGCACTTTTTGTTTACCACGCCTCAGACCATCCCCAGTCTCAGGCTTGTGTTTTTCCTGTACCAGTGGGTTCTTATACCCCCTCGATCATTAAGGAAACATGTATCCCAATGTAGTTTTGACCTCTACACTCCAGAGGCCGACACCTATTTGTGCTACTACTGTATAACTAACTTTGTCCGTTCGTCGATTTCAACCATCTTTCGTGCTTATCGGAAGAAATGTAAATTAAATTGTTGAGCCACTAACTACTTCCTGTGTGAGTACATAATAAACACACACACACAGCACTTTTGTGTCTCTGTTTTGGATCTCCTCATCCTGATTATTTGTTTATATAGAATTCCAGAAAGACACATTAATTGGTATTCCTAATCTTTCTTATTTAGGGTCAGTGCTGAAAGTGTTAGACTTGTGTCACTCCTTTTCTTCTTTTTCTTCTTTTTTTTTAAGGGGCTTTAACAAGAAAGCCAGCCACTCCAATACTAAAGAGCCACATGGTGCTGGCCACAGCCCATGAGCTTGCATTACAAAAAAAAAATGTTTTTTAAAAAAAAAAGAATCTTTTTTTTCTAGAGGTCGCAGCTGCGACCTCTGGCGACCCCTAAATGACGTCCCTGCATGGTGCACCAACCCTAGGTCTCCCCCTGCCACCACTGCTGTAGCCCCATTGCAGGGGCTGCCCATCCACTCGGCGATTCAACCCCTAGGGGTCGTCTCTCTTCCGCTACACACAAATCACAAGATCTCTACCATCTCAATGGTTAGCTAGTCGTATAGCCCGTCCTCTTTCTCAGTCGCAACCTATCTTTTACAGCCCCCTAACATAACCATGCCCCACAACCAACCCTAATACCCACCACCCTAGCTAACCCATCAGAGGTGTTGAACAGCCTCTAACCGGGACCTACACAAAAATCCAACCACCAAAATTAGCAGAACCTACACCAGGCGAATCACCAACCTCGAATAAACTGAACAAGACAGAGTTGACCCTGCATCAACTAAAGGACCCCCAAGCTAAACACCCAAAACCACATAGGATCCAAAAAGGAAATACCAGTAAATGACCGAACCGCAGGTGTATACAACCCCTGGATCAACAACCACAAGCTCACTAACTACAAGCATCAACTAACTACAAACCGCGAAGACTCAACCCCAAACACCAGGAAACCTACCAATCCAAAGAGGATGTCCACTCAAAAGAATCCAACCCACAACCAAGACACAATGCCTCGCCAAAAGAAAGACAGAGAAACTAGAATGGACAACGGAGATAATAAGGAAACCTCAGCCGTGCAGAAAGGTGCTGACCAACAAAATCGCACAACTCCTAAAAACTGGGTGAAAAAGAGGCCAGATGGACACATACAAAGAACAGAGCAAAGAGACTAAATTGCTTGCTACCTCACCACATAAAAATGCTTTGTATGCAAAGATGGACCACCAACACCAAACCCACAGTTAAGAAGCGAAACAAATATAGACCCCGCTGGGATGCAAGACGACAATTGATAAAACACCCCAACCCGGACTGCACCTTGGACAATACTCCAACTAGAATCAGGGACAAACTTGAATCCATTTCCCTCTACACGCCCTACATCTCCAAAGACTGTGTGAAAATCCCAGGGTCTTTCCCTGCCTACTCTCCGGGGATCTTCTACGCAGCCAGGGGCGAGGGAGGATCACCTGGGTGAAGGGTCCTCTGGGATTGTTAAAGCAGGGCCCAAGGGTGAGATGTGGTGTTCCCCCCACCCCTTTCTAATCATGACCTACCCTACCCCGCTCTACGTTTGTAGGATATTGTGTTGCCTGTCCTACTTTACACCAAGACCTTGCAACAAATATTCACTTTCGGAGGAAAGTAAGGGGAGGTGAAATCTCATGACAGCAAATCCCTTCAATGGATTGCTTTTCCCTTGCAGATTCTTCATCTTGATAGAAATCTTGCTCTGCTGCTCAGAAACATTTCGCCTGGAGGGGCGTAGTGGACCTTGACTAGGCCGTCGATCCGTCTTGTCCGGCTCCCGGCCGTCGGCTCTGGAAGTGACATTAGGCGTCGTATATATATAGCACGTCACTACGCCCCATGCTTCAGTTCCTTTTTTCTGCACGCTGCATCGGGCACGACTCCAGTTTTGCTCAACTTTTTTCTTTTACTAAATTGTACATTTTTGTTAGAAAAACTCACAGGACTTGGGCTTCAAGCGATGCTGCAATTGCGAGGCCAAATTGTCTGTGGCCAACCCCCACGACGTCTGTCTGTGGTGTATGGGTATTAATCGCAACACTGAGGCCTGCGTGCCATGTGCAAAGATGCAGCCGAAGTCTGAGGGCCGGGAAACTGGCTTTGGGCTGGCCATCTGCCAAATCTCTGATGAGAGTCCAGTCTTCCGAGGCCAAGACTGAGGAACCCTCCCACCCACAGACCATGGGAAGGAACAACATTGCAACAAGAACAAGAAACTATCTCATTCCAGGAGCCATTCCACGTCTTCCTCGCGGAAGTAGAAGCAGCACCACTGCCATCGACGCAAGTCCAGCTCGTCGTCGGAATGAGGTGAACCATTGGCGGGGCTGACCACTCAGAGTGGGAACGTTTTAAAACTTCAATGCTCCAAATGTTTAAACAACAAGCTACTGTAGGTTTGGTTCCGGGCCCCGACCAGCAATTTTTGGCAGCAAAAGCGGCGCTCTGTGCTCCCAAGCCGGCCACTCCATCGACGTTGTCGTCGAAAAAACGCCTTCGGGCGTCATGCTTATTAGGCATAAATTGCTGGAAGGCCGCAAGGCAGAGGCCCACAATGTCCATCGGTCGTCCGAGCGTCCCCCAGCGCCGAAGGAACCATCAGCATTGAAAGCCAGTTTGGTGGACGGTTGGAAGGGCATTGGCCCCAGTGGCAGGAGATAACCTCCAATGCCTGGGCCCTGCAGTTGATTCGGCAGGGTTGTTTGCCCTTTCTTTTTTTTTTTTACTTATTTTTTATTGAAATTTTGATTAACATGCAATTCATGAAAGACAACATTACATCGAAAATTCATTTTTGCAAACATATAACTGTAACTGTTCTGCTTAATATAGCTGTTCAATTGGTGCAGGTTAAGAATGAAAAGGAGGGAAGAAGGGATATGAAAGGTGAGGAAGAGCAGTAGTGGGGGAAAAAAATCTAAAGTTAACACAGTGCCAAAAATCAGGGTTTCATAAGGTGTTTCAGCAGTAGCAGCTGAAAGAACATCTGGTCTTTAGCTGACACACAGTTCAAAAATGGCCCCTATGTTTGTGTGAACTTTGGCAACTTCCCTTCTAGCGTAGCTGTGAGCTTCTCCATCCCCATCAGCTCCCAAACCTTCACCCACCAGTAAGATGTGTGTAACCCATCTACAGTTTTCCAGAAGCATGCTCTTGTGATTCGGTCTGCTGTGAGTAATTGGGAAAACTGGGGTCAGTCATCGGGAACAACCCGTTATACGGAACATCCCCCAGTAACAGCACTCGTGGTTCCATGGGGAGCAAGGCGCTAGTAATTTCTTTAATTTTGGATTGTATCTCAAACCAGAATGATTGTATGACTGGGCCATACCACCACATATAGGCTAATTCGCCTCGCTCTCCACACCCATACCAGCATGTATCAGGGTAGGTGGGGTTCATTGCATGCAGTCGTCTTGGGGGTAGGTACCACCGGAAGTACACGTCAAAGACTTTTCCTTTACAGTGGTGCATCTATAGCTTTTCTGGGCCCTGCTCCATATCGTCTGCCAGGACTCCCCGGAGATCTCCAAATCTAATTCCCTCTCCCAAGCCATCAGGTAGGGGAGCTTCTCTTCCAACGAGGCGTTTTCCAGGAGACTATATCAAGTGGCCAACCTATGGGTCTGTTGCCCTTTCAGGACTTTAATTTCTATTCCTGTAGGGGTTCTGGATGCTTGTCGTATGGCTGAATTGGTCAGCCAGTGACGGATTTGTATGTATCTGAAACGCTCAGATTCAGGCAGTTTGAATTTCTCCTTGCATTTTACGAAAGTTAAGGGTTCTCAATCCTCACATAGGTCTCGCAATCTCAGAGGCTCTTCCGACTTCCAGTCCTGGAACAAACTAGCCTGGAGGCATGGTGTGAAAGCCAGGTTTTGGTTAATGGGCGAGAGTGGGCCCAGGCCCAACTTGATCCCCCTCTGTGAACATGCTTTATTCCAGCTCTGGAGCGTCGTTAAGGTGGTAGGGAGGATCGTGCCACGTTGTTTATGGATTTCCTGGCGAGGAATGGGAGATGAGGGGGAAGGGGATACGGCTTGTTCGATAGCTCGCCATTTAGGAGCTTCAGGCGTTCCCTCCCCAATCTTTCCCCCCCAGCTCAGCATTACGGTGACCTGGAACGCTCAGTAGTAATGCAGGATTGAGGGGAGCCCCAAACCGCTCAACATTTTTCCTCTTGTGAGAATCTTGCGAGGGATGAATTTTTTTTTTTGCCCTGCCATACAAATTGACCCACTGCTTTCTGTAAATCGAGGAGGTCCCCTTCTCGGATCATCACTGGTAAAATATATAGAGGCCTCGGGAGGAGAGCAATCATAACCGCACAAATACGGCCCAGCCGTATTTCCTGGGAGTCCCAACATAGAAGCCATATCTTGGCTTCCCGCAGAAGACAGGGAATATTAGCCTTTAAGATTACTGAGTACGTTGGGGTCAGCCTTATTCTCAAGAAACCCGCAGCTGATCCTTCTTGTCCAGCTAACTATCGCCCAATTCCCATTACTCCCTTTCTTGGCAAACTCCTGGAAAAGTTGGTCATCTCTCAGCTTAACCTTCATTCCAATTCTGTTGGCTGTCTCCATGACCACCAGTCTGGCTTCAGAGCTGCCAGAAGCACAGAAACTGCTCTCCTGAACATCCGTGAAGATCTGCTCTCCAACCTTGACTCTAACATTCCCTCTGTCCTCATCCTCCTCGATCTCTCTTCTGCCTCTGACACGGTCAACCATACCATCTTGCTCAACCGTCTCCGTGAAAACATGGGTATCACTGAACAGGCTCTAGCCTGGCTGACCTCTTTCCTCTCAGATCGACCCTCCCAGGTCCAACTTGGGTCCTTCCTTTCATCCATCTTCCTCTATACCTGTGGTGTTCTCCAGGGGTCTAACCTCTCGCCCTGGCTTTTCAACCAATACCTGGCAACTCTCGCACACTGCATTGCCACTTTCTGCTCAAATTTCCAGTGCTACGCTGGTGACACTCATCTCATTTTCAGGCTGCCCTCTGCCACCTCCTCTCCCTCTCTCATCTCTGATTGCCTAACTGCCATTCAAGATTGGTGTGCTGCCAATGATCTTTGTCTGAATGCCAGCAAGACAGAGATCCTCCTCATCAGCACACCTTCACCATCCTTTCCCCTCACTCTGGCCGGCCTCCCTTGGACCTCCTCCTACCCCCACCTGCGAGGCTAAGAACCTCGGGGTCATCTTTGCCTCCACCCTTTCCTTCTCTGCCCACATATCTGAGGTCTCTAAAAAGTCAAATTTCCTACTGCACCTCCTTATATGTACTCTGCCTTTCCTCTCCTTCCCCCAGAAGCTCATGGTATCCCAAGCTCTGGTTCTCTCTAGGTTTGACTATTGTAACAGCCTCTTTCTAAATCTACCTGCCTCTACTCTCCGCCCTCTGCAACTAATCCAGAACAGGACTGCAAGACTTGTCCTTAGCCTCAAGCCCTGGGATCATATCTCTCCAGCCCTGAAATCTCTCCATTGGCTCCCAGTGGATGCAAGGATCAAATTCAAAACCCTCTGCATTGTCCACAAGGCTTTCCGGGGCCTGGGTCCAAAATACCTTCAGCTATCCCTCAGCAAATACCTCCCCTCTCGAGCTCTTCACTCCTCTACCTCAGGGTCGGTCATTTTTCAAAGAAACGAGCTGGGGGTAGATGTCTGTCTTCGGCTGGGGCCTCCCTCTGGAACAGCCTCCCTGCCACTCTAAAACTTGAGGAGAACCATCTCCGGTTCCGGAAGCACCTCAAGACCTTCCTCTTTTCTTCTGCCTTTGCTCCCCCTTTCCCCTGCTGATCTGTTCTCTCTTGGCATTGTGCACCTGCCACCCTCTGTCTTCCGGGCCCAGGTACCTGCTCACTCTGCCACCCTCCCACACTGCCTCTCGGCCACCCCTTGCACTGGGGTCTGTATCTGTACCCATACAGCCCCCCCCCTTTCTTCCTGCACTTATCAGACCTACCCTCTCTGCTACCTTAAACCTAGCACTTGCAAATTGCTGGCTGAACTACCACTGTTTGTTGCCTTTATTTTTTATTTATTGTTATTTATCTGTTTCTCCTCTGCTTCACACTTTCTACTTCTCCCCCTTCCATGCACTTTTCCCCTCCCTCTCTCCCATGCACTTGCGCATTCTCAATGTCAGTGGGCCTAGTAAGATAGCTGTTTTGTTCTCTCCTGTTCCCCTCCCTTGCCTTGTTGCTCTCAAACACTTGTGTACGAGCGCGATAGAAATAAAATATCAATATCAATTTTCAAATAGGAGATGTCTGTAGTAGACCAGCGAAAGGAGAATGTGTCTTGGGAGGATGCCAACACAGAGGGGGGTTCCATCAAGCTCATACCCACTGATTTCGATGGGTTCATCGCAAACCTTAGACAGCTGAAAATTGGGATATACGGTCAATTAGGGTTGGGAGCAAATTGAGAGCATTATTTAAAAAGCAAAGCACATCATCTGCTTATAGAGCAGCTTTATGGCATTGTCCCCCATATTCAATGCCTTAGATTTTTGGATGTAGGCAGATCCGCTGGGCCATGGGCTCCATAGTGTGATGCTGGAAATGCATGGGAGCGACAGGGCCTCTGAACCCTTGTACTTTATTGCTTTTTATCATGTGTTCGGTCTTGTTTTCCACACAGGAGTTCATGTGGGACTCCTGGTGGTGCGGTTATTCCTCTATTTGGTTTGGTGAACAGAGCCTCTGGATACCCTTATGGCAGCCACGGGTGGGAGTGCGACCGTGTACTCCTAGTGTATGTTTTTGGGCACCCGTGTGTGGACCACAGAGCAGGGTACGGGCTGGTGGCAGCTCTGTGCTGAATTGACAGGTGCAATGTGCATCCTCCATTTTGGGATGCCCAGGCCCTCTCATTGGAATCAGTGGATTCCTGATAGGAAACAAGATGGCCCCTGTGGCCTCTTGCTTTCTATCGCCTGTTACCTTACTTTTCCAGAGGTCCCGGGAAGCCCTTACTCTGTCCCTTCCCCCTGACTGGCTGTTGGGTGGAAGTTCCATATAGGGTATTTTGGGGAAGTCCAGGCCAGACTGATTGGAGCCTTCCCAATAACTGTATGTTGTGGGTACGCCCACCTGGGTGAATGGAGTGTGATGAATAACCATTCTGTGTTATGGGAGTCTAGTTTCTGGTATTTGACACAATGACTGAGACAACCCTCCCCGAAACTGGTATGAATGCAGTGTGTAATTCTGAATGGCCGAGTGCTTGTCCGAATCCACATTCTATGTTGTGAGTGTCTGGATGGTGAAGAATGGCCTGAATGCACTGTGTGACTGATTGGCTGCCTGAGTGTGACCCAACAGAGTGAATGAGAGATCAACAGTATATTTGGGGACCTTTCACTGCTAGAAATCGTTCAGAAGCTGAAGTAGAAACTAACATCGAAACTGACGCCGTTCAGAAGCTGAAGTTGATACTTGATGCTTACTCTCGAAGCCGAGTCAGAAGAAGGTGAACCGCTGTTCCCTACGTTGCAATCTGAAAGCTGCTGTGCCTTTAAGAACTGATCCAAGAGGGGACCTGGCTATGAGACCTCTTCCCGAGCTACGAGGGACCATCGTGCACCAGCTGATCTTTGCCAAAGCTCCCTGGTCGACAGAGCTACGACAAGCTGCCAACCAGAGAAGGGGACTGCCAAGGAGAACAAAGAGAAGCGCCGGACAGCCGTCCGCTGATGGCGACCAGAGACACAGTGCTCCCTTTGCTGAAGAACATTTTGATCCAAGGACTCCCTTGTTCATCATCCCCGGCCGCTTTCGTCTTGCTGGAGAAAGTCAAGGTCGCTGACAACCGAGGAGAATCTGCCTGTGGGTTTCCCGCCACCCGAAAACCTCAGAGATGCCGACGAAGCTACTGATGCCAGCCGTGGTCCTGTTCGCAGACTCCGATGACTTGACACCCTTGCTGGGCCAAAGTTCTTCATTGACTCTTTAGGGCACACGAACCCTCGTCGAGGTGCACCGGATGCCTCAGCTTGCAGGACGTTTTCGACTGAATGTCTACGAGCACCGCATGAACCTAAGCTGTTGCCGCAACAACAGTGTTCACCCTTTTTCCTCGTGGGATCTTGACGATCCGTGGTTCCTGCCTTAAATGGAGCCGCTCAAGAAAGATCTGTCGATGACCCAATGTCAAACTCTGCTATTCCAGGTACATTGGCGTTGTAGAACTATTTAGAAGGAAATAAGACTCTTGTGAACAATATATGGACTGGGCTTGTACGATATATTTTTATTTACAGGTTGCCCAGTTGGGGGGATCCTCATACAGAACTGTGCCAGGTGGTAGGGGCTCAGTATTCTGCCCAATGTTCTAACCAATTGCTTTTCCTCCTGTCTATTGTTGGTTCTCTTTATTACTTGATTTGTGTGCCATTTAAACTCAGTACAGTTGAGGCACTTTAATGAAATCCAATAGTAATTGTGGTATCACGTAGAACTGTGTATATATTTGCCATTGTAGATTAACTGAGCACAAAGTGAGTTATTGTGATTGTGTATATATCCTTGAACCTTAATTATATAAAGACTGTGTTTTCACTAATACAGTGTGTGGACATTCCTTTGTGGGTGCTTGGGGACTACACTGTACTTAAGAAAACAGCCCGTATCACTTCCTAAGAAGCTAGGCCTTGATTGCTTGCCACGTTTGACCAATATAGAGAATCTTGGCTGGGGTCTTCTGTGCCTCTCCTCTCCCATATAGAGAACAGGAGTACAAACACACCCCTCCAGTCTTTACACATAGCCAAGGGGGACAGAGGGCAACCCTGTCTAGTACCTTTACCCAAGGTTATCAGGAAAGACCACTGCAAGTTGACCCTAACGCGGGTCGACAGGATTTAGAAATTTGAGAGAATCAGCTTAGCAAACCTCGAGCCAAAACCGAATCCCTTAGAACTAATTTCAGGTATTCCCAGGACATGCTATTAAAGGGTCTGTGAGCGTCTATGGATAGTAGCGAAAGCTTGCCAGGGATTCTGGGAGCTAGAGCAATTAGGTCCATTGCGCAGCGAATGTTGTGTGCTGAGCGGTTTCGGATAAAGCCTGTCTGGTCCTTATCTATTAGCGTCGGGAGGACATCCCCCAGACGGCTTGCTATTATTTTTCAGAACATTTTTGTGTCTGTGTTGAGCAATGCAATAGGACGATAGGCTGTACATTCCATGGGGTCTTTTTCTGGTTTCAGGACCAGTGTGGTGGCAGATTCTGCCATGGATTTAGTTACGGACCCAGCCGCCCATATGGCGTTAAAGAGTTTTGTCAGGTGGGGGATGCGGTCTGCGCTAAAGATTTAGTAGAATTTATTTGTGAAGCTGTCGGGCACGGAGGGGGAGGGATCGGATTGCCTCCTCGATTTCCTGAGCAGATAAGGGGTCCTCAAGAGGACCTCAGAGCACCTGAGCGATCTGAGGTAAGCGCGCATGGAGTATGAACTCCTGGGCCCTTTGGGGGTCAGTGTGGTGCGGGAGGAGTGTTCCCTGAAGAAATCTTCCACTATGTGGAGTTTACCCTCCTCTGAGGAGACACATCTCCATTAGCCTCTATTAGAGTTCATTAGCCTCTATTAGAGTTTATATACGGTTACGCCTGGTTTGTTTTTTCTATTTTGCTGCCAGAAGTTTATTGGCCTTGTTTCCTTTCGTATAGAAGTATTGCTTTGTGCGCATTAGAGAGTACGCTGTTCACCCCATGCGATGCTCCTCTAAAGCTTTCCGTTCTATGTGCAGGTCTTGAAGCGAGCGCTGGGATCCTTTTCCCCTGTGTATTCCCTCTTTACTTTGGACCTCTATCTCCAGTTGGGTCTACAGGTGCTTCCTGGCCCTCCCTCTCACTGCTGTTTGATCTATGATGTGGTGTCGAATTACTGCCTTCCCAGCATCCCACACTGTCATATCCCACCTCCCCGGTGTCATTCTTGCTAAAGTAGAGTCTTATGGCTGCTGAGATGTGGGATCGGATCAGGGGTTCTTCCAACAGAAGATCATTCAATCGCCAGGTCGGTTTGGGCAATGGAGTCGTACGGGGCTGGAGGGGGCTATCGTAAGCATTACTGGAGCATGGTCTGACAGGACTTTTGGGAGAATCTCAATGGTGATTGTCTGGAATGAGAGTGTCAGATATGAGAAACATGTCTAGTGTGGAGAACCCCTTGTGTACGGCTGAGAAGAAAGAGTAGTCACATTCCTCCCGGTGAAAGAAGCACCACTTCTCTGAGTGAGTGTTCACAAAGTCTGGTGAGTACTATAACATTTATTTTGTCGTTGGTGGTTGGGGATAGAGATTTATCCACTAATGGGTTAACCAATGTGGTAAAATCTACCCCCAGGATAAGGTCGCCCTCTGCTTGTTCCCCAAATGTCTTGGATAATGAGGCAAAGAATAGCTCCTGATGGGCGTTGGGAGCATACAACGAAACCATGGTCACCTACTGCCCAAAAAGCATTGCTAGCAACAGCATATATCTCCCTTCCCCACTCTGCAGTTCTTTCAGCACTTTCAAGGCGGTACCCTTGCACACCAGAATGGCAACCCCTCACTTCTTCAGGCCGCTGGAGGCACAGAACTTTGTGGTGTACAGTTATTGAGGCGGAATTCATCTGAGGGCAGGAGGTGGGTCTCTTGAAGGAACAGGAGCAGAGAGTTAAGGATGGCCATTCTATAGAGCAGAGCTTTTCGTTTAAGGGGGGAATTTAGGCCTTGTACATTCAGGGTGACGCATTTAATGTCATAGGGGTCGCCATTCTGAGATCGCTCGGGTGTTTGCATCGATCTATAGATGACTGTCCCCCTACCAGAGACCTGATCCCGGAGGCCTCGTGCACCTGGGTCCCCAAATTCAAGTGGTGTGTAGGCAAGCCAATCAGGGATCATGAAGTGGGGTATCAAGGGGTCTGGTTCGGCCGTTGCCTGGAGTCTCCATCGGGTGGTCAACAACTGCACTGTGTCAGAAGTGAGAAAAACAGTAGGTGTTGTGTTATGGCATAAGTAGAGCTTCATGAAAACAATATAAACGAGAAAAGGTAATAAAAGTTGTGGGAGAGCTTATCTGAGCCTACCCTATTTCAACCAACAGCAACTTTAAATCAACAGTAGTGGGCGCAATCCGGTCAGTGCGCACGATCAGCGTCAACTTCTGTTCCCTGTGCTTCTTTACATTACAAGATATTAATATAGCGCGCTATAGACCCGCAGGCAGGAAGGCGCGGACAACAAAAAAAGAGGAAAGAAAGGCGACAAAGGCCTACTCATGCAAGTGAGAGTCCTAGGGCAAGAGGATAGGGAACTACTCGTAGCTCACTAGACCGCAGAGCAACGTAAAAAAGAGGAAAAGTGTGCATAATAATCTCAGACAAAAATGAAGGTTTTAAGAGCCTTCTTGAACTTTATGAGGCACCCGAATTTGCACAAGTGGTCTGGCAGATTATTCCAGTCTGGATGCCTTAAATGCAAAGGCCCCATTTTCTGCCTTGGATGTCCTAGCTCTAAGTTGCTCCAAAAGATTTTTTAAGTCTGACCTTAAGGATCTCGTGTATACTTTGTCAGTAATGTAACATTGAAGATACGGAGGCATCATCAGCATTCTACACATAAAGGTTATCACCAGCATTCTGAATTTAATTCTAGATTCCATGGGCAGCCAATGGAGCCCTCACCTGGCCTCTGTTATGTGCTCACGCCTTGAGAGGCCAACTACCACTCTCACTGCCCAGTTCTGGACCACCTGGAGTTTCTGTATGACACGCTTACTAGATCCCAGCAGAAGGCTACAACAGTAGTCCAACTTGGCCCCTATTATCGTCTTCGCGATGGTTTCCGCACTTTTTTGGGAGATAAGAGGCCTCAGGTGTGACAGCAGTTTTACATAGTATACTGCTGAATATACGACAGAGGACACATGCGCTTTCATGTTAAGGGATTGATCCAAAGTAACTCCTAGTATTTTGGTTTTGGTAAGTGGATTAATGATGTCGTCCCCCAGCTTAAAGGCGCTCTAGGAGGGTTTTAATGCCTTAAGAGCATGTGGGCTCCCTACCATCATTAGTTCGGTTTTACTCCTATTGAGTGCAATGTAATTATCAAACATCCACTTTTCGATCAGGCTGAAAACTCTGTTTACTTCTATCTCATCCTGTCTAGTTCTCATTGCGAGGTGTCCAGAACTGTAGCTGCGAGTTCGAGTGTGGCTTCCCAGCTAGTGGGTCTCCCTCTGTAACTTCTAGTTCATAGGCTTGCAGCCTTTGTCCGCGTCAACAGCTGTTCTAATGCCCAGAGCATTATTCAAGGGTGTTCTGGGCTGCCAGGGGTTTACCGCATATCAGCCTGCACGGGAACAGCCAGCGGTAGCAGCCCTTCCTAGCTTGTAGTCATGCTGCGACATTTTTGCAGATGCCTGCGGCTTGCTAGAGTGTATGGTTAGTTCCGCGCAGTCGTGTGCTTGTTCGTGTGCATGTTCTCAAGTTGTGTTTTCCAGATCCTTAAACTCTGGCCTCCAGACCCACCAGTTTAGGTCGGCGAGTGACCAGGCCAGAGAGTCCTTGGAGGTTTTTATCTCCAGCTTTATTTCCTGTGTAAAGTCCTGTTTGAGACCCCTCAGCATATCTTTGAAGTCCCGTTTGGAGAGAGCGGAGTCTGGAGGCGGGGTGGCCGCCAGGGCCGAGTGGATATCAGCCTTTATTGCCTGCGTTCGTGGATCCACTGATGCTTGAGGTGCTAGGAAGGCCGTAATTTTGTTTGTCGTGCACTTTGCTGCTGCCTTGGGCATTGCTGGGGGGTTCATACTCGTATCCCCATGGGAGAATGGAGGTGCCCCCGTATGACAGCGTTATCCTGAGACCTCAAAGGAACCTTTGAGAGTCCGCTGTGGGGCAAAGGACCCAACACTGCAGGGGGGATTCCGTGTGCAGGCTGGCCCCCAGTTCGAGCGAGGAGAGTGCTGTTAGGGGTGAGCCGGAGAAAATACCACTGCCCTGGGGGGACTCTGCAGGATGGGAGGGTCCTCCTGCGCAACAGAGGTGAAGACCCTCCTGTCTGTTCTAGCCGGGGAGCCCGTGGTTCTTAATGTTGCTATCTGCAGGCTGCATGTATTGATGTTATATGGAGCTTTATCTACCAGGAATCACCTTCTTATCATCAATTGTTATCTATGAGCGGGCTCCAAGCCTGCCTCGCTGCTATTAAGGCTGTTCTTTTTCATGCAGCTGATAAGGGGGAGAGGCCCCCAGTAATATATTGCAGCAGGTTCCAGGCTTGGCTCTTTGCTTTATTGCTCTGAGAGGGAGAGTGGGTGGTGAGGGGGTGGGGCCGGATCCTCCGCTCCTGGACCCTCCGGTCCCAGAACCGGCGTTGTTTGGGTCCCATTGTCGCCCTGCTGTTCTATTGATCCCGTGGGATGAGAGGCAGGCAAGGAAGAGGGGGTAGAGCTGGATCCTCCGCTCCTTAACCTGGCGTTCTTTCCAGCTGCTCTCCCCTCATCACAGCCTTCTCTCCGCTGTCTTGCTTAGGTCGACAGGAGACGAGGGATGCCGCGGGAGTAGGAGGGGGGCTTCCCAAATATCAGCGCCCTCAGACCACTCCCCCCAGGCATCCACCCTCGCTCATCACCTCTATCCACCTGGTGCAGGCGTTGGTGTCTGCTCAGCTGGGGACTCGCTGTGGGTCCGCTCTGTCTGCCCACAGCCCATGGCTCTTCACGGGCCAAATCAGCAAACGAGCCGGCGGGGGCTGGCTGGTGGTGACTGCTACACTGGTCTGCGCCTCACATGGTCCGGAGTTCAGGACGCCAGGGTTTTGCCGTTCGGCCCGCCATCTTGTCGCAGGAGACGAGGCCGCATTGGCTGGAGGAATGCACTCGAAAGCAGCTTCTCACGCTGCGATTATGCTCCCCGGTACAAAGAATGGCAAAGAATTCTTTTACCACACAAAGACCCACAGGTTGGGCAAAACTGAAGCCCAAAGAAAATAAATTTAGCCAACCCTATGGACAAAGGATCAGTTTAGTCATACCTATCCATACATGGAATCAAGGGAATCCAACTAGAAAAGAATTTCCCATACACCCAGGGGCAACTACCGTTTGAGCTTCCCCCTATTTTTGTTGTGTGTTTTTCATCCCCCCGTATTTTTCGTTGGATTATATTTAGACGCACACTTGTAATTTTAACTTTTGGTTGTCAAGTTGTTCTAATGTTTTGAATCAATTTCATTATGTTTTTCTTATTTTTCTTGCACAATGAATCATGAAATTGAATGATCTGTTATGTGTATTCATGTACTATACTTTGAAGCAATCAACACAAAGTTTTTTAGAACATGTACAAATGTTTTGAACTTAATTACTTCTCCGAATGAGTACTTTACTTATGATTTTGAATCCTTCAATGATTATAGGTCAAATACAGGATTGTTGTTTTCTCCCTCTAACAGCTCAATCTCACTAAAACGAGGACAAATGCCAGCATTAATTCTCGAAAAGAAATTGTTGTTTGTTTGCTCCCCCAGAATTTACTTTAAATCAGATTGAACCAAGGGGGTAGGGTACACTTATGGTTTATGTCTGCTCAGCTGGGGATCCCGTGGGATGAGAGGCAGGCAAGGAAGAGCGGGTAGAGCTGGATCCTCCGCTCCTTAACCTGGCGTTGTTTCCAGCTGCTCTCCCCTCACCGCAGCCTTCTCTCCGCTGTCTTGCTTAGGTCGACAGGAGGCGAGGGATGCCGCGGGAGTAGGAGGGGGGCTTCCCAAATATCACCGCCCTCAGACCACTCCCCCCAGGCATCCACCCTCGCTCATCACCTCTATCCACCTGGTGCAGGCGTTGGTGTCTGCTCAGCTGGGGACTCGCTTTGGGTCCGCTCTGTCTGCCCAAAGCCCATGGCTCTTCACGGGCCAAATCAGCAAACGAGCCGGCGGGGGCTGGCTGGTGGTGACTGCTACGCTGGTCTGCGCCTCACATGGTCCGGAGTTTAGGACGCCAGGGTTTTGGCGTTCGGCCCGCCATCTTGTCGCAGGAGACCGGGCCGCATTGGCTGGAGGAATGCACTCGAAAGCAGCTTCTCACGCTGCGATTATGCTCCCTGGTACAGTTCCTCGGTCCGGGACCCCTTCAGCCATCGTTACAGAGAGGAACCGTTTCTTTCTAACGTTGATAACATCAGGATCGGGAACCCTAACACAGAGCTCACAGCAGACAGGACTGCATGGTGTGCTGCCTAGCCACACCCCACCCCACCCTTGTTTGCCCTTTCTAAGGAGACCACCGGACAGATCCCCACCTCCCCTAATCCAACCAGGACAGGAGCTGTAGGAAGAGCTGAGGGCCCTGTTGTCGAAGGGTGCCGTGGATGAGGTACCTCCCGAACTGAGAGGATCGAGTTAGTATTTCCAATATCTCCTGTTCCTGAAAAAGAGAGGAGGTCTCCGTCCCATTCTGTGACTCGGGGCCTTCAAATAGTTTCTGAGGAAAGATAAATTCAGGATGGTGACATTGAGAGAAATTCTCCACACTCTAATTTCAGGTCTGGCTGGTGTCAGTAGACCTGCAGAATGCTTATTTCCATGTGCCAATGCACCAGAACCACATGAAGTTCCTAAGGTTCCTTATAAGGGACAAGCACTATCAATTCAAGGAGCTGCCCTTTGGGTTGACCTCCGCTCCAAGGGTCTTCACCGAGCTCATGGCGGTAGTCGCGGCTCTCCTCATGAGATCCATGGTCCATGTATTCCTGTGCCTGGACGACTGTTTGATCCAGGGGAAGTCAGCAAGGCAAGTTTTGACTCATCTGGAAGATGCCTGCCTACTACTGCACAGGCTGGGCTTCTCCCTCAACTTGAAGAAGTCCCATTTAACACCAGTTCAGTAGCTCAAGTTAATCGGAACACTCCTAGACACTTGGGTAGCGAAAGCTTTTCCTCCCAAAAAGAATTAGCAATATAGCCCAGATGGGGCATTTGTTTCAGAACCATGCCACCCTAACAGTGGCTTCTTTCCTCTGCCTTTTGGGTCTCATGGCCTTCTGTATTTTTCTATTGCCAGAGGCCAAGCTGTGCATGAGATCCCTTTAGTGGCTACTGAAGGACAACTGGTCTCAGTATTTGGGAGCACTCGCGGATTACCTCTGTGTCCAGCCGGGTAGTCTACGAACTCAGCTGGTGGATCACGCTCAGCAATCACATGGCAGGGGTATGCTTCTGGCCTCCTTGGCTTCAGGCCCGAGTGGTCACGGATGCGTCTCTGAAGGGTTGGGGCGCTCAATGTGAGGATTTACAGGTGAGCGGCTTCTTTTCTCCATCTGAAGCCAGGTAGCACATGAACAGGCTGGATGTGCGGGCCAGTTATTTGTTTATTGTTCACTTGTTATGCACTTATGCAGGAAGCAAATACTGTTTCAAATCGCCCACAGGGCAACAGGGAGGGGACATGGGATGATAGACAATGTAATTACATCAATGTTAAATAATTAAATGTAAGTCTTCAGAAAGTGCAAGTGGAGAGGGGTATGGGATAGGTGCTATGGAGCTCATGGAGAGCAGCAGGTCAAGTGCTATGAAGAAAGGTAAGTGCAACCTCCAGTGGTGGAGGGTGAGTCGAGGCAAGGGCAGAGGATAGACAGCAGCTGGGATGATAAGATGTGGGAGGTCATGGTGCAGAGGATGCAGATGGGTCCTGCACGCCAGTCATGTTACTGTGTGATAAGCTGGGGCAAGGAAGAGGTAAAGAGGAAGGTCTTCAGGCTTTTGAGGAACTTAAGGAGGTCCTGCTCAAGACAAAGCGGAGGGAAAGGATGTTCCAAAGAAGGGAGCATGCTGAGGAGAGCGATCAACTACCTGCTCTCTGTTTAGCAAACTGCTTCCCACGCAAGGAGTTGGTGACAGAGGAACGCAGGTGTCTAGAGGAGGAGTATTTGGTCAGAAGGATTTGCAGATAGTGGTCCCTGGCCCCAGACAGCCTTGTGGATGATGCAGAGGGATTTTAATTTAATCTGTGCTGCAATCTAGAGCCAGTGGAGACTTTGTCGGGCAGGAGATATGAGGCCTGCCCAACAAATATATGAGGCCAAGATTAAGTCTTGCTGCCCTATTCTGGATTAGCTGGAGGGGTCACATCATGTTAGCCCTGAGGGTCTTTGACCCGACTCTGAGGGAAGCATGTCCTCCTCCTGACGGACAACATGGTGGCCATGCACTACTTCAACAAGCAGGGTGGTGTGCACTCCCACCCCCTCTGCACAGAGGCAACACAGCTGTGGTTCTGGTTACGGGAGAAACAAAACTCAGTCTCAGCAGTTCATCTGGCGGGGACAGAGAACACCTTGTTGGATACTCTGAGCAGGCAGAGCATGGCCTTACACAATTGGGAAGTGTGCCAGGAAGTCCCAGAGGAGGTCATTGCTCTCTGGGATACTCCAGCAGTGAATCCGTTTATCACGGAGTCCAACATCTGCTTTTTTCCTTGTCATTGCTATTGTAAACGCATATTTGGAAATAGAAGCTCAGTCTCCTAAGGACTGCAGCAACTTAATTGAGCATACTTTATCGATTCAGCATAATAGGAAAGCAGTAAATTGAAGCTAAAGCGCGGAAAGTTAAATGCACATCAGCATTTCATTTTTGAAATGCAGACTGTAGAAAAGTTACAATTGGATAGACTGTTTAGTTTATTATTGTTGTAGCTGTATTTGAAGTCTTGTACAGTACCTGTTGAGCATTCCGGCATCCTCTGCCGACGCAGGCACACGAGCACGCACAGTCAGGAACTACAGTTCCCAGAGTGCTCTCACGTCACCTTAAAGAAACATCAGGCGCTTCACAGCACGAAACGCTGCTGATTTTTGCTACACGTTCCTCTGACACCTAATCTCCAGGTATGGGTTACCCCACACTCAGCAATTTATTGTCCTAGGCTACTAAGCTACAACGCCAAGGGATGGTTCTGGACTATATTAGATCCAGACCTGATCCACCCACTCCAATTATCATATTGAGTGAAAGTATACCACTCGATAATCCTCAGAAAAGTACACCGGAGATAGTACCCGAGCAACCTAAATTAATAATTGCTCTGTTAAACACTAGATCAATGACAAAACACGCGCAGGAGATCCATGACTACATTGTAGACGAGAAGTTGGACATCTTATGTCTAACTGAAACATGGCTCCAAGAACCTATGGGACCGACCATAGACATTGCAGTACCCCTCACACACATCTATTTCAAAAACAGAATCAGGCAAGGGAGGAGTGGCGATAATCGCCAACCAAACCCTCAAATTCTTCACAGCCCCCATACAGTGCACAGGATGTGAGGTTATTCACCTCAAATTGACAACTACTCATAACAACTGCACTAACATAATAGTTATCTACAGGCCACCATCCCTTATATCTGAATTCAACGACTAACTTATCACCATTCTTGATAACCTCAAATCACCCAATACAGAGACTATACTGTTGGGTGACATCAATAGATGGAGGGGGAACCACAACGATCCACAGGCCATCAGTCTAGAGGATGAACTAGAGACCCATGCTTTTACCATAATCAACAAGGGACCCACTGCGGTCTCAGGCAACCAACTTGATTGGGTTATCAATAACAACTCAGAAGTGACAATGTTGGGGACCTATCCATGCATCTGGTCAGATCACCACAAAATTGAACTAACATTATCTCTAAAGCAAAAAATGGCAAAAACAAAGAACATACCTAAAACGATACTAGAAGGGAACCTAAAAAGAAATCACCAGACCTATGCTACTAGAAGGTTTGAACAAAATCATGACCAATACTAAAGATGACGATTCCTGTGAACATATCATACTGACATACAATCTAGAAATGAATAAACTACTCGACCTCCAATCCCCCTTAAAAAACAAAAAAGTGAGGCTCAACACAAATCACCAACAATGGTTCAATGCTGAAGCTATTGAACTCAAAAAAGAAAAACAGAACCTTGAACGGAAATGGCTAAAGGAACCCACAGAAACAAACAAAACAAAATGGAAGAACGCCGACCTTATGTATAAATCCAAATTGATCGACCTTAAGAAAAATCATTATAATGAGCTCATCAATACCGCAGCCAATTCAACCGGAAAGTTATTCCAAGTTCTCAAGTCTATAGACAAACCCAAGGCACTCACCCCATCCTTCCTGCCTACAGAATCAGAATGTGAGAAAGTCCAAACGGCCTTTCAAAATAAAATCGTCAAAAACCGAGACACTATTCTTAATTACCATACAAATTGTCTGCCAATAAAGAACAATTTTACCGAGAAGACGACTGAATTAGAAAACTCGAGATTTCAATTCAGGCCCATTACCCTCGAAGAAATGCAGAACACGCTCTCAAGCATGAGATGCACTTCATGCTCAGAGAACGTACTATCACCCAAATTAATCCTAGAAAACCCAGACATCTTTGCCCCATTCTTCAGAAGAATGGCAAATGCCTCATTTAAGGAGCAAACTGTACCTACCTTAATCAAAACAGTCACAGTCACTCCCCTGCCAAAAAAAACAGAACTCGACCAACAGGACCCCGGAAACTTGAGACCAATAACAAATTGCAACTTTCTGCTGAAAATACTAGACAAAGTAGCCACGGAACAACTCCAAAGCTACGTGGACGAGAATAACCTACTACACCCCCAACAATCCGGCTTCAGGACAGGCCATAGCACAGAATCGGCTCTTTTAGAGCTTCAGACCGAGATGCTAGGCATTCTGGACAAGGGTAAAGCAGGGTTACTGATCCTATTGGACCTCTCGGCAGCCTTCGATCTGCTTGATCATAAAAGGCTCCAAGAGGCCCTAGAACTGATAGGAAATTGTTCACGAGGGGCAACAAAATGGATATCCTCATTCCTCCAAGACAGGCAATCCAGGATTGTCTGGGGAAACAAGGCTTCCAACACTAAACCTGTGAACTGCGGAGTACCACAGGGTGCTAGCTTCTCTCCACTACTGTTTAACTTGTACATGCGATGCCTTTGCACCATGTTGTCCCAAATGGGAATATTCTTTACAAACTTCGCTGACGATACCCAGCTGGTCTTCGAGCTCTGCAGAGATTACAAACAAGACAGCGAGAAATGATCAACTATATACAACTTCATCGAAAGCTGGATGAAGGACAATTGAATGTGTCTCAATGGCACAAAGACCGAGCTAATGATTTTGGTTCACCACATACCAGAAAACAACTAAACTCCTCTTACTCCTCATTCAACATCAAAAACACTCCCATCTCAATATCTGAGAAAGTAAAGACACTAGGAGTTTACTTGCAAGCCTCATTAGGTGCCGAGGCTCACACAGCCTATTTAAAAAGAAATTGTCAGTACCAGCAGAGGCTCTTGAAAAAAATCAGACCCCTGCTCAACCAGAAGAACAGCATTACTATAGCCAGGGCAACTATACTATCAAGACTTGACTATGGCAACTCCCTGCTCCTTGGAGCAAGCAATAAATGTTTGAAGCAATGCCAGGTTATTCAAAATAACACTATAAGAACAATCACAGCAGGTCAAGAAGAGACTATATCACTGGGGATAGAAAAGAGCTACATTGGCTGGCCATGGAAGAGAGAATCACATTCAAATCCCTCACCATGGTCCATCGATGCCTATATGGGAAGGCCCCAGAATACCTAAGGAAACAGTTTAAATGGCACACACCCACCAGATGCTTAAAATCATCTAACAAAGGCCTTCTACAAATCATTCCAACAAAAAAGGCAAATGACCTTGGCAGAGCCTTCCCTACCAGAAGCATCCAAAAATGGAATGAATTACCTCCATCTTTAAAGCTTGAAACGAACTATATCCAATTCAGAAAGAATCTAAAAACACTACTGTTTAAATAGACCTTGATTTAATACATTTTCAGCACCTGCAAAGTTTTCAATACTTGTAACTACACTTTGTCCTGTCCTCTGCCATTATATGTCCCGTCTCTTTGTAAGTGCTCCGATGCCTCCGGGCTTTTAGCGCTATATAAATATATAAATGAAATAAATAACAGTAAGTGTAAAAATTTTTGCTCGCGGTTAATTCACAGCAAACAGCGCACTGGTGGGCCACATTTTTGGTGGATTGGACCTTCCCTCTCCACTACGCCTTCCCCCCGATTCCGTCCTTCCTTGGGTTCTCTGGAGGTTGAAGAGATTTCGAGCGACCATGATATTGATCGGCCCAGATTGGGCAAGGAGGATGTGGTACTCTGATCTCTTGGATCTGACCATCTGTCCGCCTCAGTGGTTGCCTCGGCGTCCGGATCTCCTGACCCAGTCGGAGTGTTGAGTGCTCCACCCTACCCCGGATTCACTCAACCTACATGTGTGGTTCTTGAGAGGATGAGGTATAATGACTGGGACCTCTCAGAGGAGGTACTTGAAGTGTTGCTGGCTGCATGCAGACCTTCTACAAGATCGCTGTATGTGCGCAGGTGAAAATGATTTGAGACATGGTGCAAAGAACGTGAATGGATTCTTCTCCTGCAGATTCCTCATCGACCCTTCCATCCATCCCTGCTCAGAAAATTCTGTGGCTTGTCGCTTCTGTCCAAACTAGAAGGCATCTGGTGATGACTCTTGATGACCACTTCTGTCTTGTTAAGTTTTTTTAAAAAAAAATGTTTTCAATCATTGTTCTGTAGGATCTCCCTCTTGGGATGTATCCTTCTTATGTTTTTTTCCACCTGATTAGCCTCCTCCTGTGGTTTTGCCTTCTCCAGCGTTGAAGCGCCTGGGGAAAAGAGAGGAACTAAAGTATGGGGCATAGTGACATGCTATATATACGATGCCTGACGTCACTTCTGGAGCCGACGATCGGGAGACATATTGATAGCAGACGATCGAGAAACATATTGATGGCCGAGTCGAGGTCCACTACACCCTTTGGCGAAAAGATTCCAAGCAGCATAGCTGGATGATGGATAACTATCAAGATGAGGAATCTGCGGAAGAAGAGAATCCATAGAAAGATCATTACAGTGAGTAATTTCTCCTTCTACTAACTTACCCTCCAGTACATCTAATAGTAAACCTGATGGGGAGATCCCATCTTTTCCTTCCTTATTACCCCATCCACTGAGACTACCAGGGTGAAAGAACTGAAGCCCCCCATCTCTGGTTATCATTATCGTGATAAAAGGAGAAGAAGCCTGGACACCTCATACCATAACATTGAGAGGCAAGAGAGAAAGTTGACAACAATACCTCTTTCCTATCATAAGAACACTCCTGAACCAGAAACAGGGTATTCCACCTTCTTGATAATGACTTGTCTAACCACCCCCGCCCCCTCAGCCTTCCTAGGATGTATTCAGGTACATTCTGCTCTTTTCCCCGAACACCACTTAAGTACTAGGATGAAGCAGAGGAGATCAAGAGGTGTACAGATTTCCTATGAGAAACACAATTTAAGTACTGAGAAGAATAAGATGCAGATCAGGACACATCAACCTGTCCATTTTCCATGTCCCCTTAACAAGGCCTGGCAGAGTCAGGCACAGGACTTTCACTATGCACACCTGCAGCCTGTAAGACCTTTAAAACCAGTATAAAAAGCACCCAAGCACTCAATGGTTGGACCGAGCAGGAGGACGGATGGAATTTGCAGCTGAGCCAGAGTTTTCCATGACCAGAAGGCAGAGAGCGAAACGCCAACGCTTGCCCCTGCAGGGTAAGGCAAGGAGGAGGAAGCGTGGTGAGGGAGCCGTGTCTACAAGGAGCCAAAGTCTGGAATTGGGAGGCAAAGCAATTCCTCCAAGACTCCTGTTCCCCTGGGCAGTGAATAGGAGCCCAGGAGTGAGAGACATGGGGCGAGACCCTGACCTCAGTGGTTGACGCCGAAGCCAGCAGAAGCAGCCATGTGACCAGTGAGTTTCTCTAAGAGCGAACACGTCCAGGCAGCATGCTAATAAAGGCTCGTAATGGAAGCAAAGCGAAAGTATGTAGAAATTAAATATTGACATGAGAAACAAAGTAACAGTGATCGCGTACAAGAGTGTACATTCTCAAAAGACTGATTGGATGAGGAGCTCCTATGAGGAAGAGGGGAGCTGTGTGAAAACTGAAGTGGGAGCAAAATCCCAAAAGCAGGTGAGAAGCTCCTGTCAGGAAAAGGGGAGCTGTGTGAAAAAACCGAAGTGGGAGCAAAATCGCAGAGTAAAGAGAAAGAGACTTTTCAAGAGTATAATGAAGCATTGGGCTGGCCCTCAGGCAGGAGGTTGAACCAGGAGGGCTGCAGAGACTCCACAAGGAAAACAGAAGAAACATTGAACAAATAAGGCACCCAGTTGCGCGACCTATAGTGGGTGGACCATGAGGCCCGACAACTGCACCACGAAACAGGAGCCTGGGGGTCCAAAGCTGCATAAAGAACGGGGAACTGAAATGCAATATTATACAAGAGGCAATGATGAGCCAGTTACATATTTTGTGGAGTTTAAACCAGTCAAGAGGGTCCGGCTCAGGGCGACGGAAGCCTTAGAGACCCGCTACAGATAAATAACCTAACAAGAGAAGGTATTGTGAATTGTTACCCAGTCAATCTGACTTGCCAAGAGAATCCTAAAACCTGGTCGAACTTTCTAAATCTGAGTGCTTAGAACTTGATGAAGGGAGCTGCAGAGGAGCTCCATTGTTACACCAAGCCGATTCTCGAACACTACCTGAGTGCCTTGAACTTGGGAAAGGGAGCCACTGAAAAGTTCCATTGTCTCCCTAATTTTGCTTTCAACAGGCTAAATCCTATTCACCCTGTTATTCTGTTGAAATGAGGGCAAGCATAGGTTTTGACACAGACATACTTTTACTTTTGACTGACAGACTTAGACTCCCCCTAGTTTTCCTTTCTTTAGGGAACATTCCCACCTCAGAGTTAAGGCAAGTTAAGTATTTTCCTATCCTGTCCACTGAAATAAAGGTTTTTGAAACTTTACTGTCTGTCTCATCTCTTGATACCATGCCTGTCTCACAACTGGAACAAAGGACAGACCCCAACACAACTCACCACGCGGAACAAACCAAAACCAATCAACTCTGCCATCAACCTAATCGGTCTACTCAATGAAGAGACTAACCACCCCCTCCCCTTCCAACAGGCACAACCAGGAGAGAAGCAACAGAAACCCAACAGACAATGCACTGAACCAGACCAACAATACAAACAACAACCCAAAAGGAAGGAAAACCAAACAAACTACACTGCAGCCTACCCAACATTAAAAACACTCAATAGAATTCCATTACCTTATTAGCGAAGGAGCCACAGACGTGCTCTTTCTTACAGAAACCTGGTTACCGGATAAATACAAAGCCATCGCGGACCAAGCCATACCGGACAACTATAATTTATACATGCCAACAAAGAAAATCGAAGAGAAGGCTGCATCGCAGTCATGCACAAAGAAGACATCCAAGCGTCTTAACTCGTCCCAACCGACGAGGAAGACTGTGAATCCCTCCTCAAGACTGAACTCAACGACCAAACCAGCATTGTATTCCTCCTGATCTACAAACCACCATCTTGCAACCCCAACTTCGCAAAAAAAACAAATTTGCTGATGCTGCTGCCATTTTATTAACCTACTACGACAACCTAGTCATATTGGGAGACTTCTTTTTTTATTTTTGGTTTAAAATGAACAACAGCAATGACCAAGCATGGCCATAATCACATAAACCTTTAACATTACTACATCATCATAAAATACATAAATTACTTCTTCCAAGATTTCATAAACAAAAGATATGTAAAACATTTCCTTAATCCTTTTCATTCAATTCCAACTTCATCTTTAAAATCCTTTCAATCATTTCCAATACCACAATTACTAAGCCAGTCTTTTCCCCCATAATAACCCAAGCCCATCAATCATTTGGAGTCAGAGTACTATCGTTCATACCAAAGTCAGCGAAGTAGAGTTGTCTAATTTCTTTTAGGGATTTGCAGGCAGTTACCAGTGACACAGTCTCTCCACCATCCCTACAGAAACCGCATTGGCTGTTTATTTTATGCCCAGCATTTTCTGAGCCCTCAAGACTTCACCTGTGGCCAAAGTGTTTAATCTGCACCTAAGGAGCATATCACAGTAGTGCTGGGATGAAAATGGCTACAAATATCTCGGAAGGGCGTTTAACTCTCTTCAGCAGTTCTCAGGCAGCTCTATTTAGCTTGTTCACACTGTTCTAGTATACTTATCCAATCTCCATTCTGCAATGTTTGCTTAACCTTAGTTGGATTTGCAGCTAAGTCACTTGTACTAATATCATTTTTTTAAGGGCTTTTCTATCTTCAATTTCCACTGTGTTACATATTTATCCTGGGCTCCGTTAAATGAATAGAAAATCGCAAAGGGTGCTATATCTGTTTCGTATCTACACTTCCTGTATAAGGCCACTGATTTCCAGAGAACCATAGACTCCAGAGATTGTAGTTTCAGTTCTTGTCTAATGGCACACATGGATACCGCATTTGGCAATCGCAGTAATGACCGCCAGAAAGTACCCTCTAGTTTCTCCCAGGGCAGATGTAAAATAGCCTCAGATCCATAGGTTAGCACTTGTGCTACTTTCTGTTTATAAAACGACAGAATGGAGATTATCGTGAATCTCCCATATTTCCTATGGAAGACTTCCCCCCTGGTTTGTTAGAGTAGTTTGTCTAGATCTCAGGTTTATGAGATGCCCCTGATCATTTACATTTCTGTTGATGGTCCCCAAATAAATCATGATTTCCACCAGCTCAAGGGGCTCATCATCTACCTTCCATGTTCATTTCTCTACTTTCTTTTTATGGGCTGATTTCATTGTAAGGACCTTGGATTTTACAACATTCATCCTCATACCATTTTCCCACATATAGGAGTTGAAGGCATGTATCCTAAGCTGAAGACCAATTGGTGTTAACTCTAAAAAGAGCAAGTCATCAGCGAATAATATCCAAGGCACGGCTGTACCATTCACCTTTGGGGGGAAAGCTCGAACATCTCTCTGTGCGTCTGCCAAGTCAGCAATATACAAGCAAAATAAGAGTGGGGCCAAGGCACACCCTTGCTTCAGCCCTAGGTAATTGGACATTTTTTGTGACAGATGACTTACCCGCAAGTCAAATCCTAACCAAGGTATTTGTATAGAGCACCTCAATGGCTTCTACCATGTCCTTAAGGCAATTCCATGCTCTCAACTTTGCCCAGAGCGTCTCCCTAATAAATCCATCGAATGCCTGTTCGAGAGCTATAAACGCTAAATATAAGCATGTTTCTGTTTCTAGGGCCGTTTCTTTTAAGATGTTAATAATAAAGAGATTTAGAGTGCTACCTACTCCTTTGACAAATCCTGTTTGTCTCGTATCAAGGATGACACTCTTCTCGGCCCATAATTTAAGATCTCTCAACAGGACTGTTGCAAAGAATTTCCCTATCGAGTCAAGGAGAGCGATAGGGCGGTAGTTTTTCAGCACTGCCATATCTCCTTTTTTGAAGAATGGCACTATATTTGCCTCTCTCCATGATGATGGTATCTTTTTATTTACCCTTTAAAAAGAGCCAGAGTCTGAGGAATGTGCTCATCAGAAACGACATAAGAGAGAAAAAACAGCCTATAGCTAAACCATCTGCCTTATGGGGTCTTCCCAGTACAGTGGGTAATCACCCTCGTGGATGCTGCATTATGTGTAAATATACTTCAGCTATCAAAGAAGTGGACATTGGTTTAGATTGCATGTGTCACATCACTGAATTCTGCAATTGTAACAGCATAAGCGTAGTCTACATGATTACGTGTCCGTGTGGGTTGAATTATGTCAGAAACACCAACTGTAAATGTAAGACCTGAATGCTCGAGCACAGGAGCTGCATTAAGGCCAAAGTTTTGCAAGCCCCCATGGTGAAACATTTCACTGAGAAGGGTCACACATACGAGGACCTACAATGGGTAATCCTGAAACGGATACATGGCACCACTAAGGAAATCACTGATAAAAAACGAGTGACTTTGGAACAGAAATTAATCTTTAAAATCAGGAGCCATGAAATTGGTTTGAACAAGGGATTTGAGTGGCACAAAGTTCATGTACAAAAATAGATGTATACATACACCTTTGTAATTTGTGGTGGCCTTTTGAGTCATCTATTTCCTAGGTTAAATCTTTTGCAGCTCCTGTGCTGGATTTTTGTCGAGCCAGTGCGGTTCTTGGACATGAGTATGTTTGACTGTGCTTTTTATGTACTCTCTATGTCCAGTCTTTTGATGTTTAACAATCTAATGAGGAAGGTTGTAAGTTTATGTACAATTGTACAATAGAAAAAAATGTGTGATATTACAAAGGTAGCCTTTGTGACTAAAGGCAATGTTTTGCTGTTGATAATGGTGAAGCTCTTCCTGATGCATGTTTTATTTACTAAGATGTCTGTTCTGTTCTATGTTACTGCACTATGGTAATTGTCCATATGTGGCGCCTGGGGTTTAGAATTCACTGCAATGACGTTTTTTGCATGATTGTGTAGAATGCTTAGCGTGACAATGGAGGCGTCCTTCGGACTCGTTTTGGTGCCAGCAGTTGGTTGTATTTCACCTTCTTTTGACATGTATGGTCTGTTGTTTGTGTCCACTTTGAGACGCTTTGCCGTAATGGTGCACCGCTGTAACGTCATTTTCGGTTCCTTTCTCTATTTTTGAGTGCGTCCGGGAGTGTGTGGTATTCAATGGAGTATGTACTGCAGCGCCGTATATGGTTTTCCCTGCGGTTTAAAGTGAAGTACGAGGTTTTATATGTCGCAGCACGGTGCTGGTAAGTGTAGATATATTAAAAGTGAAAGATGGGAGATGTTACTGGCTTTTGTAAATACTACGACCTGTTGGGTGCCTAACACATGTTTTGTGGGTTAGATTCTGGAGGTAATTCTCGAGTCTTCTAATGTCGATTGTGAATTACCATTACTATCTCAACTCCCTTATTTGTAGATCTTGCTGGGCGTAAAGCTATTGAAAGCGGTAGAAACTGCATGTGCAGCACAAAGAGGACGGCGGATGTGACGCTTTGGTGCCTCATGCTATTTGACCTACATTTATGCGGTATATAACTGAAGGTATGTGGCATGTCATGAGTACATGTTTGTTTACTTTTATGGTTGGTTTTGAATATTGAGGGATGTATTTTGTGGTGTGTGCATCTGTGGTTCTCCCATACAGTTACCTGCCTTGTGCCCAGCAAAGGGATTGTTCCATTTTTGACGTGATCCGTATAGAAGGCTTAGACTGCTTGTTCCATTTGCGGAATTGGAAACTTGTGCATTACAAGGTAATGAGCAACATTTTAATGTGCTACTAAGTCGACATTGGGACTTTGTATAGGGGTGTTTTACGATATGAAGACACCTTTTAATGTTATATTGACGTTCTTTTGGTTTGCATAGTCCAATCTAATGTTTTAGATAGGTGTTTACTTTGTATGTTTGTGTTACTAAAGTGTGAATGTTTCCCTATAGATTTCCACAAAGATTTATACTGACCAGGACTGACATGAACTTTTATGTTCTGAATTGGAAGAATATATTACCCCTGATAAATGTCAGACATCAATGAGTCACTGGACAGAAACATTTTGGGTCACAACAAATTAATTTTTCTTGATTTTTTATGTTTAATATTTGTTGTGTTGGGTTAGGTTATGTCATATGTATAATAGATTGAATTTTGATACTTGTTTGTTTTACGTAATTGTTTTTTGTATGACCTGGTTTTAGGTTTTTCTAAAGTATAGACTTTTTTTAACATTAGATGAGTATTTTCAATAAAATATGTACTTTATGTATACATACATTTTTTTGAGGGGGCAACACTGCATTTCTTGCTACTTGTTTTCCTGTTGTTCTGTTCTCTTTATATACTACAAGATACTGTCTTGATGGCCCTAGACAGTACAGAATAGTAGGGTTTCGCAATAGACCGGTTGAAGGGGTCCAATGTTCTAAAGATACACCGTTTTTCTATTTGATATATTTTTATTTATCATAATCTGGGCAAAAAGGACTGTTAGGAATTTGCTCCATTGGCCTCTATTTTTTTCAGTTCTTGGTTGGATAGACCATCAGGTCCCTCAGCTCGAGATGCACTCAATTTTCTAATCATCATTTCCGCACCTAAATCATCAAAAGCGAAAATCCAAGTTTGGGGCTGGGCCTCTGCCACCTTATTTACTATCCACCCTGGATCTGCAAACAGTGTTGTATAGTGAGCTAACCAATCCATTTCCGACACCATGCTAATGATGTTACCTGGTCTAAAGGTACCCCATTATTTATTACTTCCCACAAGTTTTCTGTGCTTTTAGCACATACCACTTTTAGCATTTGTTCAGCGTCGTTTTGTGCTCTCATAATCCTAGTGCCAATGCACCACTTTCTATACTGATGTTTGACTAACCTGATTTTTTTTTCAACAGTTTAGCCCCCTCTTTGTTTATCTGCCTAATAGATTTCCTCAGCAATTTTCTCCTATTTGCCAGGGCCTGATCATAATAATGTTTCTGGCCCACTTGATTGAAGGATTTTCTCAATCCTTGTAGGCTGAAGACCCGAAGGATACCCTGATATTCCACCCAGGTAGGAGCTGCTAGAGCAGAGTCCATGTATCGACATACAATCAGCGTCACTTCATGCTGTTTTAACCTAAGGCGATTACCTCCTCTTTCTAATTCCACCTCACCCATTTTGTTCCTCTCTGTAGCCCTCAGATTATTTCTGATGGAGATAGCTAACAGGTCATGGTCACTCCATTCCTGCGGCATGATATTAAATGTCTCCACCTTCTCTCTTAAATTCCCTGAAACAAAAAAAAAGTCAATACATGATTCCTGCTCTTTGCGTTTCCATCTACATTTCCCTGGCATATCTCCCGGTATCTGGCCATTAAGCATGAACATATTCCTTGATTCCATAGAACTCATCCACTCACTTTCCCTTACATTCCATCCATTCTTATTCAGTGGCAGCTTGACGGTTTGCCGTCTCCACATCGGCGCAAGCAACAAAAAGTGGGTGCGGGGGAGTAAGGGCTTTTTACAGTCCCCCTGCTCCGCATCAGCCTCCGAGGGAAAGAAGGCATGACACACCCCTCTGGGTCCACATGTCTCCAGTGGGGAGCAGGCTTGCTCTCCATACACATTTCTGGTGCCAGAATTTTGCAGACCCCTGGATCCTCTCTATAGTCTCCATGGGGTACCGCCTCCCTATCCCAGCCTCTCCTCCCTCCTCCCCTCCACTCCCACAAGTTGGGACAGCAACTCTTGGTGGAGATCCGGTCGCTCGTACAGAGCCAAGCAGTGGAGGAAGTCCCAGCCACCCAGCGAGGCTTGGGCTTTTACTTCAGGATTTTCACCATTCAGATGAAGAACCAGGTGGGTCCGAGAGTTGTGCTGGACCTTTCCACCCCCCTCAACCTCTCCCTACCTCTACAAAAATTCAAGATGGTTACGCCGGCTTTGATAGCAGATATATTGTGATGGGAGACTGGATGTGCTCCCTGGATCTGAAGGATACATACCTACATGTCGCGATCTGGCAGCCCCATCATTCCTTTCTGCAGTTCAGGATCATGGGCTACCATTTCCAATACAAGGTGCTTCCTTTGGGCCTCAACTCGGCCCCCAGGGTCTTTACCAGGCTGACGAACACAGTGGCGGCCCTCCTCGGGTCGCAGGGCCACCACATCTACCCGTACCTCGACGACTGGCTCGTCAGGGCGACATCTCCGGAAGCAGTTCACCATACTTCCCACGCTCTAATGAACACACTGAACAAGCTGGGTTTTTCACTCAAACTCAAGAAGTCGCCGCTGCAGCCCACGCAGAGACTGACCTTCTTGGGTCTCATTTGGGACACGTGCTCTGAGAGAATTTTTCCCTCGGAGGACAAGGTCACGGCCCACAAGCGGGCCACCGAGCACTTCCTCAGCAGAAAAGTGACCTTGGCCTGGTGGTACCAACACCTACTGGGTATCATGGCAGCAGTCCTCTTGGCCGTCTCCCACACGAGACTCAGGATGAGGAGGATACAGCTGCACTCAGCAGACTCTTGGAACTAGGAGCGAGGCTCTCAGTCAGAGATGATCAATGTTCCTCCATCACTTCACCCGGACCTCACATGGTGGTCCAAGGACGACAAACTGCGGCTGGGCAAGACTTTCCGGCAATCTACCCCACAGGTCACCATCACCACAGACTCCTCTCTCGAGGGTTGAGGGGCCACCCTGGACAATCAGTGCATCCACGGCACCTGGACCCGGCAGGAGTACCACATCAATTGGCTGGAACTGAAGGCAATCTGGCTGGCTTTCAGTGCCTTCCTTCCGGTTATCATGGGCAAGGTCGTCCTCATTCAGACAGACAGCTCGACCAGCATGTTCTCTGTCAACAAGCAGGGAGGTACCAGATCCCCACCCGCTGTGCAGGCTCGCAGTCAGCATGTGGGATTTGGCCCTAGAGAACAACATCTACCTCACGACTGTCCTCCTGCCGGGGGAATCCAATTTGGAGGCAGACAGGCTCATCAGACTGGGTGTGGACATTTACGAGTGGCAATTGAATGACCTAGTACTGCAGGAAATCTTCTACAAATGGGGACACCCTCAGGTGGACCTCTTTGCCTCCCGGGACAACAGGAATTGCCAACTGTTTGTTTCCTGGCCAGGGCCAGGGTTCTCTGGGCAATGCATTCCAGATTCAGTGGGACGGGATGACAGCATAAGCCTTCCTGCCCACACCACTGATACACAGGGTGATATGCAAGATCAAGGAATCTCGCCACCTAAGGGTCATTCTCATAGCACTGTGGTGCCCAGCCAGGCCATGGATCTCGGAGCTGTTTGGCCTTTCGTAGAGGCCGCCCATTCGCCTCCCGACGGGCCCAGCACATCTTCTGGCGCAACAGGGGAGCAGGGTCATCCACGCCGCTCCACAGAAACCAGCCCTCACAGTGTGGTTCCTGAACCGGTCACGCTAGGTCACCTGAGCCTTTCCCAGGCTAACCTAGAGATCATACAAGGCGCCAGGAGCAAGTCTACCAGGGCCCAGTATAAAAGCAAGTGAACCAGGTTCTGCCACTGGGCAGCCGCTAAGTGTATCAATCCCCTTGCATGTACCTTGGACAACATGCTCTCCTTCTCGGCGCACCTCACCCATTCAGGCGTACAGGTAGACACTTGCCGCACTTACTTGCCAGCCAATGGGGAGTAAAGAAACTCAGAAGAGGAGATTTTTTCCTCTCCCAACCCGATTGTCAAGAAAAATTTGCCGGGACTCGCCAGGCTCTACCCGCCCATCAAGAGGACACACCCTGTGTGGGACCTCAACATAGTTCTGGGTGTCCGCAGACATCAGGCTGGTCACCATTAACGGCCTTGCTAGTCGGCCTCACCTCTGCTCGCAGAATCAGCGTAATCTTGGCGTTGATCGCTGCAGAGCCATATACTTTGTTTCACAGGGATAAAGTAGCCCTGTGGACACACCCAGCATTCTTGCCCAAGGTGCCTTCCACATTACATCTGAACGAAGAAATAGTGCTACCTACTTTTTTTGCTGAGCCCAAAGACGAGGCACAGAGAGTTCTGCACCACCTTGATGTCAGGCATGCCCTGAAATTATACTTGGACAGGACCAAGGACTTCCGCAAGTCGGACGCACTTTTGGTCATCTTCGGCTGATCAAGACCAGGGTATCAGGCCTCTTAGGCCTCCATAGCCCGTTGGATGGTCTCGGCTATCAAAGAACCTTACGAGGGACAACACAAACCACTGTCAGCAAACATGCACGCCCACACGGTCAGAGCCAAGGCAACGGCCATCGCTTTCCAGTGGCATGTTCCCTGGCCAGTCTTAAGCAGGGCGGCCACATGGGCCACCCCTTCGGCTTTCTGCAAGCACTACTGTTTGGATGCCGGTTCTAGATCAGACACAGGTTCCGGACAGGCGGTTCTTAGAAACCTGTTTGCCTAAGGAGGGTCTCCTATCCACCCTGGGGCTACACTCAGTTGTAATCGTTCATGCAGTATGGTCTGGTCTGTGCCATCCCACCCATGCCTGTGCAGGAGGCAGGAGCCTCCTACCAGCTGCCCCAGCGACGGGCCGAGCATCCGAGGAACTATGCTTGTGAGCCGACATCCTCCAAGCAAGAGCCCCATGTTCAGTGAGTAAGCGTGCGTAATGCGCTGATCTGGCCTGCCTGACCTATTAATGCAGCTTACACTGCGTGGCCATTTCCTCTGCAGCATCGAAGAAATATTCTAACCCGTGCATCTGATAGCACGCCACGAGGAGGAGCCCTTCTAAAATGGCGGCCTCATTGTTTTGTATACATGCTGCCTAGCAACATGCAACGTTCCTGATTTGCCAGCAGGGCCAGCCGAGCGCTACTTCCGTGAGCTTCTCTCACCGGAAGGCGTCAGCCGGGCCTCCCTACAAAGGGCCGCTCCTAAGGGCCATGCCTGTCTGTGCCTGTCCGTGGCAGGACGGGGCACATCGTAATCTGCCCGAAAGCCTTGCAATTACCCACCTTCCACCCTAATAGTTCCTTGAGAGGGAAATAACGGCTTATACACATGCATCGCGCCAGAGCAACATTAAGCCCAGCAGTTCTACATCTCCACATGGCGTCCGACCCTCTACTGCCGCAGGTTGCCAAGACCAAAGTACTGCCACTACTGCAGTAACCTACAGGAATTGCCCTTGCCTACAAGCCCTTATTGTGAGATTACATAAGACTCTGACCATCGGCCTACCTATGATACTGTTTTTGAAAATGCATGCTGCCCTTCCAGCATTGTAATCCATGTCTGAAACTGGCACTTTTTAGCCGGGTTTTGTACCTGCCGCTTATCCAGGTCTTACTAGGTTACTTGATTGCTGTCCATCCAGTAACTAAAACTGTTGTTACCGTGCCCACTGCCCTTCTAGATTTTCAATCTATGACTTTAATTGGCAATTTAGATACGTGTGTGCCTGCAGCCCTTCTAGTTTCTAACATGTGACTGTGGTCACTACTGCCTCGCAGCGCTTTGCCTCTAATTTGATTTTGTGTGCCTAAAACTGCATTTGGGCACTGCTGCCTTGCAGCGCTTTGCCTCTAATTTGATTTGTGTGCCTAAAACTGTATTTGGTCACTGCAGCCTCACAGACCACCTGTCCCCATTTGTAGCACTATTTGATAATTGCTCCCAAGATATGCTACGTGTTATCTATACCTAGCCACCTGCTGCATCACCCTCTGTTAGCTATACCTATTGTATTGCCTTACTGCTGCACTTACACAATATGGCCAGTTGTTAGCTGCACCTAGCATGCTACTACACTATTTGATAGCTGAACTGCCACCTGACAGTTGTAGTTAGCCTTTCAGTGCTTCGCCATTCGATAGTTACATTTAGTTTGTCACTACACTGTAAGTTGATAGCTGCATTTAGCCTTCTAGTGCATTGCCTTTTGATAGTTGCTTTTAGCCTGTCACTACATAGGAATTTGATAGCTGCATTTAGCCTTTAGTGCATCGCCTTTTGATAGTTGCCTTTAGCCTGTTACTACATGGTAATTTGATAGTTGCATTTAGCCTGTTAATGCATTGCCATCTAAACCACCATCAATGCTAGGAAATCATCAAATGCACTGTGCACTGTGTTTGCCAACAGCTCTATAGATACTAGCACGTTATACTGTATTTAACCCAATACTATTCAAGTAATAATGCCTATGATTGTATGCCTCCTATTGGGTTACCCAGTATATTAGCCTCATACCAGTTTATTTACGCCATATGCGCATCTTACCTATTGTTTAGCCTTAGGTCCTTTGCACATGCATTATGCTAGCCCCATTAGATTCACTCTGCCTGGTTTGCAAATAGACAGTAGCTCTGCTCTACACTGTTATACCTATTGCATGAGCCACATGCTAAGATGCCAAATTAAAGACTGTGGTCCCATTTATGAACTTTGCCTTTATAGTTACCCACACAGTATATCTATCCCTGGTCCGCCCTGTAACTAGCCCTACGCACACAATCACAATATGTACCTCCCACCATTCTACACGGTCCTACTAAGGACACTCCTCCACATAATCACCCTGCAAGACTTCACTATGGTACACTACACACCTCCAATAGCGCCCACGCACAGACTTCCCCAAGCAGATTCACATGATCTCTAGACTTTGTACCCTATGACAAAGGAACCTCAAATTACGCGTGAGACTCCCAAGATTGTATGACCCTCTAACCAAAAAAATGTCAAGCAACGCGACTACTAGCCCTTGCAAAACTAGCCATTCACAGCGCCCCCTCCAATTGAACAGCAGACCTTTCCGAGAGCCCATTTCTGCCCAAAAATGCAATCTCAAGATACAGCCTTCACTGCCCCCACAAGCTCAGTCTGGGATTCAGGGTGCTCTTATAAATGCCCGCTCTATGATTGCCCACGCAGCAGATATAGCCGATTTAATACAAAAAGAAAATATGGACTTCCTAGCGATCACTGATTCCTGGCTTCACCCCACAGCTGGTCCAGCAATTATTTTAGCCATCCCTGATGACTACACTTTGCTAAGACTAGATCATACCACTTTGCGAGGTGGAGGCCTTGCCATAATAGCTAAAACCAACCTTACACCGAGACTCTCTCCACCCCACAACACACACTCTTGTGAATTTCTAACCACCAAGTTAGCCATATCCAACACGCAGTCGGTATCCATTCACCTTATATACCGACCTCCAGGCCCCCTAGGATCCTTCGAAGAGGACTTAACCAACATCGTGTCCAATAACCTTAAAAACTCCTCTCAAAGCATCATACTAGGAGATTTTAACCTTGGCTTCAGTGACCCTCTAGACCTTAATGCAATCTTAATCAACAACTCCTTAGAAGAATTAGGCTTTACCCAAAAGATTACAGCTCCCACCCACACCCCTTGACTGGATTGCCGAGCACATCTGCCCTATCACAGTCACATCCATAATGCCCCAGCCTTGGTCCGACCGTCATCTGATTATGTTCTCACTAGAGGCATCAGTTCCATTGCTTATCGACAGTATAGAACCAGCGGTCCCTACTAGAAACAAAAGAAATATTACTCCAGAAAACCTCTTCCCTTTGATAATACCCACCCTCAACTCTATCTCAGACCACACTGATCCCTTCACTATGGTACATATGTATAACAAAGTGATGTTATCCTCCCTAGATGTCATAGCACCATTAAAAATGAGAAAGAGCAAACCCCGCAAACATGTGAATACCTGGTTCACTCCACACCTAAAAGCAATTAGACAAGATAAACGTTGTTGTGAAAAAATATGGAGATTAGATCCATCTGAAATTAATAAGAATAACTTGAGCAAACAGCTACCTTCTATAAAAAAGAAATTATCCTCGCTAAACAAACCTCCTACAATCTCTGCATCTCCCAAGCCAAGTCCAACACCAAAGAGCTTTTTGCTATTCTGAAAGAGGTAGAATCCCCTACCCAAACTCCAGACTTCTGCCTTAAGGACAAATACTGGTGCCCAGGCATACAAAATGAGCTGGCCAATAAAATTACAACCTTACAAACTAAGATCAATAACAAAAAAGTCACTCTTCTTACCACCTCGAAATCCAGTAACACCAATACAAAAGCACAATTACCAATCTTGACTCCACCCCATGCAGCCATCCCCTACTTTAACTTTCGCAAAGTATCCACTTTAGAGGTTGAAAAAGTCATCCTTACTCTTAAACCTTCAAACTGCCATGGTGACTTATTCCCAGCGCAACTCATAAAAGATGCAGCTCGTGAACTCTCCCCTTTCATTACCAAACGTATAAATGCATCCTCCACCTCAGGCCGCATACCTAATAACCTGAAACAATCCTGGGTCCTCCCACTCCTCAAAAAACAAAATTTTGATCCCTCTATACCTACCAACTACCGTCCTATCACTAGATTGCCATTTCTACTTAAAATCCTTGATAAAATAGCATACCTACAAATTCAACACTACCTTGAATACAACAACCTCCTAGGAGTCCGACAGTCTGGTTTCAGACCCCAACATGGAACTGAGACCGCGCTTGTAGACCTTAAGGCACAAACTGATGAGTTGAGAGACGAGGGCAAGGCGGCTCTACTGCTGCTCCTTGATCTCTCAGCAGCATTCGATTTGGTCGACCATGAGATCTTCTGCAAGCACCTTGAGACGGCAGCCCATTTCTCCCAAGAGGCAATCGACTGGATTCAGTCCTTTCTCAATAACAGAACAATGCGAGTCTTCTCCCTGTTAGCTGCTGCGGACCCAATACCTATAACTTGTGGTGTGTCACAGGGCTCCTGCGTCTCGCCCACTCTGTACAACATCTTTACAAAGCCCCTTTTCGATGATCTTGACAGTTTGGGTATCACCTACACAAATTATGCCGATGATACCCAGATCCTCATCCCGTTGACGGGGGATTATGACAAGGATTTGGCCTTTGTAAACAGAGTGTACCTCATCATCCAGGCATGGATGGCCTCCCATGGTCTATGCCTGAATGATGATAAAACGGAACTCCTCATCTTGGGCACAACAGCTAACACTAACAAACTTGGCCAGAAATACTCTTCATTCGAAATTGACAATAATACCATTGCTGTGGCTAAGGAGGTAAAAACCCTTGGCTTCCATTTAGACTCCTATACTTGTAAACTCATCAGAGTAGCCAAACCTTTCCTCTCCTCCAATAATTGCATTACCCTAGCTAGAGCTTTGATCCTGTCCAAGTTGGACTATTGTAATGCCCTATACGTAGGCAGTAACAAATCCATTACAAACAAGATTAAAATCTTGCACAATAATGCCTTAAGAGCAGCCCTCAGTCTCCCGAAGAAATCCCACATCTCAGATATTAGAAGATCTGTCAACTGGCTCTCCACGACAGACAAAATCTTCCTTAAATCTGTCTCTCTGATACACAAATGTCTCCACCATTCTGCCCCTCCTTACCTGACAAAGAGATTTACCAGACAAGTCTCCTGCTGCCCTTCCAGAAAGATCAACTCAAACCTCCTTTTGGTGCTGAGATTCAAACGTACTACGACCGGGGGAAGTAGCTTTCCCGTAAAAGCAGCACAACATTGGAACTCTCTACCGCCACCCCTAAGGGAAGACCTTCCTTACACACAATTTAGATCTAATCTTATCCACTGGATCAAGGATCACAACAACTAACGTACTTGCTTAGTTATAACTTGTACATTTTGTATAATATACTCTGTAAATATGTTTTATGATTTATTGTATTTGTTCTCAATGATGCGGATGTGTCCAGTACTGAAACCATATCTGGACTCCACCCATTTTGCCATATGTAACCTAAGCTATACATTCCTCTTGTTGCTCTTGCGCCTTGATACCCTTGGGTTAAGTGCGCATTACAAATAATAAAACAAACAGTATGGAAGAAAGGGGACGGGACGTAAGAGTAATTATAAGTTACTCACCATAGTGACTAATGTACTCTTAGTGCTTAGTCCCCTTTCCTCCATACGTCCCACCAACCTCCCCCCTAAAAAAACTGGTGTCATTAGGCAATGTTAATCTATTGTAGATGCGTCTATGGGGACTGAGGTGTGGTGTAGGAAGGCGGAGTCAGGGCAGCGCATGCTCCCAGGGCCGCACCCCCGTGCGCCTCTAAATTTAAAGGGGAAGAAGGTTTTTTCTGGTGAAAAAGGTTCCGTCTCCCGTCCCTTGGAAGGGACGCCCAAGCAGTATGGAGGAAAGGGGACTAATTTTTATTTATTTATTTTATTTATTACATTTGTTACACACCCAGACCCTCGGGTATCACGGCGAGATTACATAATAATTATTAACATTTGCAAGCATAACAAACACATGGTTACATAGTAGGTTGAGCTGATAACATTCTAGACATTCTTAACATTTATAATATGGCTAACACAATAATCATAGTTTACGGGATTATACAGTAGAGAAGGATCCAGTTATATTTGAAGTCATTTCACTAAGAGTTTTTTGGACTATGTTATTTGAAAAGCCATGTTTTGAGTGATTTTTTGAAACCAGAAAGGGAACTCACTTCTTTAATGCTTTTGGGAAGGGAGTTCCAGTGTTTGGGGGCTAAGTGTTTGAAGCTACTGCCACCTGCTTTGGTGTTCTTAAAGCGAGGAATTTCCAGTAGTTGCTTGTTGTGTGATTTGAGTGTTCTTGGAGCAATTATTTTGTGCAAAACTTTATTAAGGTATATGGGAGCTGAGCCCTGTTGGCATTTGTAAGAAATGCACATGGTTTTGAAGATGATTCTGTCTGCAATTGGTAGCCAGTGATGCTCTCTTCTAGTCTTAGAGATGTGGTTGGATTTCCGTATGCCAAGGGCTGCTCTCAGGGCTTTGTTTTGAATGAGTTGTAGTTTTTTTAGATTGGATTTGGAGGTGCCTAGTAGTCATATATTACAGTAGTCTAGTCGTGACACTATTAGGGCTCTGGCCAGGGTGACACAGTTGGCAGGGGTAGGAAATTGTCTACTTAATGCAATGAGTTTCGCTGTGTAGGAAGAGGTTGATGAGAGGCTGCTAATAAGTTTATTCTTTGTTAGATTAGCATCCAAGTAAACTCCTAAGGTTTTTACTTGTTTAAAGACAGGTATCATGGTGCCATCGATGTTAATCGAGGTGTAATTGGCGTGAAGGGCACTGATTTTAGACTGTGATCCCACTATGAGGATCTCGGTCTTCTCGTCGTTTAGACAGAGGCCATTTAGCGCCATCCAATTTTGAATGATCGCATAGATGTTGTTGATAAGTAGGATGTCTTGGGTATAGTGTCCTGAGATCGGGATGAGGATCTGTGTGTCATCCACGAAGTTAGTGTAGATGACACCCATATCGTCCAATGCTGCGAAGAGGAGCTTCGTATATGCATTGTAAAGTGTAGGAGATAGGCAGGAACCTTGGAGTACTCCTATGGGGACTGGAATGGGGTCAGCAGCTTCCTTACCTATAGAGACTCTGGAGGTGCGGTCAGCTAAAAAGGATTTAATCCACAATGTGGCATCTATGGAGAAGTTGAAGTTTTTGGCTAGGGTGTTGCAGAGTTTATCGTGGTCCAAAAGGTCGAATGCTGCAGAGAGGTCTAATAAGAGGAGGATACATAGTTTGCCTGAGTCCCTAATGGTATCGATTTGGATTTTGAGATCCAATAGGGCTGTTTCTCTGCTATGGTTTGGCCTGAATCCGGACTGTCTTGCTCCAAGGAGTTGGTGGTTTTTTAAATGAGATTGGACTTGGTTGTAAGGTATCCTGTCAATGATTTTAAGTAGGAAGGGGACTGTCGTTATTGGGCAGTAATTAGTAGCAACAGTCGGGTCTAGAGTAGGTTTTTTTAGTAGTGGGGTGACCCATGCTTCTTTAATACTGGCTGGGACCAGATTGGCTTTGAAGGAGGAGTTCACGAAGTTGGTAATAATGAGAGTGAGGATGTGGGCGCAAGAGTTGACTATTTGTGCTGGGACTGAATCGCCTTTGCAATTGGATGCTTTGAGTTTGGAGATTGTGTTGTAGACTGATTCTTGAGAGACTGAGGTGAAGGCAAAGGGAGGGCTGGTAGGACCAACAGTGTTAAGAAAATTATTGTCATTAGGGGGTTTACTTGCTATTATTTCATTTTTGTGGCGATTTTGGATTGTAGCAACTTGATTTTAGTGGCTAGAGCATTTTGTATGGTGGTACACCAATCTTTGCTTGGTATGATAGGGTTTGTGATTGGAATGGGATTTGCCAATTCTCTTAATATGGAGAATAGTTCTAAGGACTAAGAGTACATTAGTCACACTTCAAAATCACCTAACGGCCGGAAAGGAAATACTCCATGGCAGCAAGAAAACCAACTGGAAGAACCTGGACCTGGAGGCCTTAACAAACGTACTAGACTCAACCTTTGCAAGCAGAACAGAACCCTCCGAAACAACCCTAGAAACAGCAGAAAACACACTCAACACCTGGATCACCAAGGCCCTAGAGCACCTGGTGTTAAGAAGGATTTCTGAACTGTGTCCAGGAGGGGCAGAGGTTCAGAAGGCCAACCTAGATTCTTGGAACAGGGTAACCTCTGGACAAGCCAGACCGATCAGGGTAGCTATGGCAGGCGGTCAAGACTAAGTCTCAGGAGGGATGAGGGTGACTGAAGGACCTCAATGAGCACACAGAGCAAGGACATTTACAAATTACTCTAGACAGGTGTTATATTAAAAATATAGACACATTTATTACAAGGCCTTTGTAACATAGACCATAGCAAAGAATCACAGTAACACTAAGTAAACCAATACATCACACTCAATACAATATATATACAAGACCAGGGGGTCTAAAGGGATGACTGCACGAAATATTTTAACAACCTAGAGGGGAAGGAAACGGGCAGTGCAGTTAATCTTTATGCCCAATTCAACATCAGTTATTCACCTAAGAGGCAGTCCAAGCGCTAAGAAGAGGGGAGCCTTGTGCTCGATAGTACTAACCAAGAAAATCCAAATGGTGCAAAATACAGCAGCCAGGATTCTATTAAGACTAAACAGAAGAGACTACATCACTCCAGCACTGAAAACCCTACACTAGTTACCCGTAAAAAAACACATTAAATTCAAAGCACACTGCATTGCCCACAAAGCCTTGCACAGACAAGGAGCTGAATTCCACCAAGACAATATCATCTGGTACTGCCCAAGAAGGGACCTAAGATCCAGCAAAGACCTATAAATAGAGATCAAACATTACGAAAAAAAAGTAAATTTGGTGGAACAGAGTTCTTACATCTAATTTCAAACCTTTGGAACACCATGCCCAAAGAAATTAGAACCACAGAAGACCACATCACATTCAGGAAATGACTCAAAACCTGGCTATTCAACAGACCATGACAACCGCAATGGGACACCGGCAGAAATAACATCACAGACCAAAAGGAATACATTAAGGGACATGGTTTCCCAGATGACAGCGCCAATAGCGTAGAGTATTGGAACACAGCAGGACCCCACCTCCTCCCTGCACCCTTTACACATTCCAACAATTAGACTCAGCAAAGAAAGACTGCAGGCCAACCAAAGGAAAGATTTTAGGGATAGCACCAAGTCCAATTATACACCTAGGAAATTCAGACAGGTAAACCACAAAATCTTAGTAACCCCTCACCCGGGCCACCCACAACCAGGGCAACGGTAACCCATAACCATGGACTGCCCAACAGAGCACTCTTCCCAATATACTTAGAACCTCTGCTGCGCACCCCTTTGGGAACTGACCAGACATCAGTTCAGCACCCTACGGCCACAACTAACCTGGGCAAACAAAAAGAAACACAGTAGTTTCAGCCACCAACCTGCGACCATAACCACAAGGGAAGTCAGCCCGGAACTGGAGAGGAGGTGAGATGGGCTGACGAACTGCAACCAAGAACGTGGGTTGATACAATCAAGAGGCAAACAGAGTCACACCAGATGCTCCACCAAACTGACCTATCTACTAACCCACTTTCCCTTTCTGCTCATGCAACAAAACCAATGCCACAACACGAGACCTTGGGCTAGCCACACTACACATACACCCAACAAAGTGAACTACCCGCCACATAGTCCATAAAACGAGTGTATACAAGTACACACCAAGACACCGGATAGTCATACAGCAACCCATGACTTTGGATACAATCTAACTGGTGCACACAACTACAACCCACGCAATATCACACAACACACTAACCCCAACACACACACTGGCACACACCCGCGGCACTGTTCCTTACCCATACGGTGACAACGCACAGACCTCCAGTACCAACTTCCACATGCAAAAACAGACGCCATTTCCTCCTGGTTAACCTATCATCCTATCCTCACTAATCCCCAACCTCCCCAGTCCCCTTTTGCAGAGCCACGCAAGCACCTGGGCACTGCCCGTGGGTGGTAGCGGTGCGCTGTATAAATCAACACAACAGAACCTGTCTCACACTAAGGACAATTGGAGACCATAATAGTGAAATTCACTCTCCCCACTCCGACCCTTGTTAGGGAGAAATCTCTTATAAGGCTAATTTCCCAAACCTAGTGAGTCCCCCAGCAGCTTTGATGGATTTTTGGGGTTTGTTTTTTCTCCTGCTAAGAGCGAGACTCTTTTCCTCCCAGTTTTAGGCATGCTTTGAGGTATGTCTCTGACTTTTTGTGTGCTTATGGGCTATGGGGTCTTTTACTCCATAGGGTATCATCTGTTTTTTGTGTATGTGTTACACAGCACCCTCAGTGCAGTAACACAGGGGTGTCATAGTGACCCCCAAACATAGACTCCATACCCTGGGACTGACTACTGTCTCCCAGAACATGTAAAGTCACCATTGACTTTACTAGTCCAAAATTGTGAACAGTACAAACCATCATATTGTGGAAGTACTGGAAGGGGTTAATTCGATTGCCCCTGGGTCTGTTTTCAAGGGGGCACTGTCCAGTCCCCCCTTGTCGAGTTTCTGGCTGGTGGCAGTGGTTACCACGCAAAATATTCCACCGGAATATTTCTTATGGGATTTTTCCATTGATTTTAAACGCACCACTTTTTGGTGCAATGTTAAAGATACCGCCGGTTTATTTATTTCATATTAAATCACTGGTTGGGTCTTTTTGCCAGAAATCTTTTCTAAAATGGCGTTCGTGTCCGTCTCTGTAACTCCAACCAAGGTCGGGCCCTTTGTTCCACTTTTGGGCGGGCTTCTCCACAGAAGCCCTCCAACTGGTGCCACTCTGTCTGGGTTCCACAGGATGTGTGGGTGGGGGAATTGGCACCCTGGACTGTGTTGCCTTAGCAACCCAAGTCGCACTCTGTTTTGATTGGGCCAGTGGTGAGCCGCCGGCTCACCACTTAGCATGTATGAGTGACAGCTAGGCTGTTGAATGGGGGGTTTTCTGCATAAAAGCAGGGCTTTTGGGACTGGAACTTGAGAAGTCGCCACAGGACCTAAGAAATCCAAAGAGAGGAGAAGCTGAGCCATCTGCAACGACAACACCACCGGTGGAGCCCTGCTGCAACGACCTCACCACTTTCCCGACGACAAGAGAAGATTTTCTGCTGAAAGAGTCTTCTTCCTCTGAGCTGGTGGGAGCAACCAGTTCGCCATTTCGCCTTCCAGGACGTCTCTTGGTCGAATCGCCCGTGCCAAGCACCCCGGCGGCTGGATAGCCAAGCTGCACCACTGTGACCGCGAATACCAGGAACGCACCTTTTCACCGATGAACTCCGCGGCTGGTTTCTTCCCTGGGCAGTGCAACGACTCCAAGTTTCCTCCTCGACGAGATCCTCTCTTCCCCTGGTCGAAACCACGAACTGCACCCGCTGACAGGAACAACTGCCACTGCTGGAGCTTTCTCACTCTTTAAGGTACTGTGTTCTACCTGGCCTCCCTTTCTTCGGTTTGCCCAAGGTGACCCTTAAATCCTTAGCTTTCCAACTGGGTTGGCCCCCAGACCTTCTAACTTTGTCTTTTGAACCACCGCCACCTCTTTTGAACATTTCTACAAAACTTGAATGCATTGCTAAACCGTGTTATATTGGGCACATTTTGCCTTGCTCCATTCAAAGTGGGCCTGGCCTATGAACTTTGGCTCTACAGTATACCCTGCCTTCAGTAACTTGATTTTGTCTCTTAAAAGTGTTGGGAACTGTTTTATTTTTATGACCTGCCTTTTTCTCTCCCTTTAACCTAATTATTGGAGTGCCATCTAAGTTACGCGCTCACCTCAGTTTTGACAAAAAGTGGTGTTTTAACTTAGACTTGTCTAGTAATTGCCAAGGGAGGTGTAAATACTTTTCTGATTGTGTTGGCACTTGCTTTTGATTAATAGTGCTAGTGTATTTTCTAAAGTGTGTGTTAAATAAATAATTATATACTTTTGATACAAAGCTTTGGTCAGTGTTTGCGTATCCTCTGTATACTGCCTAACTCTTCTTGAGAGAAGTCTGACTGCTCAGCCACAGCTACCAGGTAAATTTGGGTGGTGCCGACTGCTACCAATTGGGTTTACTGCTTACTCCTGTAGTCTTAATCTTCTTGCAGTGGTCCCCAAGGGAACTGCACAGGATTCTGCCTAACAACCCTTGAAAACAATCCAGAAATGTCGATAGTTGATTGCTGTATTTTTCGCCAAAGACAAGGAGAAACGTGACAGACACCCATGAGATTCACTCACCAAACCCAGTGCTGGCACTTGGGGCTCTTAGCCGCTTTCTGTGACACTGCAGATTTCAAGCCTTAGCTGGACTATGTTTTTGGGCTGAGGTTTTGCTTTCCCAGGAACATCACTAACAATTAGGTCGTCGTTTGTGTGAAGGATTACTTTTTGAGAGCATTTAACCTGGGTGCAAAATAGGATTTTTTCATTATCCCTGCATTAGTTAGCAGCAACATATAAAGACCAGGGCATGCACGTCATGCTGCTATTCCGAGTCCTCAAACTAAACGACTTGAGCTCAAGCCACTCAACACAGGTCTGCTGTTCCGAGGGATGACCTTCTGTGAACACCTCAAATATTTTAATAGCGCAGCACTCAAAAAGAGTGGCATCAGGTATGAAGGTGGGTGGACCGCTCAGCAGCTGGCCTAATTGCCTGCATCTCTTATTGTTGCTGCTCTGGCTGATAATTGCCTACGAACCCAATGCTATATTCGCTTATTAAGATTCTGAGCTGGGTGCCGTTCTTTGGATTTCTGCGCCTCTCCTCCGCCAGGGGAGTTCGTGCCCACCGCCTGCAGCTGCCGGGCTGATGTACACCGCCTGGGGCTGCGGCTAGTCATAAACACGGCCTCTTGCAGAGCCGTTCTCGACACCTGTTATCTCATCTGTCGATTCTGCGCTGCACTGCCTTCCATGATTCCAGTTGTAACGTGGATCGGACATGAGACCTGTTCCTACAGCAAGAATACTCCTTCCTTCTACGCTTCCCTCTATTTCAGCAAGGAGGAAGCAAGCACACATCGTTTTTTGGTGGAAGCATTGGTTGCCTGTAGATTTGTTAAAATACTTGCAATCGAAAATCTGCAAAAAAGATAATCTGCAGATGAACCCTAAATGATTAATTCGTTATAATTATTTACCAACTCCCAGAGGACCAGGCACCACTTCCAAACCTTTCTTGCGAGTACTATACACCCTACTGATCAGCTGAACCGACTGGCTTGCCATGTAGGGAGTGCTAGAAAATACTAAACGGTGGTTTTCTTATTGGTGGCTGCAGTGTCGCCCATGTTACCCTGACGCGGTTGCCGTCTAAAATGCCAACGAGGTAATGCCCCAAACCCTCCTGCCCCCGGGACCCTTTGCTGCTCTCTTATTTGGCTTGAATTGTCTCATTGATTTGTGAGACCACACACATCTCAGATAGGAGAGGGATGGGTCTTCTCAGCAATCGTATCTCGAGCCCCTCTTTTCCGGCCCTGGTCTAAGCAAGGGTGTCCATCTCCCTTACCCCAGACCAAGGACAGTCCCCATGGGAAGCCCAGGCCAGCCGATAAGGAGGTCCGCTGCACCTCAAAATAAAATTGCTGATAACAGGTGATAGGATGCCCCCTGGGTTTTTAGATTACTAACCGGACACAGACACCAAGGAGAATTTGATAGGTATCCCAACAGGGACCCCTCTTTATAAAAACAGATTCCTTTTTAAAAAAAACATTTTCCTTATTTTTATCCTAGGATTCCCCTGGCACGAGCATCAACTAAATGGGCACCTGCTACATCCTCTCACTCTTCCTTGGAGGGGTCTCTGTAACCCTTGGAGTGAGTCTGATGCAACTCGCCCCTTTTCTAACTCCAGGTGCCATGCACATAGAGTGTGAGGCCAGATCATGGCCTCTCTGGGGGATTAGGGTTGAAAGCCTGTGATCCAAATGTTTGAGGGAGAAAAGACAGAAGATTATTTTTCCGAAATAATCTTCTGTCTTTTCTCCCCTGAACATTACAACTTAGCCCCCACCACACACCTCCACCCCCCTAGTTACCTTGAGTCCCTGCAACGCCTTTCCCTTTCCCTTCTGTGGGACCAAGCCTGATTTGCATATGGTCTTTTCCCTTCTGTAATGGCTTGACAGGTGAAGAACGATGGTCTGGATGGTTGCCCAGAGCAATGCCAGTGGTTAAGATTCATTCTAAACCTTCCAGCCATCACCTCTTTGTTTTTGCTTTGTCACCCCGAGTGGGATGGGTATGCCCAGACGTGGGTCCCGTGCCTGCTGGGCCTAGAGACCCAAGCTACTCCTCACTGATGAGGCCCAACAAGGCCGAAACATGTTAGGGGATGCTTGTGGTCTCGTGTAGAGGGGATGTGACCCAGCAGTTCGGGCTGGTCTGCCCCTTTTGGGGTGGGACCAAACCTGATTTGCATATGGTCTTTTCCCTTCTGTAATGGCTTGGCAGGTGAAGAACGATGGTCTGGAGGGTTGCCCAGAGCAATGCCAGTGGTTAAGATTCATTCTAAACCTTCCAGCCATCACCTCTTTGTTTTTGCTTTGTCACCCCGAGTGGGACGGGTATGCCCAGACGTGGGTCCCGTGCCTGCTGGGCCTAGAGACCCAAGCTACTCCTCACTGATGAGGCCCAACAAGCCCGAAACATGTTTGGGGATGCTTGTGGTCTTGTGCAGAGGGGATGTGACTTAGCAGTTCGGGTTGGTCTGCCCCTTTTGGGGTGTGACCAAGCCTGATTTGCATATAGTCTTTTCCCTTCTGTAATGGCCTGGCAGGTCAAGTACGATGATCTGGAGGGTTGCCCAGAGCAATGCCAGTGGTTAAGATTCATTCTAAACCTTCCAGCCATCACCTCTTTGTTTTTGTTTGCATCCCAACCCTTTCATATATTCTTGCCAGTTCCAGAACATCGTTCAATGGGAGCGGCATTCTTAGGAGATGTTTCCGAAGCTACGATGACGTGCATCCTTCGATTATTCTTAGTCTTATCGCCTCATCATCACCAAAATTCGTGAACTCACAGTATGCTGCTCATGTCTGCAATCGCAACACAAATTGCTCAATTGTTTCATGTGGCGCTTGCATGCACTGGTTAAATGCGTACCGTTCATAGTCCCGGTTGAGAGGTATAACCAATCGTTCACCAATGACAGAAATCAGTGATTGATACGTTAATCTTTCTTGACTCGGAATAGTTGTAATGATGCTTTTCACTTCTTCTCTCACCAAGTTCATAAATATATCCACTTTGTTTAGGGCATCCTGGTTTCCCATTGCTCTCAGAAAGCAAACTCCTCCACCCAGTCTTGCCACCGCTGCCCTTGATCTTCCTGCGGCTCAAGCATGAACGGGTCAGGGCAATGTAAATAATTCACTAGCCATCTGAGTCAGTCTTGCATCCACACCTGCATTACTCAGAGGCATGTTTACTCAATTCTGGCCGTTGCTCCTCTCTTCTTGACCTTGTTGCCTGATTGCACAATGTTAATATCTGTATTGTTGGACAGATTATTTTGCTTATGCAGTCTGTTACCTTTGTGCCACGGTACGTTTCAGTACTTTGCCTTGACTTCCTATATGACACTCTGGGATGACACCAAGCACTTAATTTTTTTGAGTCAGAGTTGGCAGCACTGTTGCAATGTTTCATTTACTTTGTTATGCAGGTGCTGTAGCCCAATCCTTTGTCTGCTTTGCTTCGTTGTGTGTCGTTTCCGTTAGTTTTGTTTTATTTATTTATTTATTTATTTTCATTTATTTATTGAGAGAGAGTCACCACTCTATTGTATTGGACAATATTGTTTCTTTTGTTGTTCAAATGCACATTCAGTAGCTTGACTGTTCTCTGTTATTTATTGTACTTTATTACTGCATTCCTTAACTTATGCCAAATGCCGAATCACGTGCATTATGAAATATTGTATTCCAAGTGTCAGTTCTTCAATGCAACACTTTACTACCAGTTATTATTCCTCCATTACACAGACGGCGTGATTTACTTGACTCCTTTTATCAGCCACCATGCACTTCACTGCAATGTTGCTTCCAAAACTGTTTTGTTTAACCTACATTGCTACAAATGTAAGTGAAACCGCAGCCTTCTTAAGCACCATGTTAAGCATTGCTGTCTTGCATTAAAGTGTGATTGTTTTATGAATCTTTTGGTGCTGCAGCCGGTGCAACGTTTCTTCGTTTGAATTTTTTTATTTGTTAAGTTGCTGTTTTTTTTTTTTTTTTTTTTTTACTTGGTTTAATCAAATAAATGATTTTTACAAGAAAGTTGTCATAAAGAACATATGAGTCAAACAGCGACATCAAAAGAAATTAGAAGAAAACAGAGAGGGTGAAATTATGTCGAAGTCCAAATCATTGCTTATCAAGTTCAGAACTCACGTTTAGAATCTGTTTCAGGGTTTGGGCTGTAGCAATTGTCCAGGCCGTCTTTTCACCACTGATTAATCTTTCCCACCAGATTGCTTCTTCCTGAGTATAGGATATCGTCAGGAGGGGGCGGACATATTTTTCGCTAATTGACTGGGTTCCCGGGCAGTTCACTAGAAGATGCCGAAGGGTTTCGGGCTCTTCTTCATTTTTACAAAAATGACATCTATTTGAGCTGGATTGGCCTCTGATCGCCCTGATTTCGTTTGTCTCCAAAAGGTTGAGACGAGCCCTCAAAAAGATGTTTCTTACTGACTTGTTAGGGAATTTTGCTAGGTAGTTCGGAATTGTGTTCAATTTGGTCTGTTGCGATGGGAGATGGTTGGTGGACTTAAACTGAGTCGCTCCATCAAGAGTTTTTATCCAGTCTAACTCTTCCAGTTTCCTTTTTATTTTTGTTGGGTTCTGTGTAAGCTCCTCTTCTGATTGTGAGATTTCGTTCAGCTTGTTTTTACACGATGTTTCCCAGGTTTTCAGTACTGGACATTTCCCACCTTCGATTTCCTCCCTAATTATGTCCAGAATGGTAGGTCGGTTTGGGAGTCGGGTTTTCCTATAAAGCATCATGCTGCGGATTTCGATGGTCGCTGCCAGCGAAAGGAGGCGTAGTTCTCTTCGAATCAGCAGCATAGATGAACCCTTCGGAAGGCCTAGGACAGCGCGCCAAAAGAGCCCCTCCAACCGAGTCCAAAGTTTCTCTGGGATTTGTGGTATGGCCTCCGCCGCATATGACAGTGAGGGCACCACCTTTGCTCGATAGAATCTTAGCATTGGGGCCAGTGAGAATCGCCCATATTTTTTGTCTACCGCTCGAGCTTGTGCAGCTAAGTTCCGAACCTTGTTCAGGAGAGCTTCCTGTGCTGCTTCGTTGTTTATTGTACAGTCAAGCATCACACCAAGATATTTGAAACAGTGAACCTTTTCCAATGCTGTTCCGTTTAGGAACCAACTCAAGCGTTCTTTGGTCCTTTTTGACTTTTCCAGTACCAAGATCTTGGTTTTCGCTTCATTGATTTGCAGGTAGTTGAACTGTATAAATTCTGCCAAGTTGTTAAGTTGGCGTTGAAGGCCGATAGGGTTAAGATCCATCAGGATCATATCGTCGGCATATAGCAGACAAGTAGTTTTTCTGGATCCCATAGTTGGTGGAAAGGAGCAAATTGAAAATTCGGTGGCCTGAAAGTCGCCAATGTAAGCTATGAAGAGAGCGGGCGCTAAAGGGCAGCCCTGCTTCACCCCTCTGCTTGATGGAATTTCCTTTGATAGCAGGCCCGCTTGGTTTAGCCTGACTCTTATCCTGGTGTTCTCATGCAGCGCCCGGATTGGTTGTAAAATTTCTTGTGAGCTGTTCCACTCGCGAAGTTTCCTCCATAGAATTGTTCTATTGACCTGCTCAAACGCTTGTGCCAGGTCAATGAAAGCCAGAAAAACGCGAGGTGCCCCCTCAGTAATTTTATTTTTTAATGCGTTCAGAAACAGAATATTTGCTGAGGTCCCAATGTTTTTAGTGAATCCAGTTTGGAAAGGATCCGCACACTTAGCGTTTTGTGTCCAGCGCTGGAATTGCTTTAGGAGGAGGGCCCCAAACACTTTTCCAATTACATCGAGAAGCACTATGGGGCGATAATTCGAAGGGTCCTCTTTGCTGCCTTTCTTGAATATGGGGACCACTATAGAGGTGGTCCAGGAAGATGGAATAGATTTTGAGTTCGCGCATCGCTTGAAAATCGCGCTAATCAGCTCTGACCACTCCTCCGGGTGGACCTTTAGATCGATGTTTGTGACTCCATCGGGTACCGGGGCTCTTGAAGATTTAAGCCTACGAATGACCTCTCTTATGTCGTCTTTGTTACTTAGATCGATCCATGATGTCTTTGTGAGGTCATCTTCAGTTTCAGTCAGGGCTGATGGGGACTTAAAAAGATCTTTAAAGAAATTCACCCAGGACTCTTCTCCAATGTTGTTTGCCACACTTTTTACCATTGGAGTTGTAGCGGATCTGAGCAGGGACCAAAATTCACAGGAGTTTTGAAGGCTCATTTTCTGCAACATCAGTTCGTCGTCCTGCTGATAGAGCGTATGACGGTGGTGCGAGACCCAGGATTTGTAATCAGATTGAACTTTGCGGAGCTGGTCAAGGGTTTCTTGCAAGGGATTTACTTTAGCGTGGTGCTTCAGTTTCCTTAGGGCCCGTCGTTTTTCTACCAGGGTCTTGCAGTGTATGTGGCTTCGAGTACCTGACATTGGTTTTGACCCTGTGGCTTGTGATGTAAATGGGAGCAGGAGAGGCTGATAATCGGAGACTATCGCCACAGCGTTAACTGATCGTGGTTCCGGTTTGCTTAAATATTGTGATGTGATGATCGCTAAAGACTTTACCGAAAGTTTCAGACGGTTTCTTTGCTGATTACACTCAATTTGGCACAACATGGAAGGTTTTTCGGTATGAAGAGATTTCCACTTCAAGGATAGCAGATTATGATCACTCGCACTTGTGGCGATTACCTCAAAGGAGACAGCTTGCTCAGCCAGAGGTTTGGTAACAAAGATGTGGTCAATATCCGCAGAAGATCCCCTCTCGCCCAGGAAGGCAGACTGTTTGGGCTTGGGAAAAGGTCGCCTGCATTCACGAAGGCTCTAGATGACATTAAGTTTTTCCACTTTTTGCCTCTAGCTTCCCTGTTTCGCGCAAATGTTTGCTGGGCGCCTGTCGTTTCCCGTGGGCAGCAGGTAGCATTTAAACACCGCATATTATTACATTTGCCGCTGACTGGTCCACCAGCATTGTATCAATGGCTTTTTCGACCATGAGGAGAAAGGTTTTATCATCGATGGTAGGTGGGTTCCAATAAACGTTTATGACACCCAGCAACGATGTCCGAGGTCTTTTTTTCGAGTCTGTATGCTGCTCCCATTGGAGTAGTGTTCCAAGCAGATGCGTAGATGACAGTACAATTTTCAGGAGGTGTAGCCCGCTACCTGAACGGATTGCGGTTAAAAGTCCGGACGAGGGGCGGCCAAGAGCCCCTTTTTGGGCAGGGGCAAAAGCTATGGTATATCCATCCATAGTGGGTTTATCCATCATCCATGATTCCTGGATGCAAAGGACGTCAAATTGGCCCAGGTTTGTGTTGCCTTCTTTGGTCAAATGGAGAAAACCCCTGGTATTCCAGGATCCTAAGGCCAGCTTTTCAATCAGCTTAGGTCTTGCAGTTTCAACGTCCAGTAGAGGGCGGGCGCATTGCTATTGTTTCCTGCTAATTGGTAAAGCCTTCGGAATCCAGGACCAAAGATGAGCAAGCGGTGCCTGCTTCGTTTTTAGGGGAGAAAATGTGCCGCTCTGGTTCGGAACTTGCAGAATCGTGCGTTCGATGATGTCTAACGGGCCTTTAGGGAACCGGCCAATACCTAACGGGTCTTTATAAACTTGGTTATTCCCTGTCTTTCTTGATGTCTCATCTTGCAAAGATTTAGAAGTGCAAGAGCTCCGGTATTCTCTTTGACTCTGCACTCCCAGGGCATGTGACCTGGATTTGTCACTTAAGTTATCTTTTTGGGGGTGGTCCTTTGTTTTTCGTAAAGAGTGCTCTTGTATGTCATGCTCCTGGTAGACTGGACCTTTGGGCTCTTCTGTGGAAGTAAGTTGCTGTAGTCTTCTATTATTCTTCTTCATCCCTCTAGTCTGTGTGTTTTGTGCTGACACACATTATTGTTTAAGGCTGAATCGAAAAACACTGTCATGAAAACGCTGACATGCCCTGTTTCTCATTCATTATGCATGTGTAACTTTCCATTATCATGTTTTCCAATTGGTCTATATGTACACATTTAAATACTATTGCGTTTGTTCATTGTTCATTGTGCTTCATTCATTTCCGATTTCCGTTTTGCACAATCTATATATTTGTGGTGTATTATTGGAAATTATTTTCGTTCATGTCTGTTATGTTTTGTTGTTGTGGCAACTTTTGTTGTGAATTTCGCCAACCAAACAAGCATGGTGGCACGTTTTCTTACGTCGCGAGGTCCATTTTTTTTTTTAGCTTTCAGTACTTGGGAGGATAGCTCAGCGGCAACGTGCTTGCCTTGCAAACAAGACTATAGAGAAAGGGGGCTAGTTGCCTTCTTTTTTGTTAAAGAGGGGCTTGACCCAAAAAGGCGTTAATCACAGGGAAAAGAGAGAGTCATAAGATACCCCTATCATACCGTTTAGACTGTGGTAGGTTTTCAAAAGGCAGGAACCTAGTTTGCAAATGCTAGCTATCGAAAATCACAAAAAGTGGGAGTATATAGAAAATTTGGTTTTATTCAGATATACATATAGAATATAAAATTCATAGTACTTTTTGTGACTTTCGATAGCTAGCATTTGCAAACTAGCTTCCTGCCTTTTGAAAACCTACGACAGTCTAATCGGTGTAATAGGGGTAGCTTATGACTCTCTCTTTTCCTTTTAAACAAGATGACACGAAGCAACACAGGTTCGATCCCCGGTCCGCGCTTAGAAACCTCTGGTTGTTTAAGCGTGTTATAAGTACGCAACTAAGACAAAAAAAAAAGACAATTACCCAAAAAAAAACGTACAATTCCTGTAACAGCGCCTTGATGCCCGCGGGCTGTGTGAGCACTTTAAAAATGCAAATAAAATAAATAAATAATGCTTTTATTGCTACTCAGTGACTCTGCCATCAGTTTTGGAATCTTGTTCCTCGCGCCTTAGTAAGTTATGTGGCTTCTGATTCTATTTTTAAAAATGCTTTTTCTGCGTGATAACCATGTCCATAATTGAACCAATATATGTATCACAGTAAACTGTAATAACTAATAATATTACAGAGCAATTCACTCTTCAAGGTTTTAAATGTCCACACCTGACCGCTGCGCATTTTACCGATTTTTTGTGATTCGTGTTTCTTCTTGTCGGGAGTTTTTACATTGTTTCTGATCTTTGTCTGAATTACAGTCCCCTTCTCAAGTTGCTTATCTGTCTTTAATCCTGTTATCCGTTTTCCTTTTGATGTCAATGCTTTCATTTGCCATGGGCAGGTAAGCGCGTACAGCTTTCAATTATTTCAAAGATGCAATCCCTGCTAATTCCTTTCCCTATTTTCATGCACGTCACAGCATAACTTTCCAATCATGTTATAAAATAATACTTGTACTATTGTATTGCACTGCGTAGCGCTTCCTACCGTTACTTCGGCTGCTGCCTCCTTTTGTGTTTGGCAGGTCGCAGTCTTTGTGTTACCCTCATTGTATTTGTCTTGGCGTGACCATCCACTCACATCTCCCAGACAGCCTTTAACTTTGGGAGTTTCCCTTTCACTCCCCTGATGCGCTTTATGTCCTCTTCCTTTCAAAGGTTTCCAAATGTTCCCAAATTTTAATTTTCTCGTTTTTGTTTTTTTTAGCCACCTCCATCCACTTTGTTCTTTCTTTTACTTTCCTTATGTGCAGCCTCTCTTAACAGCTTTCTTTCTCTCTTTCTCGTATCACAATCCCTTCCTCGGGTTGCTACTCCCACAGGCCATTTCCATGAACCACTGCTACTCCACTGATTTCTTTTGCAGTCAGCGTGGATCGATCATTATCTCACCGCCAATTGTTGTGTGTTATTCTATACATTTATATACATCATTAAATAATGACAGGATACCATTTCCATGTCTGTCCTTCTTTATTCATCTCTCTTAACTAACCTCTCCACATTCCATTCCATCCCCAAGTTCTACTCAGGCTACATTCCGCATTCTGCATTCCATACAGTCACAACACGTGTCTGCCTCTCTGACACTGTTCTTTCCTGGGTTTCCTCTTTTCTTGTCATAGTATAGAAATTGTGATTTCACAAATGGCACCCAAGTAGGGACCCTTCCAAGGATAATTGAGGACAGTGTTTGGACCAAAGGGATTGCTGCGAAGTCGAACAAAGTTCCTTGCAGTTGCTATCCCTGATCCACGTGTTGGCTTATCGATCATCTCCGGCGTGGGTTTTGAACCCTTGCATCCCGTGATGCTGTTTTGCATCTTTTGAATGCAGATCACCAGGCACAGAAATCGAGTTGTCGAGTTTGATGGGAGATGGCGTTGACTCTCTTTGATATTAGGTGAGCTTGCTCCAAGTTTGTTTTATTTAGAAAAATATGTTGATACATTTTGCCAGGCTAGAGAATAGTGTTTTAAAGATGCTGGATGTTAGAAAAATTCACACATGTTGTGCAGATTGTCATGATGAGAACAAACCCACAGGGTAAGAAAATGAAATAATAATGAGTTTGTACCTTGGTGAACTAAGAGCAATACGGGGGAGATTGAGGCGTATGTTGGACATTTGGGATATGGTCCCGGATTTAGTACACCAGTCAGTTCAAAAGAAGGAGGAGATGGGGGTTACGCAGGAAAATAAGTTACATGGGACAGATTCATGTGTGGTAGATACCAGGTCACAAAAATGTTGCATTGATCACACACTGGTTCCAGATATTGCCCTGTCAGGGCAACAGAATGTTTCTGTAGGGTTTGCATGTACACCAGAAATATGCCCTTTGTCTCAGCAAGTACCCATTACTGTTGGTCCCTTTACAGATAAATGCCAATTGCTAACATCCAATTATGGAGAACACCTATTGGGATCATATCATATATGTTGAAAAAATACACTGATGGTGTACACTTACCAATGTCCCAGCAGAAAAATGTTTCCACACATTATTTAGCATTGTCTTCTGATTTGGTGTGGAAAGGTGTTAAGGAAATATCTGACAGCAATTGTAACAGCACCATTGCCAAGGGATGCTCACTGTCAAAACACGTTTGTCACACTGAAAACAGCTTTGTGTTGCGCTCCAATTTTGGGGAGTTCTAATTATATCAAAAGGTTTGTCGTGTTTGCATATGTGAAAGATGGATGTGCTTTGGCAGTACTAGTCCAGGAACATGGTGGGGAAATTGTCCATGGGGATATGTTTCATTCACACTAGGTCCTGTTGCTTTTGCGCTAGCTGAATGTCTTAGAGCAGTAACTACAGCAGTTGCAGCATGCAAAGAAAGTAAAGGCATGGTTTTGGGTTGTCATGATGCCTACCACCAAGCATCCGGACCAAGCCCATCAGCCCCGGGAGCAGGCATCTAGACATTTAGTAAAACCTCAGCAGTCCCGGCTAGGGGCTATCTGGGTTCAGTCCTGGCGCATTAGGCGCCAGGCTCATAGTCATTACTTACCTCAGGCAGACCATGCTGCAAATGACTCCAATCCACCATGAAGCCTGAAAGGGACTATTTTTCTACAGGGACTATTTTTTACTCGGGTGTGGTTCTAGGGACTTCTTACCTGGGACTACTTTTGTCGCTATTTAAACCACGCCCGACCAGCAACACACGCTTCGCGTTATTCTGCATCCAGCAACGTAACGCTCACCGTGCCTGCAGCCTGCATCCAGTCTTCTGCCACGCCCGCCTCAAATCCGGAGCTCCTAAAACAAAGAGGAAAGAAAGGGACAAGGTTAGAAAACGAACTTATTTCTATTCCGCACCTGATTCTGGATCCATCTCGTCTCCGGACTTGTAAAGAACATCATTTCTGCACGCGCCGCACCTCCAGCTGCAGCGCCGCGCCATACTCACCAGTCTTCACAGCATCCTTCGGGTCGGCGCTGCCTCCATCATTTCTTCGCCGAACGTCGTCACCTAGGAGACAAAAGAAAACCACAAGGTGAGCCGAGGGAACCAACAAATATAATTCTTACCACCATAGACTTACCTGATTTACCACCGGAGGCATCCTTTTGTGACTCTCCATATTTTCACGTGCCGCATCTGTAAAGAGAGACAAAATACGTTTTCCACGTGCAACCTTTACCGGACAGCGCCGGGTAATACAGACTCTTACCTGAGCGCCACCAGCTGCCACAAGAGCATCTTTTCATGAGCCAGCTGCAAGAAAAGAAAGGGAGGGGGGAACAAGAGTGAACATCGGACATATTGAACTCTATGAACTTAATACTTACTGGTCCTCACCAGGAACCTCAGAGTCAATACTCTCCGGAACTCTCCCGAGCCTTCAAACCAGTGAAGTAACTGGAATCGACGCACCCCTGCAAATCCACGCAGGATGGAGAGCTCATCTTTCAAGAATATAAGGTGAGGTTGCTGTGAGGGCATTTCGGAGGTGATTAGTTGGGGAGGACTGTGGGGGTGCCCTCACTTGAATCCACAAGTGGCTAAATCCATCTCTCCACTTGCAGGAGAATATTCCTACGGGTTAAGCAGACAGGATTAGGAGGGCAGATCCAGTCAGTCATCGCTGCACTACGCATCACGTGGGTGGAGACCGCAGCTGTCCGGGTCCGACCGACGCCCCTGTGGGAGTCAGGTGAGCGTAACAGGGTCACTACTTAACCATGGTGCGTTACTCAGTTGATGTGTTAGTTACAGACACATGTCACATTAGTTCGAATTATGAATTTACTCTGTTCACAGCACACATTAGAATCACACGATGTAACCCATTGAACATCTCACTTGTTACCTCTACAGAGTAAAATGATGGGGATGAGGACGACCATAATTGTGTGTACACCACTGAACAAGAGAGCAAAGAAAGAATTGATTTGTTTGACAGACCTTTGTCAGTTCCTGATCGAGCACACATTAAGTTGGAATGGCATGACACCCAGAACCTAGCATTGCTTTCTCTGACACAGACTAGAACAGGTTTCACCTTGTATGAAATTGAATTGTGAAGGGCAATGTTTATGCAGTATAATGCAGGAATTAATGGCTTTGCCTTGTTTGAAAACAGTTTTACAATCTGCCATACCTGATACTGCAATTTTTCTTTTTGGATTCTTGAGATACATCTGATGCAGGATGTCTGGCCTACTGATATAGACTGGCCTACATCTGGACATCCATGACAAGTGACTTCTTCAAGCAGAACGATTGCAGCACTGTGGAATACGTAATGCCTCAGAGTGCCGAGCATGATAACAGCTCCGCGTGAGAAGTACACAGAATTAAGCTGCTGGCTCGAATCCTAGAGTGCAAGATTTGCCTCATAGAAACTGCCTGCAAATTAAGAAATGTATTTCCCTGATGTGTTTTGAAATTGACTTTTTCTGTTCACATAGAAGGCAAGAAAAGACACTGGATCCGTGCTGCACATCTGAAATGATTACCTTTGCCTCTACACCTATGACAAACTGGGTGAGAAGAGGAGGGGGTAGGGGACAGAGAGAAATGTACCCCGTTGTGCCTTACATTTAGAGAAATACCAACCCTGCTTTGAGCAACCTGAGGGTCTGTTGTGATGTGATTATTAACTGAATTGTTCCAAGATCACTCTGTTTCCAGAGTGCCACAATACAATCTGTACCAAGGAAAGATCTTTTGGAGTAGGAAAGTGTTGCAGCAATTTGTTCAGCACCCACAAGAAACCAACATTTTTTCTCTCCATTCCACCCAAAGAAGCTTGCTTGAAAGCAGAGGGGGGCAAGGAACAGAAGACTTGAATTGAGGACATGTGGTCAAGTTCCATCCACTGACGAACTTCTAGAGCCTGTTTCAGTGAGGCTTCCTAAAACACACTGAAACTATGCCCATGTTGGGTTGCGCAGAAGTGTGGTTTGGGCAATATGTGATAAATGGTCTGCTAATGACTGTGGGAAAAAAATTATTACTGTCTTTTGGGTACTAGAGAATGCATACCATCTCAGAAAAATGTTGCCCACGTTCATCCCACATGCTATGCTATACTTTCTTTTTGAGTACACACATGCTTTATAGTTTGCATTTTTAGCACCAGCATGATATATTTATGTCCTGCTTTTGTACACAGATTGCTATGCATCATTTAGAGCAATGTTTTCAGGTCAATGAAATGATAACACCCACATTTCTGTCACTGTTGCAGTGCTTGCAGTAATCCTAGGATACTGCCTATGTATACAATGCTACAGCTTGCTTCGTTTCCATGCTATGTGCATGTTTCCAGAGATCTGACACACTTACCAGTCATCATGGTAAATTGACAGAGATTTGCCTTCTTGCACTAAGAGAATATTGCACTGTTCATGTTACTGCCTTAGTATCCAGCTACACTACCTGCTTCTTTATATCCATGTTTTGACTGACCTCGCTCATCATGTCACTTGCCTGATGTCAATGTACCATCTGCTGCCTAGCTTTACTGTTCTAGAATAGATTAGCACATGCTAAAAAGACTGTCAATCTGCATATTTCTATAGTTAGCATGAGCTAATCTATTCTTGCAATAATGTAAAATATGTTTAGCAATATAGTTTGTTCTGAGCTATCATGGATCAACATTTGCTGAGAGCCATGCAGAAAGATAAATGTAGATATACTGGTTATTTTGTAAAGCGTGCATTCTTGTTTCTAAGCGCTAATAGTGGTTTTGTTTTTGTCCATTATGAATCAGGCTTTGCTAAGTAGGAAATGCGAAAATGTGTTCATGCAGCTGAACACAGCGAATAGATGTTATTATAACAGACACTGTTGGCAGATCGTCAGCTATTCTTTAGCACAGAGAAACAGCCTTGACTGCAGAGATAGCATGACTGATGTTTTCGGTTTCTGCAGAGTCCTTCTATCTCGTGCGAGAGAAGGAATTTTAGCACAATATGCCTTGCTTTCTTAGAATATTTTAGAAGAACATGTCATTGTTTTCCAGCGCAGTTCATGATATAAAAATGTATGCATGTAGGTAGAGAAAAATGCTGTTTGCCATGGGAATGCTTCTACGCATGCAATGTAATGTACGTCAAATACCACTATGTATAACAGTGAATTTCTGTTCAGTAGAGAGCGAGAGAGGGAGCAAGTGAGCTCTGAGCACTAGGGTGTGCTGGGAGGGCTGGTATTGCTGAAGCTCACATTACTAGAGTGGGCAGATTCCTGATTTGCTAGGGATCTCAATGCTAGTGGCGAGTGCTGGGGCCTTGGCATCTTAGTAAGCATGCTGCCACGCACAATAAACTGTGTTCCATTTAAAATCTATTCCTGTGTCTTGTGATCTTATATTTTGTTTCCATAGTATCGAAATTGTGATTTCACAATTCAGCAGGCACAAGAGGCCCTCGACTTGGTCCCAGTATAAAATCAAGTGGATTAGGTTCTGCCATCGGGCTCGCGACAATGGTCTAGACCCTATCACCTGTCTGCTGGATGACATACTGGCTTTTTCAGCACATCTGGCTCGTTCTGGAGTTCAGGTGGATACTTGCTGCACTTATTTCATGGCCATTGGGGGTTACAAGAATTCCCCAGAGCATGTATTTTCGGCAGCCAACCCAGTGGTTAAGGCCCACCTTAAAGGGTTATCTAGACTTTTCCCTCCGGTGCATAGGCCACATCCAGTCTGAGACCTCAATGTGGTTCTTGTAGCTTTACAATGCAAGCCTTTTGAGCCTTTGACCTCTGTGGACATCTGCTTAGTAAAATTAAAGACAGTTTTATTGATGGTTCTCATCTCTGTGAGCAGGGTTAGTGAGCTGCAGGCATTGACTTCGTGCGAGCCCTTCCCCACGTTTCACAACGACAAGGTCATCTTGCGTACCTACCCAAACCTCTTGCCCAAGGTGGTCTCCCCATTTCATCTGAATCAAGAGATCTGCCTGCCGGTGTTCTTCCCAAACCCACAGTCGGAGGCAGAGAGGGCCCTAAATTCCTTGGACCTCAAGAGGATCCTCAAGTTTTATCTCTCTCAGATGAAATCCTTCAGGAAGTCTGAGGGATTGTTCATGACCTTTGGAGGTTCCTCCCCTGGCTATCAGGCTTCCATCGCCCATTGGATGGTCCAGGCCATTTCAGAGGCCTACACTGCCATGGGCAAACTGGTTCCTTAGGGGATTCATGCCGATGCGGTCAGAGCTAACACCACGGCCATTGCATTTCAGAGACATGCTTCTTGGGATGTCATCAGCAAGGCGGATACTTGGGCCACGCCGTCACCTTCTGTATGCACTATTTACTGGACAACAGCTCCAGGCACGATGCAGAGTTTGGTCAGACGGTTCAGAGCTCCACCCTATGTTCTTGTTCAACATTCTCCTCTCCCCACCCTATTTCCTTCCTGATCATCTATCGTCCCCCTGGTCCTCTCTCCTCCTTCTATGATGACCTAGATCACCTCCTCTCACTTATTTCTCCCTCCCCCTCTCCTCTAATTGTACTTGGTAACTTTAATATTCATCTTCCCTCTCCCCCCCAATCTTCTCCCCTCCTCTCCATCCTTGATTCCTACCTCCTCTCCCCCCTTCCTTCATCCCTGACGCACTTGTCTGGTTCCACTCTTGATCTCATATTTAACTCCTCCTATCCCTCCTCCCCTGTCTCTTCTCTTCCTGTTTATCTCTCGGACCATCCCTTACTCTCGTTCTCCCTTTCTCCTCTCTCACCCCCCCAAGTCTAATCCCTTCCCTCCGATCTACTCACGTCGTGACCTGCGTGATTTCGACACTACCCTCTTCTCTGACACTTGCTCTTCTTCTCTTCCATCTCTCCAAGACTTTCCAACTACTTTTCCTCCAAAATCATCACACTCAGGCAAAAAATTAACCCCCTCTCTGACTCCCTCCCTCCTCCTCCCCCCTCTCCTCCCTCTTCCATCATGTCTGTTTTCTCAGCTGTTTCCCCTTCTGATGTGTCCTCTCTTCTTTCCAAAGCCCACCCCACGTCTGCCCTCTCTGACCCTCTCCCCTCCGCTCTCATCCCTAAGATTTATCCTCTCATTATCCCTTACCACTTTCTTCAACTCCTGCCTCTCCTCATCTACCTTTCCCTCTGCCTTCAAACATGCAACGATTATTCCTATTCTTAAGAAACCATCTGCTGATCCACTGCTCACTACAGACCTATCTCTCTTCTGCCTTTCCTTTCTAAACTCCTTGAACGCCTTGCCTACTTGCAACTCTCTTCCTTTGTCTCTCCTTCCTCTCTCCTTCCTCCTTTCCAATCTGGCTTCCGTACCAAACATTCCACTGAAACTGCTCTCACCTATATTCTCAACTCACTCCTCTCTCCTCGTCACGCTAAGCAATCCTCTATTTTTATTCTCCTTGATCTCTCTGCCGCTTTTGACACTGTCGATCACCCACTCCTGCTCCTCACTCTCTCCTCCTTTGGGTTTAATGGCCCTGTTCTAAAATGGCTATCCTCCTACCTTTCTGCCCGTTCCTTTGCTGTTTCATGGGGAGGCCAGACCTCTCCTTCCTTCCCTCTAAATTACGGTGTTCCTCAAGGCTCTGTACTTGGTCCATTCCTCTTCTCTTTACACCTCCTTCATCGCCCCTGTTATCTCCTCCTTTGGCATCTCCCATCATTTCTATGCTGATGATACTCAACTCTTTCTCTCTTTCTCCTCCTACACACCTGACCTCCATCTTAAACTCTCCTCTTGTCTCACAGCCATCAAGAACTGGATGTCCTTCCGCTTTCTTTCCCTCAACACCGATAAAACCAAAGTCCTTTTCTTCCCCTCTAATACTCTTCCCCCTCCCTCCCCTCCCCCTTTTATCCACTTTCCTCCCTCCGATCTACCTATCTCCACCCATGCTCGCAATCTAGGCTTTCTATTTGACTCCTCTCTCTCCTTCTCGCAACACATTTCACTCACCTCCCGCACCTGCCGATACCACCTCTACAATATTCGCAAAATCCGCCCCTCTCTCACATTCCATGCTACCAAACTACTAATCTCCTGGCTCATGTTTTCCCGCCTCTTCTACTGCTCCTCTCTAATCTTCGGACTTCCCCCTTCTCAGCTTGCCGCTCTTAAATCCATATACCACTCTGCCATTCGTACCCTTTGTCTCCTTACCTCACGTGACTCCATCTCCTCTTCGCTCTCTCACCTTGGCTGGCTACCTTTCCACCTACAACTAAAATTCCACTTTCTCTGCCTTGTTTTCAAATCCCTCCATGGTTTTGCTCCTCCTTATCTCTCCTCCCTTCTCTCCTTCTACTCCCCCTCTCGCTCCCTTCGTTCCGCTGAACACTTCCTTCTCACTGTACCCCCTACCCCCTGCGCTTCCTCCCGGTTCCGCTCCTTCCACCTTCTTGCTCTTCTGCACTGGAACTCTCTCCCCCTCCCAATCCGATCTTCCTCTACCCTCACTTCATTTTGCACTTTCCTTAAATCCCTCCTTCTCCATTCCCCACCTTGAAGCCCCCCGCCCTCTCTACTCCCCCCCTGTTTCTCCCCTCTTTTAATTCCTCTCCTCTATCCCATTACATTCTTTCTCCCTTCCTTCTACACTTATTCTATCCTTCTCCTGCCCCCCTCAACACTCCTATTCCCACTCCTTTCTCCCTCCCGCCCTCTCAGTTAATTGCTCTTTGCACTGTTTTGTAGAATGATTCAAGTTGTAATCTGGCTCACAATCTTAATTGTTATTATTTCTCTGTATTTGTTGTTCCATTGTACAGCGCCTTGGCGTAAGGCGCTCAATAAATCAATCAATCACTCAATCAATCAACAAGGATGGACGAAAGGGCTCACCGTAGTCACTAGAGTACTCATAGTCCCCTTTCCTCCATACACCCCACGCGCCTTTCCCCGCTAGTATGCCAATGGCTTATAGGTAATACGTGTAGCCAGGTATTTAAGCGTCTGATATGTTCAAAGGGGATTGAGGTGAGGCGCCAGAGGGCGGGGCCTCATGGGGCATCCACACACCCGAGGCCATGCCCCGTGCTCTATACTAAATGTAAAGGGTAAGCACATTTTTTTGCTGCCAAAGGTTCCGATACCGTCGCCATGTTGGGGGACGCCCACAAGGATGGAGGAAAGAGGACCATGGACTATGAGTAACTTTAATTTATTTTGTTATATTATTATTGTCTTTTATGAAAATAGCATTCCTGAAATAAAGACTACTCTTTTCTTATGTAATATTTGGCATCAATATAGTGTGGAAGCAGATTCCAGAGTAAGATCTGGCCTCTGAGTCACATGCTTGAAACTAGAGTTTGGGACTGTGTTCCTGAGTTCAGAGTAGGCATATGGTGGACCCCTTAGCTTTCTCATTCCATCTCTTTTCTTGTGTGTTTACATTGCCCTGTTACCCCAAACACATCTTGGCTTTAAGGGAAGACTTCACCTTATTGGTTATTTGTATTTTTGACTTTTATTCATTTACATACAGGAGAAACAAAGCTCATTTGATCACAAAAGAGCATCCAATAGATAAGAAATCAGATTTGACGCGAACCAGTGAGCTTCTTTCAATGGGGTTAGTTTGACGGACATTCTGACCAGGTTGTGGAGGGGAGTAAATGGAACCAGGGACAACACATAAATGGACATACATAGATGAGGACCACCAACATTGGACATCTTTAAGTGCAGGTAGGCGGTATGGGCAGCTGTGCTCGGAATGTGACCATCATGGGTGAAGTGCTAGAGTGGAGGCAGAGGATGTGAGGGACACATGTTAGCTAGCAGGTTAGATGAGAGGTAGGTTAAGAGGGTAACTCAGAGGTGAGGAGGTAGTCTTTGAGTTTGGTTTTGACTAGATCCATCTGGACTGTTTCTCAGATGTCTGGGAAAGAGAATTCCATGCAAGTGGAGCATGAAGAGAGAAAGAGCGGAAGCGAGAGGAAGCACACAGAGGGTGTGAAGCCGAAAGGGTAGTCGATGAGGCAGAGCGGAGATTACGAGAAGGCTTGTGGAGTTGGATAGAGGAGGAATAGATACAGTGTAGCAGAGGTGATGCAGTTGGACACATTTATGAGAGCCGCTTCCGTGGAGTGACCGGAACAGAAACCTGTTTGTAGGGGGTCTCGAAGGTTGTGTGGGGGAACACAGCAGGATTTGGGCTAAGGAGTGCATGGTTCATGGAAACACCATGTTGGCTACCTAACAACACACCTATTTCACTGAAAGACAATTTTGTGCGAGCAAAGCTCACCCAGAGGTCCACGGACCTTACTCACTCCAGATATGTCACAAACCTGAAAGCTTACTCGATTGCTGAATACATGAGACAGGACCTCACAACCCACAGTAACGGCCATCCGTAGAATGAATCCAAGATGGTGGACTGATGCATTATCGTGACCACTAACAAAGTATTCTTATGTGGTGAATTGGTAGTCCATATAAATAGCTGTCAGTCGACAAGCAAGATCAAACAACACTAACACAGGAGCACCAGTGCCGCAAGTAGGATAGGAGAATTAGTAAGCAAAGTAGATGTGTGGGAGGGTGAGAGAAGAGCACAGCTAGAGTGAGGAGGAAGAGAAAATGGTGAAGAAGAGGAAAGAGAGAAAGGAGGAAAGGGAGAATGTGAGGAATGGTTTTCCAAGAAAAGGATAAGTGGGAAATAGCAGAAAGGAAGAGGAGAAAGAGAGAGTGGAACAGGTACGGGGAGGGAGACCAACCCAAGCCACAGGGCCCAACATCTGCAAAAATGTCTGAAGCCTGAACCCCCCCCGCCCCCCTACAAGATACCCATGACACCAGGGGTAGTGATTCCAGGGAATTTGGGTTGTTTTACCGTAACGGAACAAACCACAGCTGAAAAGACCATAGTGGTTTTGGCTGAAAATACGGTTTGCCCGTTACGGTAAAACAACCAAAATTAAATACATTACCCACTCCCTGCCACATTTCCGGCTGTTCAAACTTTCTGTTCGGCTGAAATTCAACCAAATCTCCAATTCTGTAATTTCTTTTCAGTTATTTTGGCTACTTCCAATGCCAGGTATTCCACAAGCCTAAAAGGGCCAATGCGCTATCCAGACGAGACCAGCACAAACCAAGAAAGACTGTATGGTATGCCAAAAATGAAATTCTGTCACCATAAATGAAAGATACTGTGAGTGGCTGTTTGCCACCACGAAGGCAGAGGCTTTTTGGGGAAGGATAGTGGGAAGGACTGAGGACAAGTCTTCTACCGAGGCTAGGCAAAGTTGAAGTGAGTGATTTATCCTAATCTCAAGTTTTGTTTTGATATGGAAAATCATACACGACTCATTTGTGACAGCACGAGCAGTGTGCCATACTTCCCATATTCTGTAGAAGAGGAAGAATGGGATGGGGGAATGTGCAGTACAGAGGGTAGCGGGGGTTGACAACAGAGTGGGAAGTGTAAGGAACTCATGGTGGCAACAAGTAAAATGGACACAAGTAATCACAGTTAAAGGGTGTTTATTGAACAATGAATGCTGTGTGCAGGTTGGGAAAATGCCTATAGTAAACCTAAGATGGGAGCAAGTTTCAACCATCAAATGAGAAATAAGGCACTCCTTGTGGCGTTGTCAAATAAAAAAGGCCTATACTAAGAAACCTATTGCCAAACCTTACAACTAATACAAGAAAATGGTGTGGGATAGTTTTCAAGAAAAGAAACAAGTGTTCTCAAATAATATGTCAGGATGCGGCAGCTTGGGTCTCCCTTCCCCACGTTTTAAGCACAGGGTAAGGTGAGATCTTGGAGCACAGCACACACTCAAGCTTTCTCGGCATGAGTCGACAGTTCTGTTCCAGCTTATCAGAGACTCGATGGCCAAGCTGCGTTTCCCTAGAAAGTCTCTTACCTTCGAGGGCCTGAAGTGTTAAATAACAAAACAAAACTTTTATTCAACCAAATGAAAGTTCTTTGGGCTGATAATGATTCACCCCTGGAACCCTCTCTTCTGGGCGCTGACCCTTCTTAATTGTTAGCCACAGTTCACGTAGGGTTATGGTTTCACTCTCAGGTCCCCCTCTTCTGGGTGCTGACCCTTCACGTATTGTATTTATTAATTTATTTATCAGTTCTTTTCTCAATTAATGTTGGGTGATAGCATGGATCTCGCTTGGTCGGGCTCGGACCCCTCTCAACTGCCAGTACTTGGGTGATGGTTTCACCCCTGGATCTCCCTCGTTTGGGCTTGGACCTCTTTGGATGATGGCCTCGCCCCTGGATCTCCCTCGGTCGGGCTCGGACCTCTCTTGACTGCCAGTACTTGGGTGATGGCTTCATCCCTGGATCTTCCATGGTTGGGCTCGGACCCTTCTGAAGTGCAAATGTCTTTTAGAACAGTTCCAGTGGACATCCCTCGGCTGGGTTCACTTTAGTCAACATACTACTTCTTGGGACTTTAGACTTGCCCCCTCTTTGTCAGCATCCCTCGATCGGGTGCACTCTTGCTAAATTCACTTTCACTTTACTTTCAAGTATTGCTGGATTCACGTCCCTTACCTTGCAAAGTGGGATTCACTTCCCTTGCTTGCTTTCACACAGTTTGTAGGTCAAAGTCTTTTGATTGTACAGGGATTTTACTAGACCTCCTGTATGACCACTTTGACCTCTTTTGGTGGCTCTCCTCCAGCTTTTGATACTTGTAGCTTTCTCTCAGATGGGGATTGACCAGTCCCTCTCGTGCTAGCACACACATGGTGCCGGTTTCCCTATGTAGCTGGTCTCCCATTAACACTTTTCACAGTTCAGTAGACTTCAACTTGCCACTTTGCGATTCTCACTCAACACAGTCTGGCTCTGATCCGATTCGCCCCTCGACTCACCAGCAGTGATGAACCGCTTGGCTTTCGGCTTCCCTGGAATTAAGGGCAGTACCACGGTTGCAGGAGCTTCCCTCGCTCCTGCTTATTGGCGTAGGGTTGCCCCGTGTACAGTTGCCATCTACTACAAGACAATTGTGCTGTTGGTTGCGGTCTTCTGTCCTCTTCCACAAAGGTTCTGCAGAGCGGTTACGAAAAGGGCAAGGTTGCTTCTCTCCTCGCCACCCTCTCGATTCCTGCTGCCTTTCTCCTTTTCTTGAACTACCGTGCCTGGTTAGCTGTGCCGTTGTGCTGTCTGCCACGCTTGCCTTGCTCGTTCTGTGCTCTCTTGCTCCACCTTTTATCCCTTTGGGGAAAAGGAAGGGCCGTTGAGTGTGTGTGATTTGAGTCAATTTCCTGACTTTGCTGGACCCTTGTGTCGGGACCAATGTTCCCTCTAAGCTGTGCGCATGTGCGCTTGCCCAGCTTCCTTCTGGGTGCCGCTCAGAAGATTTTTAGCAGCGCACACAGACAATTCTCACCTATTCAAAAAGATTTAATAAGGCACATGCCACAGCAATTATCTGAATTTTCTTTCTCTTAAAATAAGCAACTAGTCTTGATATTCTACTAATTTGCATTACACTACTTTGCACTTAAAATCCGTAAAAGCAAAATACAATCAAGAGGTTAAAAAGGAATATGAAAAACTGGCTCCATGAACAGAAGAATCTAACCAGGATATGCCTGCACACATTAACCAAAAATGTTCCCTGCCCACCCATGATAACTTCTGCCTGAGAGTACATTAAGATACTACCAGACAACCTTGACTCTTCCTCTGTTGGCTCTGCGAAAGGTTAGCAGATGTGCACCTACATCCAATTGTTTTATGTTTGATGTAACATGAATAACGTTCACACGCCAGAATTTCTGTTACTCATTGTGCCTTACCAAAAGCATCACCCACACTATATAATCTAACTACCAGCTCAAATATCGGATATTGACTTAAGTAAGCAGGCTACTTGGATGTGCAACCAAATCCCGCACTTCCTCTTCTTTGTACATATGTCACGCAAGTGCTTTGTAAGTGAACGCATTATGAAACTAAAATATTAATGTGCCCTCTAAATATTTTGAAAAGACAAATGTGATGCTCAGCGTTTCCTACTTTTGCCTTACTAACATTGCCCTATAAGTAGAGCGCAACATTGCAATATCATTTACTTAACCTACAAGGGTTAATGGGTATGGACTATGCCTGGGATTATTCGTCCATGGTATCAAGGCACCGGATATTCAGGCAGGAGAATGATTTTCACACAATCTGCATCGTTTTCTTTGGGCATAGACCTTCACACATTATATGGTAACTGATTCTATGCAAAAACTGTTTCAGTGAGCACTTGTGTAATCCTACACAATGATATAAGGGTGGGGTATGTTTCAAACAATCTTGTATGCACTCCAAAAGAATTGTGCACATGCAGAGTCATGACATTCTTAAAATGCACATCATATGTTGAGGCATTTAAATATGCCTTGCTTGCAAAGCATTGTGAGTCTGCAGATATCCCAGTGAGTGTTTACTGCTTCAATCCCTCACTTTTTACAGTGCTCTATTAACTAATATTGGAGGCAAGGACAGGGACCTGGGAAGGGTATGGGTGGAAGTGGGTTATGAACAAAGCAGCACATTTTAAAGACCAAGTCAGACATTTCGGCAGTACACTGAAGGAATTGTGTTGCATGTTTGTAAAGGATAGGAAATTCTAGTACCCATCTAGACAACAGCACCTTTTTCTTTCTATGCTCGTCCGCTGAGGATTTTTCAATATAACCACGTGTTAACTGATCACAAAGAATTACAGAAGAGGGATTCATAGTTAAAGAAGAAGGCACTAAATAATTTGTATCTCTGATGAATTAATTCAAATAACTTAAAAGGCATATATGTGTGATTTTCTTGAACATGGCTCCATAATAAACCTCAGTAAAACTCTTGTTTAATTTTATCTGGGCTGTGGTGCGGAATGGTGGGCAAAATTATACACTGTATTATGTTCCCTGTCATTTCGCCCTCTCTATGTCAGGGGTACAAGCAGTGCTCTAATCAGATTTTGCTCCCTACTTGGAGTAAAATAATTTTTATGGGAGTAAAAAATGAATTAGCTTTGCCAATAGGGATACTTTCAGCTTATTAAAAGATTTCGCCATAAAATTCCTTTTGAGATCGGGCATTAATGCCACTGGTCACTAATTCAAATAAATATCTCTGCAGCTTTGTGGGTTGAAGCAATGATAAGTTCATTGTTTCTCATTTTTGTTAGGCATATTTTCCTTTTTTTTAATGAGTAAAAATGCATGGTACATATGTATCTTAGCTCTTAGGCTGGTGTTATCACTACCACAGGAGAACGTAATGTGGATAGTAAGCAGAGGCACAGGAACTTTGTATAATTATATTCTAAGGTGCGGTTATTCTGATGCCGTTATCATCCTTACACAAATTATTAGAAGCTTGTTCTCCCGGCCCTTGAATTACTTTATTAAAGTGGCCCTTGGACTCATTTCAGCATGTTTTTGACGAATTGCTTTTAATTACCATTAATCCATCGGCAAATGTATTCTGTTTCTTGACAGCCACATCAACTAAGAGATATTTGAGGGCCAAAAATGCCGCGGACGTTGTTCGCAGTAGTAACAGGCTGACAAGCCAGCCTATTCAAGGAGTGGAACCCACCTTCCCCAATCCACCACCAAGAGCCAACCTACCTAACGGTCAATGAACAATAACGCACCAGCCTTGATAAAGACTCCTTGAGTCGAAACACGTATCGGCTGACCACGCGATTATCGCATCATGCATCATGAATAAAATTCCCTTTTTTTTGAAAACTCAGAATACAAAGAAACATTTTTTAAGAATAAATATTGTTTGCACATGATATATGGGACCACAACTAAGTGATATCTGTGTTTTGTAATACAAATTAGTGATGTTCCAGTGGCATAAAATATACAGGGCTTCATTAAGACTTGGGGCAGTATCCCAGTGTAAATTCACCAGAATACTGCCCAAACGAATTACTGTTATTCCCCATTTATATTGAGTCCCTTGGACTCAATGTGGAATTTTGGCAGAAATACAGCAGTGGAAATTCCAACGATTTCTTGGTTGAGTTGGAGGATTTACCTCCAGGATTTTTCTGGAGGCAAATCTTCTACTCAAGGCCCAAAATCGTAATTTGGCGTAATGGAAAAGTTGGCGGTAATGGGGTTACCGCCGCCAACTTTACCACTTACTGCCAAACTCATAATGAGGCTGACAGTTTTCTCTGCGCAGAAGTAAGTTTGCAAGGTACTGTGGCAGATATTGAAGTCTTGGACTGGTTGAGTTTTCTGTATAATCACATATGACATATTTCATTTTAGCCTATGTGTTTGAAAAAAGTGTTGTAAGATTTTTAAAGAATTGCAGTGGCTGGGAACAGGACATTTATTTCCAAACTCTCTTCTGCGACGGTAGCGCACAAAGTGGTTTACCGCATTAGTCAGTTGCGCACATGGAAAATAATGTGCGCACAACAGCCAACCGGTTCCGCACATAGAGAAAAATAATTAGAGGGAACATTGGTTACAACATCTGATTCTTTTCTGCCCAGGACTCACTGAACTAAGGACCAAATGGTTGGGTAAATTTGTCTCAGAATCACCTTTGTTTCTTGCTGAGGGGTGGTGGAGAATTTTGTTACCAGGGGAGAGACTGTAAATGACAATTGCCTTGATGTTTTTTTCTAAAGGAATCCTTTATGCAAATTAAAAACTTTTAATTTAATTGATTGTATGATGAACTTTTCTAAATCGTTATACAGGGATTGGAGGAAGTATTCCTTCAGAATTTTGGATAATTCTTTAAATGATAAAAGGTTTTTGTTTCTTAACACCGTAGGTCAATAAAAATAAAAAATAAAAAATAAAGGTGTTTAATGCAATATTTAACCCTGGCCTCAAATCTGACTAATTTACATCCCATGCTTTGTGTTTCTTCATCCAGAATCTGGGTTCTTCAGGCCAATCCCAGAAAAGATCATGATAGGTGAATCAAGTAAGGCAATGGGTCTATAGTTGCCCCTATTACCCTTCTTGAAAATTGGGACCAAGATCGAAGTGTTACACAACAAGTTTTTCTGAGAAGAAGGACTCTTCGGAAGAAGCTAAAGAGGATTTCAGACCACAGAAGGGTATTTCCTTTAAATACCATTGTTGGGACTCCATCTGGCCCTGCGGCTCTTGAGGATCTAGCATGCTTTATGATCTGAAAAAATATACTCTCTGAGATTCCAGATTCCACGGTAATTCCTCCCATATCCTCTCTAATAATCCTCCATATGTTCGGTCAGCATACACCTCGGAGAGATGCACTATCCAGACATCTTCTCCTATAGGATTTATTAAGGGATGTGATTGTGGAACACATTTGTTTACACTGTCCACAGCACAGAATTCTCAGCATTTTTTCTGCATCTCTATGTAGCATAATGGATTTGTGTGATCTTAACCAGTTCTTATAGGTTTATTTTAGTGTTTTTTGTTCTTTAGTGACTTCCTCATAAATTATTTACAATTTTTCTTTCTCCTGGCCTCCACCTCATCGAGGCTTTGAAGCCCATGGGACAGGAAAAGACCTGGATCTTGTCCTTCATAAAGGACATCACATAAGCAACTACGTTTTCACATATAGAACCCATGCTGGTGCTCCAAGCTCTTGGATCATTCTGCAGCAGCCACGTGATTTCAGAGTTTAACCTTTCTATCAACTTTTGTGCCATGAGACTGTTTTTTTCATAATTTACCCACAAAACCCCAGTATTTGATTCCCAAAGCTCATCGGAAATATAACCATGCCTGATCACTAAAGGACGAAGGATACACCTTAAACATTTCACATCTCTTAAACAGGAATTTTGTTAGAAAGAAGTAGTCTATAACCGAGCTTCTGGTTCCTCTTGTCCGTATGGTTTGGGCCGGCATGTCCTCTCCAACTTGACCATTAACTGTATGAAGGCCCCACACATTAAATAGCTCTGTAATAGACATGCCCCCTTTTTTTAGACTGCATTGTGTGAGAACCATCCTGCCCCATGAGCTGCAGGGTGGTACAGTCAAAGGAGTTAAAATCACCTCCCATTATTATCTCACCCGTGGTTTCCTTGTACCATGCATCCAAAATGTCAGACATCACCTATAAAAACAATTAACAGGCGTACCCTCACAGGGTTCCAATTGATGTTTAAGATAAGATATTCTTCCGTTATGTTATGTTATTTGCCGGACCATGACTAGCAGCCAGGACAAACTAAGAGTTGATCACCCCCTTTTTACATTTCCAATTTGGAGACATATTGAAGGTGATTTGTAAACCACCTAATGGATGTCGCATAGTTTCCTTTTCAGCTGGTGTGTGAAAACTAATATAGCAAAGGTTTTACTTGTAGCCAGGTCTCCTGCAGTAGAAGAATGTCAAATTTCATTGTGAGTAAAATTGTAGTAGCTATCTGGAACTGATGATAATGCCCTCTGTTATTCCAAGAGATCATTTGGCAACAGGATTGATTGGCTATACATTTAGCATTATTAAACTTGAATTGGTAATGTAAAGCAGAGGCTAACTACATCCAGTCATTGTCACCTTCCTCGTTTCCTTTGGATGTAGACAGGGTTGTAACCTTCCCAATGTTTGCGACGTACCTTTCTTTTATTTGTAACAACATGGGATCATCCCTAACCAGTTTGTGCTTCATACTTATCGATCTATCACCTTGGTTAGCGCAAAGCTTATCAGTAGGTCTAAATATGTTGTAGCCCAAAGAGAGGAAGGAATGCACCTTTTCTAGTAAGAGAGAATTGGTCAATCTAGAAAATAGGCAAATCAGTACCAGGTCCACCCTCTTTTCTGTAATAAATTCTACCTGCTTAATATCACTCGATGAAACCATAATCAGTCTGGGTATGTCATACGCAGTCTCGGTATGTCTCTAAGCAATAACAGGATATTTTGCCTGTTTTATATTGCTTCCTTTTCTGCATCAAATAGGTGTTTAAGGCAAACAACATTAGGATCCTTCCACTTTGCTGTCTGTCCTTTCCTGCTGATCAGACCTTCTTGACCTGCCATTATTTTTTTTACCTGGAGGAAAGATCTCCTTGTCCTTTTTGGTCAGTCAGAGTCTCTTTTCTTCTAGAGTTAGGAAACCAAGATCACTGTTATTCTCATTACAATGAACATCCTTTGTTGTAGTTAACGACTGAGTTACTGTTGTCATTGTGGGACCGTTGCAAACCACACCAATTCATCCTATGGGATCACGGTACTTAGACACGCGAAAGCAGGCGACAGTGGGTTCTGTATATTGTTGTGCTTATTTCCCTCTGTATAGGTAGATAAGACTTAAGTGGGGAACTTACATTTTCAAATTAGGACTTTTTTTCCAATGGCAGCAAATAGTGTTTATAGAAGCCTTCAAGTTTATAATTTGGTTGGTTTCCAGACTATTTCTAGCCCTCTCTTTAGCCTTGTTAGATTTGTTGGTCTCCAAGCCATCCGGCCCCACTGGAGCCTGCACACCCTTATTCCCCCCTTTTCTTTTTTTTTTTTACTAGCATCCGTTGTTAAATCCAGAGGCCCGTTTTGATTGCCCTCTAATAGGGAGCATCTTAAATGGCGCAAACACTTTCTATATCCCCTATTTGTGGCCGCTGACACATTCTTTCAATTTTGGGATTCTTTCCCTAGGGTTGGTGGCCATCCTTCAAACAGGTGGTCTTGGGACCCTTGGCTGGGACGGATAAATCTCCTGTTACCTGGCCCAACCTTTCTTCACGGTTTTGCTCATTTGTGCAAAATATCTCTACACTGATCAAGGTGTTCTCTTCTACCATTGCTACAGCCAGTCTGCGAAGGTAGATCAGACCCCTGAATTCTGGTGGGTGTTTATCTGAGTTTGTTGTCGTAGCAGACTGTTGTGCACAGATATAACCTTCCAGAAAGCATAGCTCGAATTCAACGTATTCAGTAAAGTTTTTTGATCTTTCAGCTCTCCATTAATATTTTCGTAAAGTTCTATGAGTTGAAGACAAAGTTTAACGGCATCAGCTGCGATTGCTCCGCAGAGGGAAAGAAAACCACAGGCTCCTTAAGTGTGGGAGATTTAAACTTGTGCAGTGTTGGTTTGTAAGCCAGGCTAGAAGATTTAAAGACACCAGATGGGCTACCATTATCTTTTGCAAACAAAGTTGGAAACGTGGAGTGGTTGTACCCTGAGCCATCAGTCACTCTCGGTGCATAGTTGGGACTTATCATTATTCGGCAAGGAATATGCAGAAATAGACATTGGACTTCCTGCACTTGGTGGCAGCGCTCAGTGAGCATTCCCAGGGATCTTGCATTCATGGTCATAGGAGCATAGGGTACTACAGCCTCAAGTCCAGACAAGGGCAAGGCTCCTATAATAGACTTTTATTGTTGGAGGCTTCCAGGATAGAGACATCCCCTATATTTTGTTATAAAAGGGATTCTTTTCCCTTGCGTGCTACATGCCCTCAGTTTCCCTTCCTGGATTTACTGCATATTTGAATTTCAGAGTGGTCACACACCCCACTCCACAACTGCTTACACCCTTTGGGCTTTGCATTCTTTTTGGAGGAACAACTCGGCAGATTGGGCATCTCAACCCCTTAGAACCTACTCCGTAGAGCGTACATTTCTTGCCCCACACTTACCCATGTAGTGGGTATGGCAGCGAGTGGTCACAGAACTGACACAAGACCACTCCCCTTTAAGCTTCAATTCCCTGATATTTGGAGCGCTATACGCCCCCACCAAAACCACACTGGAACAAGACTGAGCACGCAGAAACATGGAAACACAATTCACAAAATGGTGCCAAGCGAGGCAGAATAGAACCAAACCAATGTTGATACCACTCGAAGGTGTGGGAGTTATCCTCCCACACCTTGGAGAGAGATCACCAGGAACACTCACAGCTCTGCACTCAGCTCGTAGCTGCACCAGCTCTGGCATGGGGGTGCACACTGCGCTGATACCACAGTAGCAATGCCCCCTCAGGCCCATTGCCCCGGTGTTTATCACGGTGGGGCTCCAGGCTCGGTTCACTGCCAGCCACACAACACAGGTGCTGGTGGCTCTTCGGTTTGCTGCCGTTTACTGTGATGCCCCTCACTTGATTATGGCGTTAGAGGAAAGCACCATATTGCATATCGCTTGTGACACTATGAGGCCACTTTATTCACAATTCACATAGGGGCAACTTGGAATCTGTGTCTACTAACACACATTTCACTGCTAGTAAGGTTATAGAGGCATGATGCCTGATTGCAAGCGCTCACCGGCCACCAAAGATGGCATTTCCAGGTCATCTATGTAGTGAAGGTTGTATGAGAAGCTACACAGGTCTCTGGCACAACAAGCCAATCTTGGTTGCTATTTGTCAATGTGTTAATGCTCCAGATGAATATGCACTTAGATATGCTTGCTTTCACAGATGAACTTAATAGGGGCTAGTCCATCTCCGATATAGAGAGGAAAGGAACGCCATGTTGAACTTTCAGAGCAGTTAACTACAAAAGAGAGCTTGTCATGTGCAAATTGTCCTTTGGTGTGAAGCCCCCTACTTAATAAAGCATGCCTGCATGGGGATCATCAGCTTGAAGAGCTGGAGCATTTACCTGGGAACTGTTGGGAAGGAAATGAACCTATCCCATCCCCCTAAGCACTTTAGAGTAAGGAGAATTCCATGACTACAAGTTTGATTTGTCAAAGGGGGAGAAGGGCGTAATAAGGGACCCTGCATGAACACAAAAGGATGCGAAATGTAGATGCTTAGACTTAGTATGGGTATATAAACAGGCACCATTTGGTAGTTACGGTAGAAATGGGGGATGTATTTATATGACATGCACACCCGAAGAATATGCGCAAGCAGGGGAAAGTTTGCGATCAGTATGTAGGGCTTGGATGCCAATAAAAGGAACCTCTACCCTATGACGCCACAGTGAGAAGAGAAAATGAACACAAGTATGCAGAGAGAATTTGTTACTGTAGAAGTAACGAAAGTGGGGAATGTTGGGAAGGAAATTAACCTATCCCACCCTCCTAGATGCGTTAGAATATGGCGAATTCCATAACTACAAGTTTGATGTGGATAGGGGTGGGGGTTATACTAAGGGACCCTGCACAAACACCACAATATGTGAAATGTAGATGCTTAGACTTAGTGCGCGCATATAAACAGGCGGCAGTTTGTAGTAATGGTAGAAACATTTGTGTCTGCGTGACTTTGGGGTAGACACAGACCTGACTAGGCCCACGCACTGACGATAAAGAGACCCACACTGCTAGCCTTCATAGAAACTTCCCTTTGTTCTACAACTGTTGCTAAAACGTGTTATCCCAAGAAGGAATGTGCCCTGCAAGGCCGCGAGACAGTACCAGGCACCTCGCAGTGCACGTTTATCGCTGCCGGGCCAAAGCAGGCCTCCGACCCCCACCCAGCCAACCATGAGTTATGACACACACAACTGTCCCAGTCCAAGACCCCTGAATTCCACGATAGTAGGTGGCCCCAGACCACCAACCATAAACCCAAAGGCCATAAAAGATCTTTGCATCACCAAGGGAAGGTGCTGAGGCATCCCCTCCAACCTCGTGGCCCGGTAGCCCTACTAGCACTTGTTTTTCCGGCAGATCACGACATCGGCACAGAAGCGGTAAGTCCTCATGGGCATTTAATTAATTATAGTGCATTTCTCGAGGCACTCACATTAATTAAAAGAAATATCTGCAAAATTGCCCTGAGCAAGGCCCATTAGCCCCACACACTGGGCTGTGCACCCTGCTTTGTTTGGGTGCCCTGAATCATCAGCTAGCACTGGTGGTGCTGCATTTCTACATTGTGTGGCTTTCACACCAAAATGGCTGACACGATTTTTGTCACTGCAGTGCCTCACCAGCCAGCCCTGCCCTCCCTGAGATTGGCCAGCCTTGGACCTCATCAGCCAATCGGGGAACCCCTACCCATACAAAGGCCCTCTACTAAGGCTCTGTCTGTGCATGTCCAGGCCGAGGTGGGCCTGGAGGGCTTTAACCCTCTCGAACTATGCTCCGTCCTCCTGTCTAACTACTACTCCCAATGCATTAATGTAAGTGAGCTTGGCTGACCTCCACCACAATCTCCCCTAAAGTCAACTGTGCTGTTCACTTCTTCTTTCCACGCTGCAATCAACACTCATCTTACATCAGTGCAATTGTGACTACTAGGTACTTTTGATTTAGGTGTGCTTGTATTCCATCTTTGCCTCCTTTTTGAAAATCGGATTTAGGTGTGCTTGTATTCCATCTGTGAACCTCCTGCATTTCTCTGTGCTGTACCTCCATTTTGACATCTCCTTCTAGGCCTCATGATGCGTTTAGCTAGAACTGTACTGTGCAGCCACTCTTTCCTGTCCAAACCTCTGCCGACCTATGGCTCTCTCCATTGCTCCTATATTCTCTAATTGTTACACTATCACCTATCCCCCCTCTCTCACAAAGTCAGGTAGGTAAAAGCACAAAAAAGACATCTTGAGTGCAAATCCTGGACTTCCAATCGCAGACACCTATGTCAGCACTCCCTCTCAAGGTTTTCACTGATATCCTCTTCGTTGTCTCCTCTCCAGATCTATGGACCACAGTCTCATCTCTACTCTCTCTCCCTCCACATATTCTACCATTAACGGTGGCACCAAGTGGGAAATCCTATTGTCCGGCTTCTCATCCTCTCTCTGCTTGGTTAATGTCTATCACACTGGAAATATCCTGGTTCAGGGTCCACAACCCAACCTCCTCCTCTTTGACTGAATCCTGCCTTCTCTCATTAACTTCCTCCCTTCTCCTGCATCTCTGCCTTCTACTCTCTCTCCTCCTCCTCTGACTGATGTACAACACCCCTGTACACCACCTCAGAAAACCTTCAAAGGCACAGACCTCCTCCACCTGGCAACTCTTAACACCCGCTCAGCCAACAAACACTCCGCTGACATCTGTCTCCTTCTTGAAGACATTGACCTCGACACACTTGCTCTTACCGAGACATGGTACAATGCCAGCTCAGTCAGCGCTTTTGACTCCCTCCTCCCTGAAGGCTTCAAGTTCATCTCCAAGCCTTGACCTCACACCACTGGTGAGTGGGTTGCCTTAATCGTCCCTGAGTGGGTTCCTGCTTCCATCGTATCTAACTAGCTCTACTCTTCCTTTGAAAGCCTGGTTTGTAAGTTGGTCATCTCTCCCGTCTCCACCTTGACCATTGCCACCATTTACTGGTCTCCAGGTGCCACCACCCTGTTCCTCTCTGAATGGGCTGACTTCTGCTCTTCCTTACTTTCATCCACATCCAACCTCCTCCTACTGGGTGACTTCAACATCCAATTGGACTTCCCAGGCTCTGCATCCATGCTCTTCACTGACGTATGCACCTCACTTTCCCTTTTCTCCCTTCTGGGCCAACACACTCAGCTGGGCACACTCAGGATGCCCTCATAAACTCTGACCTCTCTCTCTCCCCTCACTAGTCACTCCTCTCTCCTGGTCTGACCATTCTCTTCTCTCTTCCCACTTGAGTCCCCTTGGCCCCCTGACAGCCCCACCTCCCCCCGAAAGTCCCATCAACCTTGTTCGCTAACATTCGCCTGATGAAACAAGTGTCTGTGGCTGCCTTCGCTTCCACCTTCATCCCTCATCACCCCCCACCTCGGACTCCTTCTCTGACTCTGCCCTCAGCAACCTCCACCTATCCATCACCAATACTCTTGACATTCTTGCCCCAGTCATGAGGATCCGCCTGAAACCTGCCTCTAAGCATAACGCCTGGTACGACGCCAAACTTGCCACCCTAAAACGTAAGTGCAGGGCAGCAGAACGGAAGTGGTAAACCTCAGGCTCATCCTCAACTGACCTGCCGCGTGATCCAAAGGCAATACAGGCAATCCATTTGTGCCAAGAAAAGAGCCCACGTCAGGCACGGGTTTCCGGTGCATCCAATAACACGGCTGAACTTTTCAAGATCTGCAGGGAACTAGCCGACCCCTCCTCAGTCTCCGCCTCCCCTTCTTCCTCCCATGCCCTCTGCAATGCACTGGCCTCACACTTTGCCTCCAAAACCCACGGCATCCTTACCACCCTTGCTACTCTCCCTCATAACCTGTCTCACACCACCTCATCTCCATCCCCCCTCCTTCCTCCTTCCTCATTCACACCTGTCACACCTGAAGAAGTTACCAGAGTTGTCCGCGTCATGAAGGCCTCTTCTAAGCAGGTTTCCCCCTGCTCATCCAGGACCAACAAGGAGAACATTGGCTCTCTTGCCCCTGCTCTCGCAGATTTCTGCAATCATTCTTACGTCACAGGATCTTTCCCCTCCTCCATTAAGCACTCCCATATGTGCCCACTCCAGAAAAATGCTTCATCAGATCTTTCCTGCCCTGTCAACTAACGCCCTATTTCCATCACCCCCTTCCTGGGGAAACTGCTGGTGTCACGATTCGCTCCCTTCGCTCCCGTTCCCACCACTTGGGGGCATGATTTGGGGTTTATTCCATACTGGACTTTTCTTCCGAACCTTATGCTACAGTGCTATGATGAATTGGGAGCGCCAAATCCTTATTTTCCAAGCTACTTCCCTTCTGGATCCATTCCAGGTTTTTGGCAGCCAGTATGCTGCTTTAATCAAATGACTATGCTTCCCAGGATGCCTGGCCTACAGCTTCATCCCCACCCTTGCAGGACAAGGCTGGGTGGTGTATAGGCAACACCTGTGGCTGCAGGTGCAGCAAGCACCACACCTGACGCGTGTGCTCGTTAAGCAGCCTTAAAAGCCTCAGTTTGCTTCAGTCCAACGCTGGTCATTGATGCAGTGTTCCTGTTTGTGACTGGTCCCTTGTTCCTGGTTCTTAGCTTTGTGCCTTGTTCCAAGTTTCTAATTCTTGTTCCTTATCCCTGGATTTCGAATTTATGTGCTTAATTGATTTCTGCTTCCTAGATTCCCTTTCTGTATTCCTGTGTTTGCAGGCAGCATTTCTCAGTGCTTTCCCTTTTGGCTCAGCCCAGTTTGCATGTGTTCTTTATTTCTTCGACTTTGTCCTTTGCTGCTGTAAACCTTGATGCTTTACTCTTCCTCTTTATAGATTTAGCTTCCTGCCTTTTTCCTTGGATGGATGGGGGAAGTTTGCCTTTGTAATTTAATTTTCCCTGCTCCTGTTCCATTACTTTCTCTTGGAATCCATTCCATGTTTTCCCTTGCACTTCTGCATTTATTTCCCATTGATTATTAGGTGTGGTGTGCTGTTGTTGCTAGCTCCTGTGTGAATGCCTATGTTTTCCTCACTATTCTGTAATCACTATTCCTACTTGCCCCTTGTCTTGCGTCTTATGTATTTAATTATCCTCCCATTGCTGTTATAGCCTTTCTGGGTCCCTGTTTGATCAACAGGGTTTGTGGGCTTGCTGACATTCAAGTGGTATTTCTCATCCTCGTGAGTACTGTTTTTAAGTTCCCTTATTCAATACGATCAAGAGTGTTAGCTCACAGATCCTGTTGTTGCTTGCCCCCTACGTGGGCTTAGCACTGTCAGTACCTGTAACAGCAATTGTGGGTAAGGAGCATGCCGACTTTCCTTGCAGTCATAAGGAGCTTCCAAGTGCTTACCCCACATCCCTTTTTATATATTTGTATTGTTTTCACACTCTATTTGCACTCCTGGTTTTTAGTATACATGAGTCTTGGTTCCTGTGTGCATGTTGTTTGACTCAAAGCTATTCACTGTGTGATTTTGTGCAAATTTCCCTTGCCATATTCACTGCCTTTGTCCTCACTTGACAGCTGAAGAAGTTGGTTTTGCCCCAACTTAACTCACATACTGAACTTGTTGGTGGTCTCCACAACCACCAATCTGGATTCCGAGCATCCATTCTTTACTGAACGCTCTTCCAAAGTCATCATGGGCACTTTCTCCTCTCCTACTTCCCTCTTTAACATCTACATTGCTCTGCTTGCATGCCTCATCTCCTCTTTTGCTTCTGACTTCAGTGTTACGCAGGCGACACCCAGCTCTTTTTCAAACTCCCTGCTGACCCTTTTGCACCCTCCATCATCCCTAACTGCCTATCTGCCATCCAATCCTGGTGCACCGCCAATGATCTCAGCCTCAACGCCTCTAAAACTGAGATTCTTCCCATTAGGACTCCTGTTCCCTCCTTCTTCCCTTCACTCTGCCCTTTCTCTTTGGGCTCTCCCTCTGCACCCTCTTCTGAATCCAGAAAACTTGGAGTCACCTTCGACTCCTCTCTCTCCTTCCTCCCTCAAATTCAGGATATTGCCAAGAAGTCCCACTTTCAGCTCTTCCTTCTCAAAGGAATTCTCCCTTTTCTCACTTTCCCCGAGAGGCTCAATGTGACGCAATCCCTGGTTCTCTCTAGGCTGACTAACGCAATAGCCTCCTCCTGAATCTACCATCTTCCACTCCGCGACCCCTCCAGCTAATCCAGAATAGGGCAGCGAGACTTATCTTTGGCCTTAAACCCAGGGAACCACATCTCTCCTGCAAAAGTGTTCACTGGCTCCCAGTTGCTGTAAAGATTAAATATAAATCCCTATGCATCATCCACAAGGCCCGGGCGGTACACTATCTTCAACTTTATTTTACTAAATACTCCCTCTCTAGACCAAAATGCTCCTCTGTCTCGTACATCTCTGTGTGTAAAGCATTTTGCTAAACAGAGGACAGGTGGTCATTTGCTTTCCTCAGCTGGCTTCCTCCTATGGAACAGGCTCCCCCTCCCTCTGCGCCTTGAGCAGGATCTTCGTAAATTCCGGAAACTCCTTAAGACTCTCCTCTTTACCTCCTCCTTCCCTTCTTCTCTCCCCTGCTAATCCCACAGTTGCTGCAATTGGTGTCCTGGGCCCTCATGCATCCTTGGGGCCCTGACCTCCCGCACCCATTGGCCCAGCTACTGTCTATCTGCACTAACCCCCCACCCCGCCCTGGTACCTTGCACTTACACCCCTTGCGGCTCCAGGCCGTGTAGCACTCAACATTCCTAGCACTTCATCTGTGGCTCACCCATGAGCTCAGACTCCACAGCACTGACTCCTTGTCTTCTTCCTTGCTGCACATGCACGTTCTGAATACTCACAAGGCATAATAGGTTTGTCCTGTTCCCCCCCCAGCTGCTTTCATATATTGTGTTTTTAATGTATTTCCCACTCCTGCTCCCTCCATTGACCTGTAGGCGCTTTGAAACAATATTTTCGAATGGATTGTGTCCTCCAACGTATTCCTCATCTTAGATATTCCCGTCCAGCTTTGGCTGCTTTGGAAAAATGATCTCGGCAGGTCCCTCGAAGGCCTCCGGCAAGGGTGACATCATCGGCTATACAAGTAGCTTGCGCCGTGCCCGTTGGCCTCAGTTCAGGTTTTCCACAGTACTTGTTGCTATCGGAGACTCGATGCACCTCAGTATTTCTGCTACGCAGTTATCGTTTTCTTCCTCGAAAATCGAATACAAAGATGTCTTCTTCATCGACCCCCGACTACCCTGCTCTCTGAGTTAAAGAAGTGTTAAGATTGCAGTTATAAAATGTCAATAAATGACCCTCATCAATCGTGTTTGTGGTGCCTCGGGAAAGATCACGACACGGAGGCCTGCACGAAGTGTCAGGCAATGACCGGTAAGGCCTTGCGAGAGAGGAAAAGAAAACTACAGGTGGGTTGACTAGCAAAATCTGACCGATGCTCGACCGTCGAGACGAAAACCTATTTGCCTCGACGTGATAGGACTCATAGGTCGAGATCCCGAAGTGGCTCCCACCACTCGTCTTCGACAAAAAGGTCGAAGAAGAGACACCACCGGTCACCATCCACTTTGTCATCTGACGACTCTTCAAAAAAGTAAAAATGCTCCACAAAACATTCTTCCTCCGAAGAGTGGGAAGGTTTCAGGGTTACAATGATGGAGGTATTTGAGAGGGCTAAGCCTCGGACTGCGCCTTCCTCGTAATCCGTCCGGAAGTGTTCCCGTGCTGACACTCGCGCGCCCTTAAGCCCGGGTGATCGAAGAAGAGCTGATCGGGAACCCTCGAGGACCCCGAGCAAGAAAGGCCGATCAAGTCGAGACGACTGTTCGAGGTCATAGACGCCATTCAAGGTCCCGCATACTTCGAAAGGAAAAGCCTAGAAGGTAGCCTCAACGCCTCAACGCCATTTCCATCGACGGTTACTCTTTCATCAATGCCTTTGTCGACGTCGACGACAAAAGCTCCTAAGGTTTCTGCTCAGTTATCTGAGCATGTTTCAGCAGGAGAAAAGGCTACAAAAGCTACATCCTCTTCAAAAATACTTCCTCCAGAGAAGATTTTCACTCCTCCACCTAGGAAAGAATTCTTTAAGTCACTATCTTCACGTTTTGAAGAACAGGAGAGGTCTGAAGATGAGGAGGTCCCATTTGGCCTGGAGTATGGCACCCCTAATGTTCCAAAATGTCTCATCTCTGAAGAGAGTAAAATGAAAGATCTCATAGAGACATTACATAATGCTAGTGGTGTAGATACATCATCGGAAGCTGATTTTGGTAAACCAGAGCCAGGGGAATATGCCAGTTCCTCATACCGCCAACTAATGACGAATGTGGTTGATTATTTAGGATGGTCTAGCCCACAAATCCAATTTGTCCAAGATGATCCGGTGGACATTCTAGATCAAGGTCTGCCCACTGATCCAATTTTACCTTTTTACGTGGCCTTGCAAAATAGGGTGGCCAAAAATTGGGCAACCCCGGACTCTATTCTTCCTGTGAATAAGTCCCTTACAACAAAATAGCGTACCCTATTATCCCTCCAGATAGGGACGACAAGCGTGTGGATGGATGGGCACGCAAGGTATTTTCAGCAGGAAGTATGGCCTTAAAATCAGCCAACTCCACATGTGCCTTGGCAAAATTCTTGTACACTCTCTGGGAGTGCATCTCCATGGCGGCGGAGCATATACCGGAACGGGAGGAAAGGGAGGACTCCTAGCTATCGTTAGAGATGGAAAGGAAGCCATGAAAGAATCCCTTCAGTCTGGTTTGGACACTGCAGACAGCATCAGCCGGTCCATGGCTACTAGCACAGTTATGCGCAGGTTTGCGTGGTTGCGGAAGTCGGGTTTTGCACCAGATGTTCAGTCCCAGCTCTTGAACATGCCTTTTGATGGGTCTCACATTTTTGGCTGCAAGGCTGACGAGAGCCTTGAAAGGTTGCAGACCTCAAAAGCGGCTGCCAAATCTTTGGGATCTGCTATCAGGCAATCTTAGTCATTTTGTTCATCGGGACAATCTTGGAGGGGACAATCCTATCGTTACTACTCCTCATTTGGAAAGGTGAGAGGAATGGCCAGTCAAAAAGGCCAAAGAAACATCTCTCGTGGTGGATGAGGTAAAAGTGCTAAGCCAGCTCCAGCTGCAGCTTCCTTGCCATCAGCAGCTGCAGCATCCACCCCAAAACCGCGTTGAGGTCTTGCATCATATAGCACCGGTGGGGGGCAGACTCTCTCAGCATCTGCAAGAATGGTGAGCCATTACTTCAGATGCTTGGGCTCTGGAAACAATAGCCCAAGGTTACTGCCTTCCATTCTTAACGCATCCTCACAACAATCCACCGGGGAGGCACTCGTTGAAGTTTCCAGATCCTCTCCTACAGCAGGAGATTTTAAACCTGCTAGAGGACGGCGCTATAGAACCAGTGCCTGTAGCGGAGAGGAACAAGGGTTGGTACTCCCCATATTTTTTTATTCCCAAAAATGACAGAGGACTGAGACCCAGACTTCTGATACTTGAACAAGTTCCTCAGGAAGGACAAGTTCAAGATGGTCACTCTTTCTCAGATCCTTCAGGCCCTTCAACTTCAGCATTGGTTGGTGTCATTGGACCTTCAGGACGCTTATTTTCATGTGCCAATACATATCAAGCCCAAAAATACCTGAGGTTCTCAGTTGGCGGCTCGCACTATCAGTTCCAAGTCCTACCATTCGCTTTGACCTACACCCAAGGGTTTTTACCAAACTGATGGTGGTAGTGGCAGCGTATCTCAGGAGAGGGGGGATCCATATCTACCCCTACCTGGACAATTGGTTGACCAGGCACGCTCTCTCGAGCAAGCCCTGGATCATCTAAAAGTCACCTGCCCCTCCCTTCACAGACTGGGCTTCTCCCTCAATCTCAAGAAGTCACAGATGACACCTTCCCAGCAGCTCCAGTACTTCCGAGCGGTATTGGATACATCCTTGGGAAAGAGCTTACCAAGACGAGGGCTCAAGACATTCATCAGATGGTCTCCAAATTTCAGAGTGCCCAAAATCTTCCGGCCTACGACTTCTTGAGGTTGCTTGGCCTCATGGCATCCTGCATTTTCCTAGTGCCAGAGGCTCGCGTGAGAATGAGATCCCTTCAATGGGCTTTAAAGACTCAATGGTCTCAGTTCTCAGGGAAGATGACAAATCTACTTCAGGTTCCGAACAGGGTTGAACAAGACCTTCTGTGGTGGACCTGCGAGAACAATATTCTAAAAGGAGAAGATTTTTGGCAACCATGGCCGGAGATTACAGTAGTGACGGACGCTTCACTCATGGGGTGGGGAGCCCATGCCAACGATCTGACAGTCAGCGGTCGTTTGTCTCCATTGGAGTCCAAACTACACATCAACCTTTTAGAGCTGAGGGCAATCAGACTAGCGCTGAAGGCCTTTCTGCCCTTGGTCAGGGGGAAGAATGTCCTGATAATGACGGACAACACTGTGTCCATGCATTACCTCAACAAAAGAGGGGTTGTAGGGTCACTACCTCTGTGCAGAGAGGCAGTGTGGCTCAAGTTCTGGGCAATTCAAGAAGGAACCTCCTTATCGGTAGTTCTCCTAGCCGGGGAGGAAAACACGATGGCGGACTCTCTGTGCAGGCAGAGCACAGTCTCCCACGAGTGGGAGCTCGCTCAGGAAGTCCTTAAAGAGATCTTTGCCCTTTGGGAACCCTTCAAGTAGACCTGTTTGCAACCAGGATCAACTGAAAATGCGAAAGGTATTGCTCAAGGGAATTTCCTCCGACAGGAGCTCTAGTGGACGCGTTCGTGGTGATTGGGATTTCCGACTGCTATATGCGTTCCCTCCGATCCCCGTCATTCCTCAAGTCATCAGGAGGTGAAGACGGTTTGGAATCCGCATGATCCTAATTGCCCCGGATTGGGCCAGGAGAATGTGGTACCTGGACCTTCTAAACATGTCCATCTGTCCTCCAATTCGTCTTCCTCAGAGAGAGAATCTTCTCTCACAAAGGGAGGGTCAGGTTCTCCATCCAGAGGTCAATACTCTCAACCTTCATTCTTGGTACCTGAAAGGCTGAGATACAAGGATTGGGACCTCCCAGATGACGTCATGGAGGTGTTGCTTTCGGCAAGAAGGCCAGCAACAAAGTCTCTGTACAGTTGCCATTGGAAATGGTTTTGCAACTGGTGCAGAGAAAAGAATGTTGATCCTTTTCTATGATCAATCCCAGAGGTGTTATCTTTCCTCTTATCACTCGCACATAAGGGTCTCAATGTTGGGGGCGTTAAAGGTTATTTGGCAGCGCTTTCCATTTTGAAACGCTCTTCGGAAGAGTGTTCCTATTTTAAAATGCCTTTGGTACTCCAATTCCTAAAAGGGCTCACAAATGTGTTCCCATCTTCTTCTAGTTTTAAAGATATTAATGTGTGGCCCATTTGAACCTTTGCACACATGCCCTTTAAGCTTGTTACCCTTCAAGACAATTTTATTGGTCGCATTAACATCTGCACGAAAGGTGAGCGAGTTTCAGGCACTATCTTCCAGGACACCCTATACTGTGTTCCACAAAGACTGGTTGTTTTGAGGGTTAAACCCTCTTTTTTTACCCAGAGTTGTTTCTGACTTCCATCTGAATCAGAAAATCATTCTACCGGCTTTCTATCCTCCGCCGCATCCCGGTAAGGAGGAAGACAGACTCCACAGGCTGGACCCTAGTAGGGCGTTAAGCTTTTATATTCCTAGGCTCTCCAAGCTCAGAGTTGATGATCAACTTTTTATTGGCTACACTGGAAGGAAATTGGGTTAAGCGGTGTCTAAACAGACCTTGTCAAGATGGATTGTACTTGGCATTACTGAATGCTACAGATTGGCTGGTAAGGACCCGCTGGAAGGCTTGAGGGCCCACTCAACCAGAGCTATAGCCTCTTCGACAGCCCTTCAAAGGGGTGTCCCCATTAAGTCGATTTGTGATGCAGCGACTTGGTCCTCAATACATACATTCACAAAGTTTTACAGTTTAGACGCTTCCCAATCTAAGGAACTTGCCTTTGGTAAGGCAGTGCTATATTCAGCACTGTAAAAAAAATAAAAACTCCCGCCTAAAAATTCTCACACTGCTTTGGGAGTCTATCTAATATGAGGAATACGTTGGAGGACACAGTCAATTCGAAGAACAAGTTACTTACCAACCAGTAACGTTCTTTCGACTGGATGTTCCTTCAACGTATTCCTCATCGCCCTTCATCCTACCCCTCTGTAGATTTTTCAATGTTGTCACTACTTCAACTCTCGCAAGGCTGAACCCTGTCGGCCTACACTGACTTAAACACGAACAAGAGGGTGAAAAACAGAACTAAGGCCAACGGGCGCCGCGCAAGCTACTTGTATACCCGATGACGTCACCCTCGACAGAGGCCTTCGAGGGACCTCGACTCAATGCCATTGACGCACGGCACCCCCTGCTGAGAAATTTTTTCCGAAGCTAGCTAACTAAATATTTTCTTGTATAGCGCAACCCTCACCCAAAGGTCTCAGAGCGCTCACATGGACAAAAACAACAAAAAACAAAACATAAAGCATTTTTGGGGTTCAGAGGTCATTCTTAATCAGATGACAGACAGTGTCATAGGTAGAGTCAAAGGTTTTTTCTGGAAGCATACATCAGTTGTTATTAGCCTTCAATCAGGAACGTCTTCAGCCATTTCCTGAACTGTTGCAGAGTTGTACTCTGTTTCAGGTGGATTGGGATCACATAACAATTTCTTGGGCCCCAAACTGCAAAACTTGCTCTGCCTAGTTTTTTTTGTAATCATACGTGGTTGGGTTAACCGCATCTGATTATTTGAACGTAAACTAAGTTTAGGTGTTAACATTTTTAATCTTGCTTTAAGATATTCTGGAGCACTGCCTAGTAGACATTTAAAGACTATGGGCCTCATTCCGAGATTGGAGGCAGCCATGGTGCTGCTAGCACCATGGCTGCCTCCAATACCGGTATCGACTCCGATATGGTACAATGGGGACTTACCGGTGTAGTCCGACCTTTGCGGGACCGGTAAGTCCCCATTGAAAAAGGCAATACCCATTCCCATTTGTGCCCCCATAGGGCTCAATGGGAATGCGGAGAGAGCTAATAACGGTACCGCAATTTGCGGTAGCGTAATTTGCTCCCTGGTCCCTTTGCAGCTCCCGCTAAGGGTGCCTGGTAAAACCAGGCGCCCATAGCGGGACCCGCTAAGGGACCTGGTAGTAGGGCGCAAAGGGATTACCGGAACCGATGTCCTTAACAGTGCCCGGTATCCCTTTGCGCCCTACTGGGAATGAGACCCTATGACTAGCCCTTTAAAGGTCAGTCGCTGCTCAATGGAGAGTCAATGTAGTCTTTTTCGGTGTTCTGTAATGTGGGATTGGCGGCTCAGCCCACAGACTGCCCGGACTGCTCCCTTTTGAATTGTTTGAAGACTCTTTATATTCGATTTAGTGGTGCCAAGAAAGAGACTATTACAAAAGTCAAGTTTCGTATTTCCAATCGCAGCTGCAATTGATGCTCTATTGGCTTCAGGTAAATAAGGACGTATCTGCCAGAGAAGATGTGTAAGAAAGGCACAAGATGATTTAAGATGGCCCACATGCTTTTTAAAGGTCAGGTGGGCATCAAAAAATACTCCAAGAGTTTTTCCATGTTCAGATACAGCAATATTATTTGTAAGAGTCATCTATATTTTTTAGCCTATGGGGTGTGCTGAAGATCAATAGCTCTGTTTTCTTATCATTAAGAGCAAGAGAATTTAGGGCCATCCACTTCTGGATTGCCTCATAAATTCTATTAACAGTTTGGAGATCATCTTTATAGACCCCAGATAGTTTAATAACTATCTGGGTGTCATCGGCGTAGTACCATGGGTCCAGGTTATCCTCCTTTAGAAGTGGAGTAATCCAAGCCTCTTTAATAGCATTAGGAACGACTGCCTCTCCAAAAGAACGATTTACAAGTTCTGTGACCCATGTTGTAAGAAAGGACGCAAATTTCTTTGAAAAGTGTAGAAGGAAATATGCCCCCTTGCACGATGTTGGTTTGAGCCCTTCTATGATTGCCAGAATCTCCTGTTCTGACCTTTTAGTAAAGAAGAAGGGTTCTATCTCTTGTTCCTGTCCTCTCAAGGTAGAGGTCATTGTATCTTCGACTAGAGATTGTGATATAATTTTTTCTTTTATATTGGCTTGGTGAAGCTGTATTTTTTTACAGAAACTATCAAGTATATCTTGACACCAGTCATTGTTAATACTTATTCTGGGTTCTATAGCGGGGCCTTTAAGTTCCTTTAAAACTGAAAAAGTTATTTCGATTTAATGGAAGCATTTTCAATTCTTTCATTAAGAAACAATTGTTTGTCTTCTAGCATAGAGTCCTTATAATCTTTAGCGGCTGCTTTATAGGCTGCTAGAGTGATAAAAGAAGGGTGATTCCGCCATTGGCATTCACATTTTCTTTTATTTTTCTTCGCAGTAATTAACTTGGGTGAAAAACGAAGTTAATGTCCTTTGTTTTTTTTTATTTCTGACTGGACGAGAGGGTGCAAGAATGTCAAAAGCATTGTTCATAGCATTTCTAAAGGCAGCAGTAAAATCATCCAATGACAGATTAACGCCGAATGGTGGTAGAAGAGGTTGGATAGTTGTTTGGAGGGCCTTAGCTGTGACATTTTTTATATTACGCATTTCACAGGGGGGCTTTATTTTGTTGGGAGCCCTATCAAATTCTAACGACATGTCAAAGTTTATCAAAGAGTGATCTGACCATGGACATGGTTCTACATTCTTTAAAGAAGAATTAATGTCTTTAATAAGGACCCAATCAAGCGTATTTCCTGCTTTATGGGTTGGTTTATCCACTATTTGTAGAAAGCCTATGGAAGATAATGCTTGTAAAAGAGATTGTACCTCAGTGTCTTGCTGATTATGAGCCCAGAGGGTAAAATCAACTAACATAACAGTAGCCCTATTGTTTTTACATGAACCTCCGACGAGTGCCATTAACTGTTACTCAAAAAGAGTTGTGTCATGTGGTGGCCTGAATATAATTATTATAATCAGTGAGTGCATTGCATCAATATTGAGTTTCATTTGGATTGTTTCGCATAAATCCAGCTGGGGAGGTGTTGATACATAAAAATCAAGCAAGGTTTTAAAAATCATTGCTACTCCGCCACCACACCCTGATTTACGGTCAGAGTGTAGGCATTTATAGCCTTCGGGTGTAGCAAGTGCTATGGCATGTAATGCTTTGTCATGAAGCCAGGTCTCAGTTAATATGAGGAGATCAAAATTATTTTCCACCATACTATCATTAATCTCTACCGCATGCATTACCATAGAACGTGTATTCAAGAGACCACATTTGATAATAGTTTCCATGTTAGATGGTATAGATATATGTTGTATAGGCAAAATATTTTTTTCACAATCGGGTGGTGGTTTGATAATTTCGGCTTGGGGGCATGCAGATTTTATTTTTTTTCCTGAGTGGTATATAATAAAGGGGAGCCAGGAATATCCTAAACTGTAACTACAATAGGATCACAGTCTTGATTGACAGATTTAACTTCCTCTGCTATGAGTCGTAATCGCATCCTACGATTCCTCTGTATTGATGATACAAGATGACAATGGGAGGATACATATGTATGCATAATTCGTTTTCTAAACGAAACAAAACTATGTAATAATCAAAAGAACGAGTAGTAGGGGAGAAAGAGAGTTGGCAGAGCAGAGTACTCACCGGAGCAAAACCGGAGTAAACCGGCCCCTATGCGCCAGTGCTTATGCACCTGACGTGGAGTTATGTGCTGGCGTGAAACTACAATACTAATGGGTAATGTAGTTCGCAGCCAGTAAGCTAACACGGAAGCCCAGCAGAAATGCAAAGCACTTCCTTAAAACTAAATATAAACCACGCTATAATAAAAGCGAGGGTTGCACGGATACCTCTAAATAGTCTAACAGATTAAAACAGGTATTTAGGCAAATAGGAGGGAGATTTCTAAACAGCGCACTAAAATCAATTAAAAAGGAATACAAATAATATGTAGCAACAGCATTCTAACACTAAACAATTTAAAATCCAATCAACAGAAGAAGGCAGCAAGGCACCATTAAATACCAGAATAAACCGGCCCCTACGTGCCTGACATGGAGTTATGTGCTGGCGCGAAACTACAATACTTCTGGGTAATGTAGTTCACAGCCAGTAAGTTAACACGGAAGCCCAGCAGAAATGCAAAGCACTTCCTTAAAACTAAATATAAACCATGCTATAATACAAGCGAGGGTTGCACAGATACTTCTAAATAGTTTAACAGATTAAAAAAGGTATTTAGGCAAGTAGGAGGGAGATTTCTAAACGGCGCACTAAAATCAATTAAAAAGAAATACAAATAATATGTAGCAACAGCGTTCTAACACTAAACAATTTAAAATCCAAGCTGGCTGGGAATATCTAAGATGAGGAATACGTTGGAGGAACATCCAGTCGAAGGAACGTTACAGGTTGGTAAGTAACTTGTTCTTCTTATTGTATAAGCGCCTAACAAGCAAACGACAAATAAAATAAAAGAACACAACTACTCCGCCTTATTTCACAAATGACAAAATGTGTAATGTGAGGTACAAGGTGGAATAAATTATAGTCCAAAGCACGATGGAAGCCTTGGGTGCGGATAGTGCAATACTGAATGAGTGAAGGATGTGTGGGTCAACTCAATCTTAAGCCTCCCCTGTCCCAGTCCCCGAGCCTCCAAGATGCACGCCATAATGATAGAGTAGCATTGTCTTACATAGTAACTAATTTCAAACTCAACCTTGGTTCCTATAGTTGATGAGCCCAGCAGACCCCACGTGATGGAAGACAAACGAATGGGCGGGCGGGGCTGGGAGCAATAGCAGCCTGGTTTCCCCTATGGAGCAGGCCACCCAATTATAGGGTCTCACCAACCAGCCACACAGGTTTTTACTGTATATGCGTGCGTCATTGATGACAATGTTCTTCCTTATTTATTTATTCTATTTATTTATTTTGCAATTTGTAGAGTGCACCCAACCCGAAGGCATCTGGGCACTGTTCTTGGTGGATAAACACAAAGGTTACATACTTACACATACACAAAGACAGTGACAAATATATACAGGGCACTATTTTATAGCGCTGTCTTAAGTTACAGAGTCCTAATTGTTGATACAGTGCAGATTGCTTATCTGCACTGTAACAACCAACTGGAAGAGAAATCCTGCCGCTAAAGGGAAAACATGACTTAACAGAGCAAATAATTAAATAAAAAGGTCTTGAGTCTTTTCCTGAACATGGTAATTGAGGATTCCTCTCTCCGGACCTCAAGTTATGACTATTTGATTTGATGAGCAGTTTGTCCTTCAAATACAATGCTGCTGTGCTTCTTAAACACTTAAATGAGATTAGCAACAGCCGTAAGCGTATTCTCTCTTTAATCGGGAGTCAGTGTAGGCTCCTTCTCGCCTCCGATATTTGGTCCCTTTTATTCAGGTCCATAGTCACTCTGACTGCATTATTTTGCACTACCTGAAGGCTATTGACTTCCGTATTAGGCAGACCAGTAAGAAAACTGCTACAGTAGTCGATTCCTGCACCAATGAAGACTCTTGCCAATGTTTCCTGGCTTTCTCTTGAAATAAAAGGACGTGCGTGAGTTAACAACTTGATATAATAGGAGGCAGACAACACTAAACTACTCACTTGGGCCTTCATGTTCAGATTGCAGTCCAGGTGAACCCCAAGGGTCTTGACCTTATTCTTGATTTTTTTTTATATAGTCATCACTCTGAAAACTGGGCATATCCTACCATCAACTTGCAAGTTTTTGCCTTAGTCCCAATGAGCATCAGCTCAGTTTTTCCTGTATTGAGAGCAAGGCCGTTGAGACACATCCATCTTTGAATTATGCCATAAATCCTATTGATGTTCCGAGATAGGGATGCCGATTTGGGTGTCAGCGTAGTTAGTGTAGGTGACACCCAAGTTGTCCAGATGGTCAAATAGTGGTTTTGTAAAGATGCTATAAAGTGTAGGTGAGACACAATATCCTTGTGGTACCCCACAAGTGACCGGAGTTGGCTGTGCTGCTGCACTCAGTGAGAATACTCTCATGGTTCTGTCCGTAAGGAAGGATTTAATCCATTGGTTGGCTTTTGGTGAAAAGTGGGCCGCTGACGCTAGATGGTTGCAGAGTATTTTATGATTTACTAGATCAAACAATGCAGAGAGGTCAAGGAGACGACGGCTAATTTCCCTTTATCTTTAAGTTCATCAATTTGAATTTTCAAATCCAGTAGACCCATGTCTAGGGCGGAGGCCTCATTGGCGTATTTTCCAAGTGGTTTTGTATCTGGAGGTACGCTACTCCATCCAGTATTTTAAGGCGGAAGGGAACTGTAGTAATGGGTCGGTAGTTTTCTGGTATATTGAGGTTTAGGGTGGGTTTTTTAATAATGGGAGGACCCACGCCACTTTAAGATTAGTTGGGACAGTACTATTTTCAAAGGAAGCGTTTGATTAGACTCGTGATGAAGGGAGTTAGATCAGGTGCACAATCTTTGATAAGCACAGCTTGGCATTGGTCACTCTGGCATCTTGTTGGTTTAAGACTGGAAATAATTTCCAGCACTTCGGAGTTGGAGACCGGTGTGAATTTAAACAGTACTGTTGAGTTATGACTAGTGTCATTAGGCGTCAAGTGAAGTTGTGGAACTGCTTTCATATTCGTTTTTTTTGTTTCAGTTCTGAATTGTAGGAGGGCTATTTTATCTAAGAGGGCTTTTTGAATACCGGTATATAAATTGGTATCTTTAATGCAGACTTCTAGTGGTGGCACTGGCGACTCAAGTTCTCTCAAGATGGCAAAGAGTTGCTTAGTTCCTGAGTTTGTGTTTGTTATTCTTTCATTGAATGTGGAACTTTTCATTTGGATGACTGCCTGTTTATACTTTTTAAAATCCGCAGCGAACGTGGCCTTGTTTGGTTTGTTTGGTAATTTTTTCCGGTTGGCCTCAGCAGTTCTCTTGGTGCTGCGCATGATTTTTAGGTTCGGGGTGTACCAGGAGTTGAGATGGGCTACTGGTTTTGCTTTGCGCATGGATAGGTGGAGGGACTTTGTCAATGGCTGCAAGGATGGTTTGGTGACGGAAGGGTGGTTAGTGATGTTTCGGTTATCTCTGGATAAGGCAGCTGGTGCATTCCTTATAACATTCTGCTTGTACCATTTTTTGGCAGAACGTTCTTGAGCAGCAGAGTCCTTTGCTGGCACACCTATTTTTGTGTGATTAAAACTTGTTATCCTTGCAAGAATCTCTTGGCCTTTTTCCTGCCAGGTTGTATTTTTTCTGGCGTGAGCATTTGTGGGTGTGCCTTCAGAACCTTAATGAAAAAAGTGCATCCCTTTTATTTAAAGCATAGCAGATGCATAGAAAATCTGCATGTATCACTTTGTCAAATTCAGGAACTTCATTCTTCCCTTGATCTCATAGCCACTATACCAGATTTCCTCTATTATCTGCAATAATGAAGGCTTTAGAAAAGCTGAAAATAGTGAAATGTGCTTTAGAATTCATCGTAGGCTGCCCATTCCCTACAACATGCCCCTCAAAGATACTACTCTGCATTTTTTTTAATTTATTACAGTGCAAATGGTTCATTAAAACCTTATACACTTAGTAAAATCTTATACCAAATACAATTACAATTCTTTAAAACTTATACCACATAATTCATTGCATTTCAATTCATACACAATATTTCATTGCAGTTTTCAATGCATGATATACTTCAATAAAACCATCATCTTCATATCATAATCAATCACAGTTAACATTCTCAATCGACAATAATTAAATGGAATAAAATACAGGATCACCCTTAGTTCAATTAACATCCTACCATTTCTACCTCACTATTACTTAAAGCATTCATTTCCTATGCCCTACCTACCGGCAGTGAGTTATCATTTTCCTCCACAGCCAGGTGTCTTTATGACTCTCTTCCAGATATAGTATGCTGCCCCTATGTAAACCAGAGTTTACGTATATATCGTCGACCAAAATTGGTCGCTTGTTATCATTCTGAGGTCACTAACTATATATTTATACCCCATATAGTACCATTGCTGCAATATGTCGCAAGCAGTTAGTAGATTTCTAATGGTCTCGACCTCTCTACTTACAAACTATTTTGTCTCTCGGTACTCCAGTCCAGGCCCCCAACATATTCATTGCACAGCAAGATATTAAAGCGCAAATGGATGCGGAATCTGGCAAAGTCCTTCCCCACATAGCTACTCTGCTTTTTGTGAAAAGTAACCTAAAAGTACAAACGTGATCCATTGATTTGTCTTTACAGGCCTGTCTATTGTTTATCCCATTGTGGGTCAGTGCGAGAACGTCTGAGTGGCAGTAGGATGTCATTGGAATGCAAGGCCTGAACCCCGTGTGTTATACGCGGAGCTGCTGCAGATTACCCGAACCTCTTACTTGTAACTGAAGACTTAAGTAGGAAGGAACTTGTACAAGACTTACTTCGATTCTCCAGCATGGGGTCTGGCATGATTCACATGCTCATGAATATTCCCCGTCCTCAGGCTGGGAATCCTCGGTAAAGAAAAAATCAGTTCAGTTTCGTTTCTGAACTGTCTTTCTCCTAATAACCAATCACTGGTCTCTGGGTCATACTGACCCCAGCCAATGACTGCCCTCTACCTAAGCCCCTCCTCTGGCAGCCATCTTCAGATTTTTACCGCACGTTCAAGTGTTGGGAATCCTCGTGCTAAAGCTCTCAAGCTTTTACTGCGTTTTGCGATTTTTCTAAGAGTTTTGCTCTATTTTTTGGTCAATTGAGCCTCAAGCTCCATCGATCCACCAACCGAGTAACGAGGACCCGTTTTTCAGAACTTTCTATGCCCCTCAAGGGGGATTTTTCGGCGAGTTCACTTCTCAGAGGATTCCAGAAGACTTGGAGGCCCACCCGCGTGGACATGGCCGAAGATAAGGGAGACTCAACATCTCCGTTCAGAATCTGCCCAGGATGCGGGCTACGGAACATATTCCTGGAGGATGGGCACTCCATGTGCCTTTACTGCCTACATTCGGACGCCTCACACGTGGAGGAGGCCTGTGCATTCTGCAAGGACATGTCTGCCCGCACCATGAAGGACCGCAACAAGCGGGTCGCTTTGTGGCTAGAGATGAAGAACCCGGTGGCAGGTGAGCCCCGGCAACGTACTTCTCCCAAGAGAAAGCCTGAGCAGTCTTCTAAGACCTTTGAGGGCACTCTGGCGACGGGGCCCAACATAATGCAAAGCACTGCGAGTCTGCGGGCACCAGGAGCGCCATTGGTACAGGCTACATGGCAGCCAGGCCGGGCGTAGCTTCACTGACGCCGTCAACCACGAGCCAACGCTCTGGCTCGGCGAAGAAAAGGAAGTCGGATCACCCGGGGAAGCTTCTGGAGAAGGCCTGATCAACTCCGATGGAGAAAGCCAAGTGGGAGTGAGGTGCTGACCCTCCCCCCACGGTGAAGGCCTCTGATGCGCCCTAGGTCGTGAAGGCCCAGGTTCACCAGGCAAAACCGTCTATTGAGGGAGTGGTGGCATCCCTAGCGAAGGCCGCGGATGCGGGTTCCCAGGAGACATCCACCAAGACGAGAGTTTCTCTGCCCACCCAGAGGGAATCGTCCTTTTTGCCCATTGTGAAGACTCCCGTGAAGACAATGCCTATCATCTCCCCGAGACCGTCGCCCCTGGCCGAGAAGGAGGGGTGCAGTGGTCCAACTGGACTTGGAGGTCGCTTCCAATGAGGAGCTTTCAGGCCTGGCAACAGTGCTGAGAAGACGGGCATCGAGGCCAGGTCCTGCGGGAAGGACCCCAATGAGGCAGATGGGGAGAGCAACGAGGGAACCAACGAGGAATGGCAGGTAGGTGAGAAACCGGACCCCATTCCACTTCCAACGCTCCCGTCGCAAACGCCTCCACCACCGACAGACAGGTCGGAGGTCATCCTACTAGCTCTGCACACCCTGTGCACTGAGATGTGGACAAGGTTGCCCACGCCTCAAAAGGGCGATCCGGCACCTGGACCTTCAGAGGATCCACCAGCCAAAAGGAGACAAAGCCATCCTCCTCCAATGTTCCAGCCCTCCCCTTCATCCCCTCCACCGAGGGACGAGACGGAGCCGGATGCAGAGACAACATGTACAGACAACGGCGATGACGATGGAACAGATCTCCCGTCGCCGGTACCCAGGGCTTCTCCTCCCGATGAGATCAGCTCCTTCCACGCCATGATCTTTAGGGCCTCGGAGCCAGAGGAAACCCAGAGGAAAAGAGGAAGGAGCAATTCCTTTATCAACAACGAGAGGCCAAGAGGAAGACCGTGTTCTCGATCCCGCTGTTGGATGACATTTGGGACGAAGGCTGTCCCTCCTGAAGAACCCGTCCTTGGCCCTGGCGAGGAGAGACCGGTACGAGAATCGAATACCGGGTTCCAGACTCTGCACTGAAGTGTCTCAGAGCGCAGCCGTCCCCGGACTCGGGGGTCTCGGCTGCGGCCAGGAAGAAATCTGCAGGATCGGCGACATCGACTTCCACTTCCCCACCGAATGGTGAGGGAAAGAAGACAGACGCCATGGGACGACGGTTCATCTCGTCGGCGGCGACGACCATTAAGGTGGCCAACGCTCTCGCCATCGTGGCCCGCTACGATAGGGAGATATGGTTCAAAATCACCCTGCTCCTGGATTTCCTCCCGGACCACAAGAGGGCAGAGGCCCTTGAAATCCTGCAAGAGGGCGAGGTGGCATCGGGCCATGCCATCACGGTGGCCACAGACATCGCCGACATTGGGTTTCGCCAGATGGTGAATGGCGTTTGCCTTTGTCGGCGTGGCTCGCTCAAGGCCACCAACTTCGGTCAGGACGTCCAGATGAGGGTATTGGACATGCACTTCGACAGGGACAACTTGTTTGGCAAGACTGCGGACGAGTCGCTGCAGTCCATCAAGGCAGACACCGAGACGGCCCGTGCCTTGGGCACACTCCAGCAGCGACGGCCTTCCTTTCGGTCTTCCGGAGGCAAGTCACAGGGTGCCTCCAAAGAATTTGGTGGCAGCTTTTCTTCCTACCGTCAAGCAGCCCGTTCTTCATCCCAGGAAGCCCACAGGGGCCGCAGCAAGGCCGGAGGATATCGTCATCGTTGCCAAAGGGCCCAAGGTGGTACGGCCTCGGTGAAACAAGACTCAACCGGCCATGACATCAGGCCCCCACATGAGCACCCCAGTGGGAGGCCGGCTGCCGAACTTCGTCGGTGTGAGGAAATCCATATACACTGACCATTGGGTGCTGGATGCCCTGGCCCACGGACACTCCCGGGAGTTCCAAAGGAAGTGTCCCCATTTCCCACCTGTGACCAGGAAAGAAAACCATGTTTCGCAACTGCTTCTAGAGTTACGAGTGATGCTGAAAAAGGGTGTGATAGAACTCGTCCCGAAGAGGCTCCGGGGCTCGGGAGTATACTCGCAGCACTTCCTCTTCTGAAAGAAGACCGGCGGTTGGCGACCCATTCTAGATCTCCGCCGCCTCAACAAATACATCAAGTCCCAGAAGTTCTGGATGGTCACCATTCAGCACGTGCTCGGACAAGCTGGAGGAAGGAGATTTGCTGTCGTCGCTGGACTTGGAGGTTGCTTATTTCCACATCACCATCCACAAGGGGAATCGAAAGTTCCTGCGCTTCGTGGTCCAAGGACAGCACTATCAATTTAAGGCCCTTCCCTTCAGTTGCAGTCGGCTCCAAGGGTCTTCACCAAGCGCCTTGCACCGGTGGCTGCGTTGCTGCGCCTGCAGGGCATCCATGTCTACCCCTATCTGGACGATTGGCTTGCCCTGATCTTCCCTGAGTGGATTCCTGCCACTGTCACTCCTACGCAGGCCTACTCCTCTTTTGAAAGCCTCATCTGCAGACTCTCTCTCTCCCCTAGCCATTCCCTTACTGTGACTACTATCTATCGACCACCTGGTCAGATTTCCTTCTTCCTCTCTGAGTGGGCGGACCTCTCCTCCTCACTCCTGGCCTCAACCACTCAACTCCTCCTTCTTGGAGACTTCAACATCCATCTGGATGTCTCCTGTCCTCCCTCTGGACTCTTTTGCGACCTCTACGACTCTCTCTCACTCACTATTCTCCCAACTGCCCCGACTCACTCTGCAGGGCACTCCCTGGATGTTCTGATCTCCTCAGACCTTCCCCTCTCTGTCCCTCTCACCACTCCTCTCTCCTGGAGTGATCACTTTCTCCTCTCCTCCCACCTCACTCTCCCCACCCCTCAGGCCATGCCACTTCCATCACTGCCAACCACCTTCTTGGTCAGTCGACCCATGAAGCGCGTGTCAGCTGAGGCTTTCGCCGCCACCTTCTCACCCACCCCTCCCCCTTTGGCTGACTCTCATCCTGACACAGCCCTCTCCATGCTCCACTCTGCTATATCTGATACTCTTGATATCCTTGCCCCTGTCATGAGAATTCGCCTGAAGCCCAAAGTCAAGTGCAACTCCTGGTACGACTCAGACCTCGTCACCCTAAAATGTAAGTGTAGGGTGGCCAAGATGAAATGGCGTGCTTCATGTACATCCTCTGACAAACTGGCCTGCCGTCTGCTGCAAAGGCAATACCGGCTCTCTGCGCTAACCAAGAAGAGAGCTCATATCCAAGCCTGCGTCTCTGTGGCATCTAACAACTCAGGTGAACTCTTTAAAATCTGAAAGGAACTGGCCAATCCTGCCGCAGTCTCTACCCCTCCTGTCCCCTCCCAGGCCCTCTGTACGGCACTGGCTTCTCACTTCATCTCTAAAACTCAGGACATCCTGTCCTCTCTCTCCTCCTATCCCCTCCCTCCCCCCACTCCTTGCTCTTCTACTGGCCTGTCTACAGCCACCCCTCCCCCCTCCTTCGCTGCCTTTCCCCTGTTCTCCCCAGACAAGGTTTCTAGACAAGTCCAATCTATGAAAGTCTCGTCGAAACAGGTTCACCTCTGTTGCTCAAAAACTATCAAGGACCACATCGACTCCCTGGCTCCTGCCCTGGCTGATTTCTGCAATCACTCCTTCACCACTGGAGTCTTCCCATCCCCCCTGAAGCACTCCCTTCTGCACCAGCTTCTTAAGAAACCCTCTGCCAACCCCTCCTGTCCAGCTAACTATCGCCCAATCTCCATCACTCCCTTCCTGGGCAAGCTCCTGGAGAAACTGGCCATCTCCCAGCTTAATCTCCACACTGAATCTGTTGGTTATCTTCATGACCATCAGTCTGGCTTCAGAGCTGCCAGAAGCACGGAAACCGCTCTCCTGAACATCTGTGAAGACCTGCTCTCCAACCTTGACTCTAACACCCTGTGCGTCCTCATCATGCTTGATCTCTCATCTGCCTTTGACACTGTCAACCATGCCATCCTGCTCCACCATCTCTGTGATAGCCTGGGTATCACTGGTCAGGCTCTGGCGTGGCTGACTTCTTTCCTCTCCAAACGACCCTCACAGGTCCAACTTGGGTCCTTCCTGTCCGCTATCTTTTTCTCTACCTGTGGTGTCCCACAGGGGTCTACCCTCCCCCCTCGCTGTTCAACCAATACCTGGCACTCCTTGCCCACTGCATCGTCGCTCTCTGCCCCAACTTTCAGTGCTATGCGGATGATACTCAGCTCATCTTCAGGCTACCCTCGGCCTCCTCCTCTACTTCCCTCATCTCTAACTGTCTGTCTGCTATCCAGGAGTGATGTGCCACCAATGACCTCTGCCTTAATGCCAGTAATACTGAGATCCTCCTCATCGGCACACCTGATCCCTCCTTTCCTGTAGCTCTCTGGCCGGCCTCCCTTGGCCCTCTTCCTGCTCTCACCTGCAATGCTAAAAACCTCTGGATCATCTTCGACTCCACACTCTCCTTCTCTCCTCACATCTCTGACGTCTGTAAGAAGTCACACTACCAGCTGCACCTCCTCAGAGGTATTCTTCCTTTCCTCTCTTTCCCCCAGAAGCTCACTGTCTCCAGAGCTCTGGTTCTCTCTAGGCTGGACTATTGCAACAGCCTCTTTCTAAATCTGCCTGCTTCTACTCTCCGCCCTCTGCAACTTATTCAGAACAGGACTGCAAGACTTGTCCTCGGCCTCAAGCCCAGGGATCGTATCTCTCCAGGACTGAAATCTCTGCACTGGCTTCCAGTGGCTGAAAGGATTCACTTCAAAACCCTCTGCATCGTCCACAAGGCGTTCTGGGGCCTCAATACCTTCAACTCTCTCTTCCTAAGGATCTTCCTTCTCGAGCTCTTTGCTCCACAGCCTCTGACTCCCTCGGGGTCAGTCGCTTCTCCAAGCAACGAGTTGGTGGTAGATCTCTTTCTTCGGCTGGTGCCTCCCTCTGGTTCAGCTTCCCTGCCTCCCTTAAACTTGAGGAGAACCATCTCTGGTTCCGGAAGCACCTCAAAACCTTTCTCGTTGCTTCTACTTTTTCTCCTCCTCCTCTCCTCTGCGGACCTCCTGGCTGCAACCGGAACTGCACTGGCTTCCTGGACACCCCCGGATCTCGGGCCCAGGTCCTCCCTCACCAGCGTCTCTCACCTGCACTGCCCACCAGGCAACACCCGCACTTGGGTACTGTTTCTGTATCCCTACAGTCCCCCTACCTGCCCACGACACCTGTTGTCCGCACTTGCCGCTTGCCGGCCATTACTTACTTATTATCTTATACCTTTGTACTGCACTGTCCCTGCCCCCTTTCCCACGCACTTGCGCGATCTGAATGACACCTGGCCTAGTACGATCATTTGTTCTGTCCTCCCATTGTTCCCCCTCCCTTGCCTCGTCACACCTTGAAACACTTGTGTATAGGCACGTTACAAATGCCATATCATATCATATCATATATCATATCCGAGCAAAGTCAAGGGAACTCGCTGTCGAACACACAGCGAGGACCATCTGCCTGCTCGCGGAAATGGGGTTCTCGGTAAACGTATGCGAAGTCCTGCTTGGTGCCGTTGCAGGACGCTCGGTTCCTGGGGTCCAGGCTCAACACACAACACACAGTGGCGTGCCTGGCCTCACCGTCAGAGGACAAGATAAAAGCCATCCTGGGCAAGGTACAACGGCTGTTGACCATGGAAGTTGCCAGGGTGAGGTCCATCAAGTCTCTGCTCGGCATGAAGTCATCATGCATCTACCTCGTTCGGCTGTGCAGGCTGCAGATGCAGCTGCTGCAGGAGTTCTTCGACGCCCGTTGGATACAAGTGTCGGGAAGCTTCGAGGACAAGATCGCCCTCAACGAGACATTCCGTCGAGCGATTCGGTGGTGGGGCGTCCGCGTGCATCTATCGGCGGGCATGGACCCCAGCACATCAGGAGATGGTGATGATGGACGCCTCCCTGGAGGATTGGGGCGCGCACACCAGAGATGTCCACGCAAGAGGCCTTTGGCTACCGGAGGAGAAGTCATTTCACATCAATGTTCTGGGACTCCAGGCCATGTTTTGGGCCCTCAAATCATTCCTCCCGTCCCTCAAGGGCAAGATAGTGCGGGTCTTCACCGACAACACCACCGCAATGTTCTATATTCGGAAGTAGGGGGGCACCAGATCCCGGCTCTCTCCAAGGAAGCGCAGGATCTGTGGCACTGGGCTGTCGCACAGGGGATGTTCCTGGTAACATTTCATCTGGCAGGAGTGAAGAACAACATCGCCGACTCACTCAGCAGGGAGCTGTGCTCTTGCCACGAGTGGGGGCTTTGGCAGGATCAAGTGGATCTTCTCTTCCGACGATGGGGCAATCCCCAGATCCATCTGCTTTTGCGACTCATCAGTCGACTCAGATGGTCCCGGTGCAGGATGATCCTCATCGCACCGGCATGGCCGAGGCAGATATGGTTCCTGGACCTTCTGGACATGTCAGCGTCCCCTCCAGTCAAGCTTCTGGCGGACGCAGATCTTCTCGCCATAGAAGGAGGAGCGATTCTGCACCACGACGCAGTGCCGCTGAACCTGCAGGTCTGGCTCCTGCAGCATTAGAGTTCGGAGGGTACGAGATCCCAGCGGACTGCAAGGAGGAACTTGCCAAGGCCAGGGCTTCTTCGACTCTTAAGTGCTACGGTCATAAATGGAAGAGGTTCAACATCTGGTGCCGTGCACAGAAGATAAACCCTCCTGAGGTGCTGCCATACTTGCTGTCGCTGGCCAAGGCGGGGCTGGTGCACGCCTCCATCAAAATTCATCTGGCGGCTATATCACGCTATACCAGAGCTCCAGGGCGGTCGTCGCTGTGGTCTCACTGCCTGGTTAAGGAGTTCATGAAAGGACTTTTCCGCTCGTTCCCGCCGGTGAAGGCTGCGGCCCCGGCGTGGGAGCTCAATGTGGTGCTGATTACGTTCATGGGTCCTCCGTTCGAGCCTCTGCATTCGACGCCTCTGAAATTCCTATTGTGGAAGATGGCGTTTCTTCTGGCCATCACCACCGCATGACGAGTGGGAGAGATCCAGGCTCTCTCCTGTAAGCCTCCATCCTTGACATTCCATGAAACATGGGTCGTGCTGAGGACGCACCCCTCCTTCATGCCCAAGGTGCCGTCAGACTTCCATCTCAACGAGCCCTTGGTGTTACCTGTTTTCTTCCCGTCGCCTTCGTCACCAGCTGAGAGGACTTTACGCTTGCTGGATGTGGCTAGAGCGCTGAAGTTCTACGTGGAACACACGAAGAGTTGTAGGAAGACATCACAGCTGTTTGTGAACTTTGGCCCTGTGAACCAAGGGAAGACCCTCTCCAAGGCTTCCATTTCCAGGTGGCTCTCCGACTGCATCACCCATTGTCATTGGTTGGCAAACCGACCGTTGCCTGGCCGTCCGAGAGCCCATTCGACCAGAGCGATCACTGCAGCTACGGCGTTCCTGTCGGTGTGCCCCTGCTGTACATCTGCAGGGCTGCTACGTGGAGGTCGATGCACACCTTCACGAGATTCTACTGCGTCGACCGGGATTCCAGTGAGGAGTCCAGAGTCGGCCAAGCAGTGCTGCGCAACCTGTTCGCTTGAAGGTGAGCCTGGTGAGGAGGTAAGAGATGCTTAATGATGAGATGTCGAAATGCTTAATGTTGAGCCTTGCCACCCCCCTTGCTTGTGCATGTGTGCACTGCTATGTATTCTTTATTCATGAGCATGTGAATCCATGCCAGACCCCATGCTGGAGAAGAAACAAGTTACTTACCTGTAACTGTTGTTCTCCAGCATGGGTCTGGCATGGATTCACATGCGAACCCTCCCGGCTACCCCTCTGCGGCTCTTCTCTTGGTCCTACTACCACTTTACGTGCTACCAAATCTGAAGATGGCTGCCAGAGGAGGAGTTTAGGTAGAGGCCAGTCATTGGCTGAGGGCACTATGGCCCAGAGACCAGTGATTGGTTATTAGGAGAAATACAGTTCAGAAACGAAACTGAAACTGATTTTTTATTTACAGAGGATTCCCAGCCTGAGGACAGGGAATATTCATGAGCATGTGAATCCATGCCAGACCCATGCTGGAGAACAACATTTACAGGTAAGTAACTTGTTCCTCATTCCAACCTTGGTTCCAACCTGCAACTAGCTGCGTGCGTCATCTGATCGCCATTTCCCCACAAAACCCTGTCGTGTTGTGGGTAGCAGAGGAGTCCTGAAGACCCTAGATCCCTCCCCTGACAAAGCAATTGCTTGGCATAGTGTATACAGAACAAACTAACAGCTATTGTTAACTAAAACAAAACATTGAGAATGCATTCTAGTTAGTTCTTTTCCGTGGAAGGGGAAATGAACCTTTTAATGTTCAGAATTGTCCTTTCTGTCCACACCACCCCCGCCGCCAATGCACTGTTTTATTCATAAATTCGACGTCTGCACCGTTGGAAGTGAATTGCAATTTATGTGCAAGTTCCACACTCGTCCCCGGGCTGGATGATGAGGAATGGGGCCGATCGCGGACAGCCCTGCCTGGGAGAGAGAACAAAGAGCAGGAGGCGGTGAGGGAGCAGGCGATGGGGAAGTTTATAGTTGACATTATATTTCGGAGTTGGTTCTAATTCAAGTTACATTCCTCACAGCCATTATGTAGCTCATAAATTCAATAAAGTGTTTTACTATTGCCATAAAAATGACAGGAGTGGATTTTATGTTGTAACTTTAGTAATCTGCTCTTGCTTTTTTATGCTGGAGCTCGGCTGTGTTTAACTACTCTTTGTCTGAAAGGATCCTGCCTCTCAGTTATTTGGCCTGCCGGGTTAGAGGGGTCACGCAATGGAGGACACGTTGCTCCCGCCCCTGGCGGGGAAGGCGCAGGGGTTCTTGTTTTTCTCTGCCATTGAGAATGTTGCTGATGGGGTGCTTTGTGTTTATGGCCAATAGGCCTTGAGGAGTGTGGCTCAGGCCCAGCTGCCACAATGTTTTATTTAATGCGGTGTTGTTGTATAATGCAACTTCTGACATTTTGGTGGACTATTGGTGTTATCGGCATCAGTAGTAGCACTGGCAGTTTGGACAACGATTATGGCAAGTAAACACGAGAGCAACAATTGCTTCCCTGATATAACCGGTCTAAACTCAGGAGGACAGCATACAAGATAATGGGGCTCAATACGGGTTTGCTGGTTACTTCAACTTGCTGGTAATTCCAGCGGGTTACTGGCAAACCTGCCTTACCGTTATTGGCACCCGATATCCCTGTGTTACCGGGATATTATGGGTGCCGGCAAAGGTGGTAAATTCCCATTCCATGATGTCCAAGAGGACACCATGGAATGGGTTTGCCGCATTCACTGGCACAAATAGTACCAGTGCCAGTGATTGTGGCAATTGTTTGCTGTAGGGGCCTGAACTACCAGCAGGTCAGGCCTGCAGGTGGATCAGTGCCCCTACCGGCAAACTTGGAGTGTACCGGGCCGGTAAAAATTCCAGAGACGGTATTACCATCATTTTTACTGCCATTTTTACCAGATGGCACACTTGTAATGAGCCTCAAAGTCAGGAATAAATAACAGCCCATAACAGACTATAAAGGTAGTACATAAGAAGTGGGCGTGCACTAGGAAAGAGGTCATTTGACATGGGAGAGTGAGCGTAAATACAGGATTGTCAATTTTGAGAGACACACTGTGTTGGGAGGATAGCTTAGGGGCAACATGCTCGCCAGACGACATGAAGCAACACAGGCTTGATCCCCGGGTCCGCGCTTAGAAACCTCTGGGTATTAAGCGCGTTATAAATAATCTATCATATCATATTATATCACATTGATGGCCAAATATAAATATTTGCCACAGAAAAGTAGGCGGCATTGACATTAAATGCCAGGGAGGTACCAGAGGCACATGCCCTGGCAATGCACTTACCTGGCGGTACCCCTACTACCTCTGGCCGTTGGATCTTTGGTAGGTGTATGGTTGAAAATGACACTGAGTTAATCACATAGGATATTGTGGTTAGTTCATTCCACCAGTCCAGTCATGACTTTCAAGGTTGCACAAGTGCTGTGGGCATATCCCAATTTGACAATGATTTGTCCTTTAGAGCAATTCAAATGTGTCAGGTGGGTACAATGCCACATTGTGCAACATTTTAACAGTAGTTCCGATAAAATGTGGTATATTAGAAGATTCCAAATGGGTGTTTTGCTACAACCACAATACCGAGGCTCTTGATCAGCAAGGAGAGCTTCTGTGTTTACAAGTTTATTTTAAATTTGTATTTATTGCATTTGATTATACGCCCAAACCCAGGGGTGTCACGGCGTGGGTTACAAAGGTTACAGTAAAAAGCTTTCTGATTACAGGGGGAAAAATGTACAGAGGAATACAGAAACATTTGTTATCATAGTTTTAAAACAAATGTAGTATGGCAGTATTGTAAGCTTTGACAGTGGTTCAATACAGCAGGTGCTTATAGAAACAGGCAAGTTAGTATTTGTTGAATAGCCAGGTTTTTAATAGTTTCTTGAAATGAGTGTGGGAGGGCTTGTTGCTTAAGTTCGAGGGCAGTGCGTTCCAGATTCTGGGAGCTGCTACAGGGAAACTGGAATCACCTGTTCTTGAGTTCTTGAAGCGGGGGATGAGTAGATGAGTGCTGGAGTTAGATCTGAGTGATCTTGTGGACGTTTTCTAGGTGAGCCATTGGTTGAGGTAGGTGGGTGCATTTTGGGTAATGCATTTGTGTATAGTGGTAAGTGTTTTGTGTAGTATTCTGGCTTGTATAGGCAGCCAATGTACCTCTCTCCTAATCTGTGAAATGTGGTCTCTTTTTTAATTTTGAGGGCTGCTCTTAGTGCTTTGTTTTGCTGTAGTTGTAATTTGGCTAGATTTTTCTTAGTTATACCTAACATGAGTATATTACAGTAATCTAGCTTTGACAATATAAGGGCTCTTGCTAACGTAATGCAGTTTTGGGGAGTGAGGAATTGTCGACTAAGAGCGATTAGTTTGGCTGTATAAGCAGTGGATGAGGCGAGTGAGTTGATGTGTTTACTCATGGTGAGACTTGAGTCTAGGTATACCCCTAGTGTTTTTACTTGATTAGAAATGGGAATAGGAGTGCCATCTATGACAATGGAAGTATAGTCCTGGTGTAGTCTTTTTAGTCGGGCAGGAGAACCTACAATGAGGATCTCAGTCTTTTCATCATTAAGGCACAGACTGTTTGATGTCATCCACTTTTGGATGAGGGCGTAGATTGTGTTTGAGAATCGTGTCCTGTTCTAGATTGCCAGTGATTGAGATGCGTATCTGTGTATCATCCGCAAAGTTGGTGTAGATAACTCACATGGCATCTAACGCAGCAAAGAGGTTTCTTGTAGGCATTATATAGGGTGGAGGAGAGACATGGTCCTTGTGGAACGCCTATGAGTACTGAAATAGGATCAGCCACCTCCTCAGCAATGGCTACTCTGGTTGTGCGTTCTGATGAGAATGATTTGATCCATGTGGTTGCGTCGTTTGAGGAGTGGAAGTTTGTTGATAAGGCTAGACATAGCTTGTCGTGGTCCACTAGGTTGAACGCAGCAGAGAGATCGAGTAGTAATAGGATACATAGGTTCCCTGATTTTGTGATACCGTCAATCTGATTAGATCAAGTATTGCTGTCTCAGTGCTGTGTTTGGGTCGGGAGCCGGATTGTCTATTGCCTAGCAAGTGATTGTTTGCTAGGTGTGTTTGAACTTGGGTGTATGCAACTTTGTCTATTATTTTGAGGAGGAAGGGGACAGTGGTGATGGGTCTGTAGTTAGACGGGATGGTGGGATCCAGTGTGGGTTTTTGTGCAGAGGCATGGCTCATGCTTCTTTGATATTAGATTGGATGGAGTTGGTACTGAAGGATGCTTTAATGAATTCGGTGATGATAGGTGTTACGGTGGGAGCACAGGTCTTAACTAGCTTTGCAGGAAAGCTGCCTCCTTTGCAGTTAGATGGTTTGAGGGCTGCGATGGGCTTGAGTACTTGGTCTTGTGTAATTGTGATGAACATACATAATACAGTACATAATACATGAATTAAAATGGGAAGTTACCAGTGGCAATTGGCAATTGGCGGGGTGGAGAAGTTTAACAATGAAGTTCGAGGGACAGTGAGTCCATTGGGTCGATAGTGGAGAGCGGGATTCTGGAAGAAAAGTGCACAGGACCAATGTCTGACTGCTTACCATATGTGTCCGTCTGCTAGGGCAGAGGTTTGGCAGGTGTCTGCACCCGTGGTCGGGGATAGCAGATTCAGCGTCTTTTGGCATGTGGAGTATCGTGGGGTGAGAATCGGCTGTACGTGCTGAGTGACGGCTGAAAGGGGGTCTTTAATTGCTTCTGTGGAAGGGTGACAAAACACATGAAGTAAGGTTTAACCTTGGTTTATTAGTAATCCAGAGGTGGGTAGGAAATGCCTTTAGGCACTATCTAAAACAGAGTTTTCCTTCCTAGTAGCTTTCTGATCACATTCTGACAGCATGGGTCAAGTTTTAAGGTATTAGGGTTCCTGGTAAAAATAAGTCTACAATTCTGCTGGAGACTAACGTATGCTTTTTCTTCATTAGAAAGCACTATAACTGGGTTCTATTTTCACCACCCTGTCCTAAACAAGGGAGTGGGTGACATGACGAAATGCCTATGGGTTTTACTCTCCAACGGAACTGGGTGTTCCTCTCTGGGAATGATCTAAGAAAAAATAGGTGTTAGTAACTAGAAGTGTGAGGACTCTCTAATAGGAGTACTAGTCTTCAGCTGCTTCTTTCCCAATTTCAGTTAGACAGAGACAAAGTGCCCATACGCTTTCTGATTCTCAAACCGTCTCATAGATATATTGCCTCGCCTGAGTCTCTTGGCTCAATTCAGTCTCAGGGATATTGCACCTGGCCGCTTGCTTGCTACAATTCAACTTCACAATGACATAGTTCCCAACTTGTAATTTGTAATCCAACCAGGAGGATCCTATCTGGCCTACTTCTTCCTATTCCAGAGATATAATACCCCAGATCACTCACAGGATAGTGTGCTGTTGTCTCGAGTAAGAGATCCTATAACGTTCTCAATGGCAAATAATAAAGTGTTCTTATTACTGGCAAACAGTCTGTCGCTGAAGGAGTTCTAGGGTTTCCATCTTCTAGGATTCTGCAACTTGCCATCAGCTGCCAATGTGACCCAGAATGCCAATGCTTCTGCCTGCCCCTGTCTGCAACGGTGGTCCCAATTTAGGCTTCCTTGTGGTTCTAGAATCCAAACCTCGCTTTCAGTTATGATCTTAGTGGGAAGAGGAAGGCAGAAGTGGATGTTAACAAGAAGGGGAGCTTAGAGGCAAGAAAATGTATGTCAATATTGTGGGAATCAAGATCTTTATGTATGTAAATGCCCCAGCTAAGTGGGAAATTCCAAAGCCTGATCACAAAGAACGGGTACAGGTCAAGGCCAGAGGTGATTCATTCCTTTCCCGGTACACTTTTCTTCACAGATATTTCTGTCACACGCTTTGGAGCCCCTAGCAGTGGTTGCCTTGCTAAATTCTGGAGCCTTTGGAGATATTATTGATCAGAGCTTCGTAACCGCTCATGGGACACCTGCATTGCCGAGGGTGGGGGAGGCGAGGTCCGTAACCTCGGGATGTATGTAAGGAGACCAAACCATCTATTATGGGAACTCAAACTTGTCATCTGGAAAATGTTTAGTTTGTCATACTTTATCCAGATTTCCATGGCACATCATGGGTGAAGACGCATAACCCCTATATTGTTGGAGGGAAACAGTGACTGTTCCCTCAGATTGCTGTGGAGACCATACTAGACTAAAACCTGGCAAGATTTGTCGGCTAAACATGGTGGGGGTAATTAATGAACCAGAAGACCCAGGATCTATTCTCAGATCAATGATCAGGTGTTGACATTTCGTTCGGGCATTACTTTGTCCAAATGACATTACCAAATACTCTGTGACTGTACCTGGTGGTAAAGGCAGTTCTCCCCCCGCTGCATTGTCTGGCACAGAGATTGTCTGCGCGCTTGCTGTAAGGCATTCTTTAGTTTACGCTGCATGCTTCCCAGTCTGGATCTTGTGCCCCTCTGTAATGCTGCCATGATCCCGACTGCAGGTTTAAGCCCTCCAACTTGTAAGATTGGATCTTGTGCCCCACTGTAATGCTGCCGTGATCCCGACTGCAGGGTTAAGCCCTCCACCTTGTAAAATTTAATTCACAGGCATATTATTCTTCCTCCTTACCAATTTGATCCTTGCATCAAATTTCTGCCCCTTATAGGGAAGCTTGCTTTGTCACCGGATCTTCATCTGGGCAGTGGAATTTAATAGGACACCTTCTAATCTGTGGACTCCTGGAGGACTCCTTTCATGCCCTTGCAATGCTCTATTCTGTTATTGCTCTTTACTTCCAGTACTGGCATCTTCTGATTGATTCTTGTCTTAACTACATTGTGCGGAGGACTTCCTGAGCCTACATAAAGCCCAGCAGTCCTCCTCCTCGCTCCGCTCTTCTTGCTCCTTCGGCACTATTGCACTCTGTATTGATCTATGTGCTGGAAATGTCACTGATATACAGAATTCTGATTGTTACGGCGTAAACTGTGTGTAAGATGCATGCGTGACCCAGAACAAGGGCCGCGCATGCACAGTGAATAAAGGGGAGCCCGTGCGCACCAGTTGCCGACAGGAGCCTGTAACAGGCAGATGTGTAACAACAGGACCTGCAGGCAGAAGAAGAAGTTTTTGGAAGAAGTACGGAGACACAGGAACAATTCACGAATAAGCAATCTAACATATCGTGGTGCACCACCAAAACAACAAAGGTCTCAAAATACCTCTCACCAAAACACCATAGATGTAGTAGAGGAGGAAGCAAAACACGGGGAAACAAACCAAGGAGTAGAAACAAGAGCTCAAAGACAAGGGAAGAGAAGGTGAATCTTATAATTAATTTATCAGATTATCAAGTCACACCAGCACTAACTACAGCCCTCAGTAAAGGGCTCTCCTTCAGTCCCACGTATAAAAGAGACTACTTTCAAATACAATTGGATCTGTACAGATTTTGCAGAAAACCTAAGCTTAAGAAGCACTTTGAAGAAACAATCACTAAAAAAACACTGTCTCAAACACTTATTGACCAATATTACACTAAGGAAATGTTCTTAGAAAAACAGGGTATCTCAACGTATCTAACAGAAGAAACCAGCCTCAAACCGAAATCAACCTTTGTACCAACTTTATCCTCAGAAAATGTTATAGATATCTTTCATAAGGCAGTCAGCAACAATATACGGAAGAACTACTTAAATAACAACTATACAAAATCAACATATAACCTAACAAAGGAAGAAAAATTGGCAATCAATAATCTGGCTAAAGATAAATCAGTAGTAACTAAGGCAGCGGATAAAGGAGGAAAAATTGTTCTACTCAACAGACCTGATTATATTAGAGAAGGCTCCAAACAACTAAATATAACAGAATGTTATGAGAAGCTATCCAACAATCCTATACCAGACTTGGAAATACTATGGAATGAAACAATTAAAACATGGCATGAACAAGATCTTCTTAGTGACAAGGAATACCAGAGCTTGATCTGTAAAAACTCCATAATGGCAACAATATATTTTTTACCCAAGGTTCACAAAGCATACCAAGATTTTCCACCTTTTCGACCCATAATAAATGGCATTGGCTCCATAACAGAGAAAACCTCTCAATATATTAATTCCAACCTGCAACCTTTGGCAGCAAGCCTAGCCTCATTTGTCAAGGACTCAAAACATATTATCCAGCAGCTTAACCTTATACCATGGGAGCAAAACTATTCGTTTGTCACATTGGACGTTGTACAACTATACACCAGCATACAGCACAATAAAGGTCTAGAAAGCACAATGGTTTTTCTTAAAACAAGATCAGTTTCATTTCTTGAACAGAATAAAATGATTATTGAGATGCTACATTTTTGTTTACATAATAATATTTTTATCTTCAACAATATCATCTTCAAACAACTCTAAGGAACCGCCATGGGGTCAAAATTTGCTCCATTTTATGCTAATCTCTGAGTTTTTTTGAGTTGCAACATGCCTGGAAACATCCTCTTTTTCACAAGAACATTAAATTCTGGTGTCGCTTCATAGACGACATACTGATCATATGGGAAGGAAATACTCAAGATCTTGATACCTATGTTACTTATCCCAATAACAACCTTTTCAACATATCTTTTACAAAGTCAGCCAGTGCCACCAACATAGAATTTTTGGATTTAGAGCTTTTTGTGGAAAATGCACAAATTCGAACCAAACTGTTCACAAAACCTACAGTTGGCAATAGTCTCCTTTTTGCTACATCCCATCACCCAAAACATACTGTTCACAGCATTCCATATGGGGAGATCCTCAGAATCAAAAGGACTGTAGTACTTCTCTCACCTTTCAGGATAATCTTCAACAAACTCACCAGAAATTTAAACAGAGGTGTTATGGATCAAAGATCATCACAAATGCAATCAAAAAGGCAGAACTAGTATCAAGGGAGTCTCTATTGAAAGACAAACCTAAAACTGAAAAGAATTATTCCAAAAACTTCATTCATCACCACATATAGCACAGACGCCAGAAAAATCAAACAAATAATAGCACATCATTGGAATATTCTCCTAACAGACTCAAGTTTACAAAAACACCTGGACAATCATCCAAGCATCTGTTTTCGAAGAGCACCAACTATCAAAAACTTGATTAGTCCAAGTTATCTCAGCCCAATACCAAACGAAAGAAAAATATTTTTTCTAACTGCAAATAAAGGAACTTACAAATGTGGACGTTGTAAATTATGTCCATTCATGCAACAAGGCAAAAAGGACATCATCCTTCCAAATGGAAAAACTAAACACATCAATCAGATTATCAACTGCAATTCAACCTATGTGATTTATGGGATTGAATGTATTTGTGGAAAACTATATATTGGGAGCACTATTAGAAAACTAATGGTGTGAATACTAGAATATATAAGAGCCATGCGTAACAAAGACTTAAGATCCATCATCTCGGTTCATATTATCACAGACCATCCAGTCTTTGACATCTCTAACCTTAAAGTATTTGGCTTGGAGAAAGCGACTCTACCCCCTCGAGGAGGCAACAAGGAGGAACTGCTCGCAAAAACAAATGTAAATGGATTTGTATCATGGACACATGCGTTACCGGTCTAAACTGTGATACGGAAATGTATCATTGGCTATAATTGTCTGCTACGCTGCTTATATATGAATAAGTAGATTACCTTTTTATGTTCCCCCATTATATATTTTTCTTTGATTGACAGGTAACCGATGATTTTAAGAATTTTAAACTTCGGATGTTCAAAATGTGACTAAAAAATAGATGCAGTCCAAGTTTAATTTGCTTGCAAAAAGCATTTAAATCTTGCTTTTAGTTTTTTTGATTAGGAAAAGTACATGAGGGCAAATGTATCCATCAGGATTATCTATTATTGCCAAATAAGATGAAAAATGTCTTTATATGTCAGCAAAATTAAGCTGAGCCCACTAACAATAATTATTGATGTTTTAAATTACATGCTCATTCAGCATTGACACCTTCAAATTAAAATAAAAGGAAAACGAATTCAGATTTGAAGTCAAAAGCCTAAATTAACTAGCACAGTAAATCCGATGTATACCGGCCGGATCTGTACATTGTGATGCTTTTCCTGATCCAAAATGGCCGTCGGAACGAAAAACATGCGTGATGACATCATCGCATCATGCTCGATCACGTGGGCGCGGCGTAATGATGTCATCGCAGCAAAAACACACTATAAAAAGAGCACGAAAATTAAATGGCGACATTCACTCGTCCACGGTATCCCCCAAACAGTTTATCATGGTATTAAAGGACCACTGAAACTAAAAGGAAGAAAAATAAGGTAAGCAATTTAGCTTTTTAGTGCCAGAATGAAGTAGGAACAGAAAACTTAAATCTGAAATTACTTCTTTACTCCAAGCATTGTAAAATAATACCATCTCTCCACCTTTCACTTCCCTTTAGCCTTTTGACCAATTTAATCCGCAATTGGAGTAGAAGGCAACCCTTTCAAATATCTATCAAGTAGAATTTGGATATTTTGACTATCTGATCACTTATTTTGACACCGTCAAAACTACCTGGATGAATATAAATACTCCCCCAAAAGAAAAACAGCATCACAATTTGGGTCAAGCAAAATATTTATTTATTTTTTATTTTTTATTTTTTTTAGGTTTAAAAGGTATTGAATGATAGTATGATGTGGAAAAGCCTCAATGGAATCCCTTAAGCATTTCCTCTCCTGATGAACCATTGACAACTTCAATGGGGAAACATGTGTCGAGAGAGATATAAAAACATAGAGAGAAATATAAAGGCATATAATCCAAATTACCAAGGATCAGCGCATATCATTTGAGGTGAAGATTTAAAGGTGTGGAGTAAAACACCATACACCAATTTGTATTAAGGATCTGTGCATGGCATTTGTTGTGGAAACTATAAGGTGTGAAGTTAACACCAGACAGTAAATTATTTTTGTTTTTCCATCTCTAAACAAATTGTAAGAAGAAAAGAAAAAGAAAAACTTCAAAAACATCATCAATATTGAATTGGAAATTCTCTTTCTTTGAAGCACAATCTGGAACTTGTCTAGTCAGAATTTATATGACTCACCTTTGAACAATTTATGAATAAGGTTGATAAGGTTGGCACATATGAGGAACCTTTTCCAAACCTTTTACTTATTTGAGGCGCTGTAGCGGGCCCGCCATGAACTGTTTGTGTCTGACGAAGGACTGTTTTCGAGGGGAAGACAGATCAGGATCCCCCGAACACTGGTGAACAGGGTGCTGGAATGGCCCACAGCGGTCATCAGGGCCTGGCCAAGACAAAGGCAGGACTGAGGGCCATGGTTTGGTTCCCAGACCTGGAGAGGAGAGTGGACGAACACATACACCACCAGTGGGGAGAGAACCCTGTATTGAATCCATGGAGAGAAGCGACAAGCCCTGGGGCACAGTACATGCAGACTTCGGATCTACCGGAAGGGGCATGTATTTTCTGGTCCTCATGGACCAGTTGTCCTGCTACCCTTAGGTGGAGTTGGTTGAGTCCGCGTCCAGCGACCACACCATTCAAGGATTGGACAAGATATTTACCACCCATGGTTTTCCCATGGAGCTGTGTTTGTTTGTTTATTTATTTATGCCCTTTTCATGCGCACCAGACCTATAGGTAACAGGGCGCAGCAATAAGAAAATGCAAGGCTTAAGTGATTACACAATATACAAAATATACAATATAAGTCATATGCAGTTACAACAATATACAATGTACAAATATACGGGTTACAACGTGTTACACTGAGTAGGGCAGTGTAGCAGCATGTTATACTGGGTATAGCACTGAGTCTCAAAAATAGATTGGATTTCACATGAATTTGCGAGCAGTAAGGCTGAGTTAGATGAGAATATTGGGTGAGTAGGAATAGATTGATCCCGCTGCAGAGACAGCCTAAAAGGTGGGAAATTACAGGTCTGTAGAGATAAGGTGTTTAATAGCCTTTTTTCTGAAGTGTTTGGACAATGGTTCCCCATTTCAGGACCGCCAGTTTGCTGCTTATATGGAAGAGTATGGAGTAGCACACCGGAAAGTAACCCTTTATGCACACCCTAACCAAGGTGTTCGGGATCACGCAGGGCCAAGGGGGTGGGGGGGGGAATTGAGAAGAATTCTGTACCAATTCCTCCGTGAGTATAGAGCCACACCCTATCAGTCTACGGGGGTTGCCCTAGCAGAGGCCCTGTTCAATTGGTGCCCCAGAGGTCTGATAACTGAAACTGATGGATGAGACCCCGGTGTCATCAATGATCAAAGGACCATGGAAGAACGGCGAGCGCATAATGAGTGTGAAAATGTCAGGAGACATCTCAAGCTGGAAAACATTGCAGTAGTAGACACCGTCCTTGTGCGCAACCGACACCCCCAAGGGAAACTATCCCTCAACTACGAGCCCAGTCCCATGGCCGTGACTCACGTCAACGGATCGATGGTGACGGCATCTGACCGTAAAGGGACCGTCACAAGGAACTCTTGTTTCTTTAAGAAGGTCGACACCCGCACACCTCGGACGAACCTTGTGAGGGCGAAGCCTCGCCAAACACCGCCAGCACCCAGTGAAGACCCCAGGGATCTGGCACCAGAGAAGCCTATCCATGAATTGGTGAATGAGGAAAGACATTACCCCCACCGCGTAGGCCGAAGATGCCCGACCAGATTCAGTGACTACATTCTGGACCCCAGTTCCTGAGGGCATGGGAGGATGATAACAGCCGATGTTGGTCCATGTGTTTGAGTTTATGCTGTGTATTAACGCATGTGTCACATTGACATCATATACCCTGTTAAGTTATGACCATGTTTTGTTTGTTATGAAAAAGGAGGGGTGTTACGAACACGCATGCGCGACCCAAAATAAGGGCTATGCATGCGCGGTGAATAAAGGGGAGCCTGTGCGTGTCAGTTTCCGCCGGGAGCCCGTAACAGGCAGACGTGTATCGGTGTCCTTATTCAAGGTACTGGGAATTGGGCCTGGGTACTGTGTGTGCCACGGGACATATGAATACTTACAACACTGATGAGTCCATCATTATCCCCTGTTCACTTGCAGCACCCCTTTACTGTACACTGCACCTTGCATTGTTCTTCGTCCAGGCGTCAGACCCAGGCACAGGGCACACATGTGCCCACAGCGATTCCTTATGGTATGCGTCATCGTGCATTATTATTTTCCAGGGCACATTGTGGTCTTCACTGCAGGCTTGGAAGAAACAGTAAAACAGGTGGTATTTGCGAAAGAATGACTTATTTTTTGTTTAGCACCCACTGTATTACAGGCATGGAGGTATTGCAGCAGACGAACACTGGTGGCATATTACAAGGTGGCAATTCACCTTGAAAATCTGCCTTTTCTTTCCTACACCTCAGAGATGGAGTTTAAAAATTGTCAAAAGTTGACTCATTTTTTTAAACGTTTTCTTCTATAGGAGTGGAATCTGAGCGTTTCCCTTCAATGGGTGTGGCTGAAAAATAGAACTTTAAATAAGGATTTTGGAAGGAGTGGGGGAGTGCAGGTGGGCATCTCATTCTCGCCCATCGTTCCAATAAAATGCGTAAAAGCGTCAGATGTTACTTTCCTTTTAAATGTACGGTAGCTATATGAACCACCACTACTGCATGCTATATCCATAACCACCTACCACTAGCTGTGTTCCATAAATACCACTTTTTTCATGACTGGTGCAGTGGTAACGTCGTCATTGGGTGAATGTCCAGGAACCCCAAAGGCAGTAATGGTAATTAGCAATGGCAGCATTACGCCATCATTTCCTGCAACCTGTAATGAGGGCCCAGACAGTCTGAGTGGATTTTCCATAGTTCATAGGAGCCTGCGCGTAATGGACCCCCGAGTCTTGGGTGGCTTCCTGAGCCCCTGGGATAGGAGTATTTCCTATGCTCATAATCCTATTAAGGTTGGGTTCACCACTGTGGTGTTCCTTTAAGAAACACACACAGCGTAGTGACGTAACTCTGTCATGTGTGGAAGATAATAAATGGGTCGTGTCGCATGGTGCCTCAGAGCACGTGCGGATCCTGGACGGAGAGCCAGGTGCCTTGTGTCATCTGTGGGGCTGGGGGTCTCCCTTCCCTGGGAGGGCATATGCACATTGGGGACAGGGGTTCTGATAATGGGCAATGCTATATCCACACAGTGTGACCCTTATGGCTCCTGGCCTACATCTCCAGATCAGGGCAGGGCTCCAAGTCACTCGTGGCTCTGGAGATATCGCTGTGGTAGGCCACCTTTTGTGGTCTGCTGAGTCCCCTCCGGGCTTTGGGTGGAGTTAGAGAGCTGAATTTGCCATGCCTCCTCAAAGGGGGTTTCTTAAAAAGAAATGGTTTAAGCTCTTTTCTCAACATGATTTAGAAAAGTGAATCGGCAAAGTTCAGGAAGGGGGACAGTTCCACAATTTCAGGAGCCCACTGAGAAAAGCACTGCTGGGCAGCTGGCACAGGATACCTGAATAGTTAGATATATTTTTTTATGTGAATAATGTAACGTTTTTAAAATTTTAAATGACTTGATCCCACCTTTGTTTTTTAAACCCCTACATCTTTCTCATGCATTGTATTTTAACCACCGCTGTGGATGGTACCTCCTTCTCATCTCGTCTGTTATCGGGACTAAATTGTTCACTCCCCTGTGCAACTGTAAATGGTGATTTTGTGTTCAATTGAATAATGTTGTGTTAAATTGAATATATTGTTGAACGTGTAGTTCGTACATGTGGGCTTAATCGCCACATAATCTGACTGACTTTTAAAAACAGAGGCAGATGGCGATGCATATTATTCCCCTCCTGTATGTTCTATTTGTTGCTAGGCTTGCTGGGGGCCATACACCTCTGGTGAATATTTAAAAGTCTGCATTTATGTCACCATGGTGGCAGTTCCTACGTGCATCAGAACTAGAAGGTTTATGTAACATTTTATGAAACATGCACAGTTGACATTTGGCCATCTATATTCTGCACCTTTATTCCAGCCATCAGGGGAGTTGCTAGGTCTGGAAAAGACCCGGGGCTAAGCTGATGTCGGTACTGTTGGGACTGGGGGCTAGCTAGTCTTTTGGCTGTAGCTCCTGAGATTCTATCCGGGGCTACAACCAAAAGATCAGGGGCTATAGCTCCCTTAGCCCACCCCTAGCAACGCCCCTGCCAGCCATCCAAATCAACACAGCCTTGCGTGGGATTATGGGGAATGCATGATGTCTGTGATGTCTGTGCTCGATCTGTGCTGGCGGACATAGGAATGACAAGGGCAATACAGGATATGCTATCTGTCCGTAAACCTGTTTTAAGAGCCCGAGCCAAAAGGGGATAGGGGCACAAAGGGAGGGCTCGCATCCCAGACTGCCCTGCGGCTCCAGGCAATAATGCAACGTCGACTTGGCCCAGGACCTGGACACAGCTATGAAAACTAAGTTAACATTTTAAGTTGTCGGACTATGTGGGATTGTTTAGTGAGTCTCTGACGCAGTTTTGGATATTTAGTTTGTTGGGTTGAGTGAAATTACAGAAGTGATGTGCTATAGCGTCTAGTGTGTCTGTGATCCACTTTTGGAGTCTCATTTCTTTCTAAAATGTCTCTCGCCTGGTGTCAGTGGTTTTGTGTGTTCTAGCCTGGTGTTGAGGGCCATGGTGTTTAGGGATTTCCGGTTGATTTTCTGAGTTGCAGGGATATTTAGCAGATCCCGAGAGACTTCTGGGTCCATGGCTGCACTGGAGAATACCAGGAAGGCCTGAATCCTGATTAGCTCTCCGGATTCTTAAATTCCCTGCCAGCTGCTAATTGGAGAGAACATTGAGCTATTGGTCAGATGGATGCTGTCCCAGAACCCAGCTCAGGGCATGTCCCAGTGGACTGCTCATTGGTATTCTTTCATTGGAAGTCAGCTGGCAGAATTTAACTAAGGGTGTGCATGGTCTTGCCAGCACAGATGGACATACCTCCATGTTGGAAACAGGAGATGTAATGGTCTGTCTTCATTATGTAGCACGCTTGGACAAGTTGTAATAAGTATCATTTCATTTAGTCTTCATTCTTCATGGTAGGTTCATCAACTTACATTTTTATATGAGGCTTATGATGCAGAATCCACCGATTCTCCGCTTCAACTGATACTCCTGGACCTCTCACGGATCCCTTTGCCCAGGGTTCCATGCATCATTCCATGCGTAGGATCACTCTGCCTCCGCGCACACAGGCTCCATTGATTCAAGACCCAACATGTCCCCCTCTTTATAATTGGCACATGAATGCAGGAGGACTGTTTGAGCGTGGGGTCATTTCTTAGAGTGGTGTGGCACATGTTCACCTAACAGTGAATATATTGATTTCCTGCTGGTAGATGCACTCTAAGCAGCACTCAAACATACCATTCATGGGGGAGAGGGGCAGCATGTGAGAAAACATCAGTCAAGGTGGGGCACACTGCAGCGCTCTCCTGTCTGCGTAAATTAGATGTGTGCAATTTATACCCTCTAATAATAGTCACACTTATGACACTATAATGACTCGATATCTACCTTTGTAGTTTTGTGACATTCAACTTGGATAGCCTAAGATGTCTTAAGGGGAACTTAGTAAATTGAAGGCATCTAGAGATGCTGTCGCAAACATCTGCACTTGCAGCATTATTCTACCTTAGCTTGCGTATCGCTGAAATACTTACACACTTGAAGATGTCTCAATCCAAACCTTTTAAAACATGGACACCCTAAGCTGCCCTGTGCAAAACATCCTTAACTGTTGGGGCACTCAGGCACCTTGCGTACTTGTGAGCAGGGGTCAAGTCCTAAGAATTAAAGTGGTGGGACTCATCCACAAACGCAATCGGATGTGACACTACTAGAAATTAGCATATCAAGATGAAATATGCACACTTCATTAAATTGGCTTTGCATAACCACCAAAATTGCACAGGACGAATGGCATTTGCCTTTCATAAAATCAACACACACAAAACTAAGAGAGGATATTTTCTTCTAATAGTGTATTTGAAAACGTTAAAAGGTGTGCATGTTTTAAACTCCAAGAACCAATACAAATGTTTCCCCTGGGACTTTCAGCAACAAAATGAGACATTTCACCTTTAGTTGTTTGTTATTTTTCATCAGGTTGTATAGTGCATTGGTGAAGGGTCCAGCCTGGAAACCTGACAACTGCTTTTCGATCCCCGAGATCGTCTTTAATTCATAAATCCAAATGGGACATTAATTGTTTCTCATTTTAGCAGGGGGGACTGAGTCCAACCTCTGAAAAAAGTGGGCCGACTCCGTCCCCCCGCGTGTACCCTCGACTTGAGCCCTGCTTGTGAGGTACCCAATGTTAGGTAGAATCCTCTGCAATTCCCTTAGGGAGCACTACACAAGACTACAGGTGAGAGCAATAAATCCCCTTTGGTATCAGTCTGTACCACAAAGATTTAGTTGGTAGCTGTGGCTGAGCAGTCAGACTTATCTCAAGAGGGAGATGAGCAGTATTCAGGGTTTACACAATAGGCCTTCAGTACTATGGCACAAGGAAACACTGACCAAAGCTTTGTAGTAAAAAGTAGTTATATATTTATTTTACACACTCCTAGATAAAACACATTTATCACAGTCATCAAGCAAATTAAATTAAGTTAAAGGAAAAATATACACACTCCCAAGTTAAATTGTAGACCAAGTGAACCAGAGTGAAAACTGAGCAAAACGGCACAGTGACAACCACACACAAGGGACCCTCTAACAATTCCTCACAAGGGAGGGAAAGCACAAATTATATAGAAATAGGTTCTTATACACCCTAGCAACACTTCCCATAAGTTTGTGGACCAGTTTCAGCAAGACAGTGTATCAGTATAGCAATACTTAAATGAAAACTGAGCAAAATGGCATTTCACAAGGTTTAAAGTTGGGAACGAAAGGGTAGTTAAAAGAAATAGATGCACCACACAGTTCTAGCTGAGAATCAATCTAAAGAAGGCAGATCTAACAAATGTGACCAGAGTCAGTAGGCCTGTGCCAAAGTAGTTGGAACAGGGTAGGGGCCCAGGAGCAAAATGTTCTTGTAGCTGCAGTCAAGTCTTTGATTAACGAAGTGGAAGAGGTGGATGCAGAAGTTGAAATGACAATGTTAAGAAAGAGGGGCAGCCAACCCAACAGGTAGGTAAAGGATTTAAAACACCTTTCGTGCTACCGCGAAGAAAGGGCGGCCTGGCGGAACAATGTACCTTTAAATGAAGAAGTGGCTCCTGCGGTGGCGGTTGTTCCTGGTAGTTCCTGCAGTTCGGGTGATCCAGCAGAGGAAGAGAGGCTCTCGTCGTGGAGGAAGGTTCGAGTTACTGTACTACCCAGGGATGGGTCCCCGAGCTGGGGAATGACGTCCCATGGAAAGGGCATAGGATTTGTAGTGAACTGTTTGCCTAATTAAATCGTCTTCCCTCAAGCATGATAACACTGTTATTGTTTGTGGGTTAGGGAGATAGTGGGGGGCAGTAGGGGTTTTGTTATAATTATCGGGAATTGTCTCCAAACTTAATGTATAAAAGTAATGTATATGTTATGATTCTTTTCCTGGTATGTTTGAAATACTAATAAAAATTCAAAGTAAAAAAAAAGATCCTTTGAGGATGCTTCCCTGGGAAACATCCAAAAAAAGGCGAAACCTTAAAACGCTATCTTTGTCGGCACTCGCTGCAGCTGCGGGACCCACATCGGAGAACGGCTGATCGCAATCGCCGTCTCTGGTGACGGTAAGCCTACTGGCAAGCAGACAGGTTCTGTCCGTGTGGAAATCGCTGATGCCAGTGGCCAAACACAAAACCTTGTCAAAGGGCATGTCGTCCCAGGGTCCGTCAGTGGGTCCGTCTGGGGCCCAGCCTTGGCACTTCTTCCGTCGACTGCTTCGATCCCATCAAGGAGCTTGTTCATGACTGTCACTGTTGCCACTACGATGGTTACCGCACCCAGAGTATCCTGGCTGCCTAGACCTCCATCAGCGGTTCCAACACCAGTCCTGTCAGCGTCAGCACCTGTTCCTGCTCCGCAGGCTCCAGTCATCACCTCTTTCCCTAGAGGCTCGAATTTGGTGAGGGAGATGCCTCCAGGTCAAGATTTCCTACCTAGACCCACCAAGACCACACTGTTTTTCACCCTGGCCCTGCTAGGGTCACTGAGGTTGTCACCAGCACACACCACCAGTTCTGAGAAGGACCTGCCAGAGGGATTTTACTCTGACGAGGAAGGTGGTCAAGGGGAGCATGATCCCATTATGCCAATACCTTGGCAAGGGGTTCCATCTCACCAGCTATATGTTACAACTTTGCACACACTAGTGGCTGAGGTCCAGCAGCATCTATCCGCTGCTCCCATTCCTATAGCAGCAAGGAGTCCTTTGATGCCTTTTTGGGCTCAGCCGATGCCCTTGTTACCCATCAGCCATTGCCGGTTGCATCGCATCCTGTGGTGGTGGAAGCAGCTCAAACAAACACTGATACTGCTACTTTCACCACCAGTACGCAAGCCCTGGATGAGTTCAAAGACTACATTCTCATGGATGGGGAACCCCCTGGCATCGAGGTGCCCTCCAGGGCTTCTCCGCCAGATGAGATTCGGTCATTCTACTCCATGATCTTGAAGGCGGCAAAGCTATTCAACCTTGTGCCCGTGTAAAAGAAAAAGGAAGGTTTCCTTTTCGAATGACGGGAGTCCTCCGAGAGAACCATCGTTTCAGATCCCCTGTTGCATGACATTTGGGAGGATTGCCTGTTGGTCATGAAGACCTCTAACACCACTCATGTGAAAAGGGATTGCTTGGAAACAAAGTACCATGTTCTGGACTCTGCTCCTAAGTGTCCGCAGGTCCCAGCCCTCGCCACACTCTGTGGTCGTGGCTGCCACTAGGAAGAGGTCCTCCAACCTGTCTTCCTTGTCTATGGTTCCTCCGGACCAAAACGGTAAAAAGCTGGATGCAACAGGGAATCACATCAGTACGGCGGATTCTACAATCAACCACTCAGGACGCTGATAGGGGATGCTCCAAGGCATACAGGAGTGGAAACCAGTGTTGTCAACCCCCATCCAGGAATCAGACGCCATAGCAGGCCTGAATCGACCCATGCCCCAACTTTTGCACCCCTGTGGGAGGCCGGTTATCCAATATGTCAATCAGTGGTGCAAGATCTCCACAGACAAATGGGTGCACGATGTACTTCAGCAGGAGCACACTTTGGAATTCCAGGATAAGTGCCCTCACGTTCCTCCTGTCCCTCAACTCGAATAGCAGGTGGCCCAGGGTGTTCACCAAATTCTTGGCTCTGATGGCAGCGCACCTGCGTCACAAGGGAATCCACGTCTATTCTTATCTAGATGATTGGCTATTCCGATCCTGCTCTCACACGATGGCAATCTGGCACACCGCAGATACCATCCAGACTCTGACTTCTCTGGGATTCTCGATAAACTATCATAAGTCCTGGATAGCGGCATCTCAGAACGTGCTATGCCTGGGTGCCGCCTCAGCGCACTCTCGTGTCTACCAACTCCTTTGGAAGAGAGAGTGAAGGCCATCCTGGGAAGGGTCCATCAGCTATTGACCGCTTCCATTGCAACACTTGGGTCCATCAAGTCCCTGCTGGGAATGATGTTCTCCTGCATCCATCTAGTTTCATTTTGTAGACAGCAGATGAGACCCCTTCAAGAGTTTCTGAGTGCCAGATGGCAGCTATTCACCGGTGCATGGTACAAGATTGCCCTCAATCAGACATTCCATCAAGCTCTGCGTTGGTGGTCAGTTCTCCTACATCTCTCGCAAGGCGCTCCTTTTTTGATCTCTGCGTATCAGGCGACTGTCACGATCAATGCCTCTCTGAAGGGTTGGAGAGCCCACACAGGACACACTCATGCCAGAGGCCTCTGGATTTCGGAAGAGAAGGAGTTGCACATCAACGTCCTGGAACTGCAGGTAGTTTTCTGGGCTCTCAGGTCTTTTCAGCCTCAGCTCCAAGGAAAGGTGGTGCAAGTCTTCACGGACAACACCACCACCATGTTTTACATCAGGAAACAAGACGGGACGCAATTCTCTACTCTCTCTCTCTGGAGGCTCAGAATCTGTGGTGCTGGGCCATTGCTCAATGGCAGGGTTCGAAATGTACGAAAAGAGGTAGTGGAAATATGTTCCTTGCTGGATTGCTCCCGCTCCACTCAAACCCCATTGTCACTCTCCTCCCCTGTGTAATACAAACCCCAAAACAAACACACCTGCTATTTAGGGGAAGGTTCAGTGCAGTGCACTGAAGTGTAAGTTTCAACTTCTTCCTACACATTGATTTTAAAACAAAATAATTCCAGAGCGGTTTCTTTTTAAAATAAAAGTATAACAGTAAAACTTAATTGAAAAAAAGTAGGGTAGCACTGCTCCCGCCCACTTCGACCACTGCTCAACAGATGTTTCTTGTCCCATTTCACCTGGCAGGTGTTCAGAACACCATTGCAGAGTCTCTCAGCAGGGAGCTGTGGTCCTGCCACGAATGTGATCTCCAGCAAGCGCAAGTGTCTCGTCTCTTCAGCGAATGGGGTCTCCCTCAAATCGACCTCTTGGAAACGGCTTCCAAGGCCAAGTGTCAGAGGTTTGCCAGCAGGTATCTTCAGCCAAGCAGTCTGGGGGATGACATCTCATTCTCTTGGGAGGACCTCTTCCTTTATGCTTTCCCACTGATTCTGCTGTTGCTACGAGTGATCAACACACTCAGACGTTGCCACTGAAAGATGATTTTCTTGAACCCATTGTGGCCCAGGCACATTTGGTACTCGGACCATCTCCATCTGTTGGTGGTTTCAGCCATCAAACCGCCTCCACTTCCAGTCCTGCTCTCCGGAGAAGGAGAACCAATCCTGCACCACGACCCAGCGTCTCTGAGCCTCACTGCCTTGCTCCTGCAGCCCTAGAATATGGGCACTACTCGCTGCCGTTGGAATAAAAGAAGATTCTAGCCGAGGTCAGGGCCCCCTCTACTCTGGCTTGCTACAAGCATATCTAGTTCCTTTGGATGCCCTTCTCAGGTGGCCTGGGAAAGGCCATCACTCTTGGACCCTGACCTGGGATTGGAGAGGAGAAACAAGGGAGGATCACCTGGGTCGAGGGTCATTGGGCATTGGGCAGCCCTGAGGGAGATGCAGTACTTCCCCTTTTAAGTCCATAATGAACCTGTAGTCCCAGAAGTTCTTGTGGGATATTGTTGTCTGATTTATTTTGGTCAAGACAGCATCAGGAAGAATTATAAATCTTGGAGATACAGAAGGAGGGTGAGAAAGAAGAAATAGCCCTTAGGAGAGACACAGCACCCCCCTTTCCCTAATTGTGACCAACTTGAACTTCCCCCAACCTTTATGGGCTTGTGTAAGACCTCTCCCCTCATTTGCCCACATTTAACATCTGAAAGTACTGGGATGAGGAAAAGGAGACTAAGATTGATGAACACTTTACCTTTATCACCTCTTGGGTACTGAGACAAGGAAGATGCCTGTAAAGTATGGTGAGGGTCAGGCATGTCCTCTTAAACGGCATCAGTCAGGTCTAATTAGACGTCCTGTCAAGGGGCTGCAGGTGTATAAAGGGAAACCAGCAAAGAGAGAAAGTGAGCAGCAGCAGGGAGGCCTGTGTAGGAGAGACCATGGGACCCTTTTCATGTGGAGGCAGCTATGGTGGAACCTGAAGTGTGACCAGGATGCCGCAGATATTCCTGAGGTGAGGTGGGGAAGCCTCTGGACGGAGTCGGAACAGCTGGGAGCTGCTAATGAGCATGAAAGAAGGCGAGGACGCGGTTGGCGTCTACCCAGAGGCAACAAAGTTGCAGGCGCCCACAGAAGTGAAAGTGACATACGAGTGCCGAGCCGCTACAGGAAGAAGCCGCAGACCGTTGAGTGCTGAGGAAAAGACACTCAGAAACCGAGGCACTCTGGGTGGATTGCTTACTACGAATGAAGCTCTGTATAAATGAAAGCTGCAAAGCAAAACGAGATACATATTACCTACCGAACTGAATGGAAGTTTTCCAATAGCGCTAACCTATATATAGTGAATACAGAACTGAATAGAAGTTTCTAATTAGTGCTAAACTGTGCATTTTGAATATCGAACTGAATGAAAGTTACAACCAGCATTAAAATTATATATATTTAAGACTGTTATAAATAGAAGTTTTAAACAGCGTTACCCCACGCATATTGAACGCTGGGCTGAATGAAAGTTTACAATATTGATAAATCAAGCAGTTTGAATACTGAATTGACTGAAAGTACAAAACCTACACTTATATTGAAATTAATGAACTTTATAAGCAAAACCAAGAATCAATATAGACAATACCCGTATGAAAACAATCTATGGGGAAAGGAATAAAGGTGAAGGCGTGTAACCAAAGGTGGGAATGAATAGAGTTACCACCAAATGATCTTTATGACTAAATGCAGTGCGGCAAGGCCAAAGACTGGCAAAAGGTGTGCGACAAAGCCAAGAGGCCAACCAGGAGAACCTAAGGCAGCGTGCCTTTTCACACAGGGGTGAATGCAAAGAAACCAGTGTAGGTTGAAGAACCCAGGGGCCCTGGTTGCGTGACCTGTGATTGGTAGACCGTGTGTTCTGATAACTGCATCTAGACCAGTGAGCCCTACCTTGTAAAAGATAAAGACACTGCAAAATCTAACAAGAAGCAACCACTACGAGTGAGCTTGTGACTCAAACCAGAAGAAAGGCCAAGCATAGGGTTTGGACATAGAAAGGCTTTTAAGTTGGACTCTTTGACTCAGACTTTCCTTAGTTTTATCCAGGTAGGGAAATCCCACCTTAGCATAGGGCAAGTTAGGCTTTCTACCATACTGACATTTAAGTTAATAAATATTGTTTATTTGAATTTAAATTTGTGTCTTACATCATGATGCCTTCACACATTCCATCCAGCTGAGGTGGTTTTGCGCACTAATCCCTCCTTTATGCCAAAGTTCCTCTCGGACTTTCATCTAAACAAGCCTTTGGTTCTGCCAGTTTTCTTTGCAAACCCTTAGTCACCTTCTGAAAGATCTTTGCATTTGCTGGACGTTGCGTGTGCTTTGAAGTTCTATATTGCACGCACAAAAGACATATCAGCTTTTTGTCAATTTTGGACCTGTGGGACATGGGATGGCCTTGTGTAAGGCTTCCATCTCCAGATGGCTCTCAGGCTGTATCACGCATTGCCATCGTCTGGTCAACAGACCACTACCAAGCCGGCCAAGAGCCCTTTCCACCAGAGCCATCGCAGCCTCAACTGTGTTTCTCTCTGATGTTCCCCTGCTCGACATCTGCAGGGCTGCTATGTGGAGGTTTACCCAAACCATTACAAGATTCTACTGTGTCGACAGGGATTCCAGGGAAGAGTCCCGGGTCGGCCAAGCAGTGCTTCGCAACCTGTTTGTTTGAGGTGAGTCTGTTCCAGGGGTAGGTGTATTGCTTATGTTGAGCCTTGTCACCTCCCATGGTTGTGTATATGTGCTGCTGTGTAATCGTATTCATGGGCATGTGAATCCATGTAAGACCACTTGCTGGAGAAGGAACAAGTTACCTGTAATTCCTGTTCTCCAGCATAGGTCTTACATGAACCCTCCCTCCTTCCCCTCCGGCTCTTCTTGGTTTCTACTGCCACTTTATGTGCGCAACCAAATCTTAAGATGGCCATCAGCGGTGGAGCTAAGGAGGATCTATGTCATTTGCTGGGGCAGTATGACCCAAGGTGACTGCAATAGGCTACAGAAGCGACGAGCAGTTTTTAGCCTTAAAGCTAAATTCCCTTAATATCACACAGGATTCCCAGCCTGACAACAGGGAATATTCATGATCATGTGAATCCATGTAAGACCCATGCTTGAGAAGAGGAGTTAAAGGTAAGTAACTTGTTCCTTACTGGCTCCTTACGTTAAGCCCTTAGCTGACTACAATAAATCCCCTGTGTGAAAGATTTGGAGGTATTGTCCCATGTAGACCCTGAGAGTCCTCTATTCAGGTGGCCAGGGAAGGGCAACCGCTTTTGGATACCAACCCTGGGGGTGGACTAGTGAGGGAGGATCACTTGGAATCCGGGGTGCACCCATGGGAAGACCCCAGTTGAGACATGGTATCCCAATGGCACTATATGCAAAGAGGAAGAAGTCCCTGAAGCCTTCATTGGATATGCAGGTCCCGTTATCCCTCACCCAAGAATGAGGCTTGAGTATTGTAAAGGAACAAAAGCAGGCAATGAGGTAGATCACAGGAGACAGAAGCCTGGGTTTGACCTCAACACCAATTTACTTTCCCCCATTTCAGATGCTAGGGTTTGCTGTCAAAACTAGTCCTTTCATGACAGGTTACCAGTAATAAGAAGTAACCTAAGAAAAGATGAATCACCCGGTTGTATACATCAGGGTCAGTGGATCCCCTTCTCTCCTCTTTCAATCACCTTATGATACTCTACCTTATAATGATCAATTTCAGTCTCATCCCATTTTCCTCTCCCCATTTCAAACATGTACTGGGACGAGAGGTATAAAGATTTCCTATGAGAAAGGTACTGTGAAGCGGAAAATGAGTGGAGAGGCCTACATTCTACCACTAACATGTCCATATAATAAAGTCAGGCAATTGACTCTAACCAAACACACCCGATTCCGTTTGACCACCACCTAAAGTATAAAAGTTGGAGTTCTGACAGAGTAAAAGGAGCAAGCTGGGGTTGCTGGATGGCCAAAGAACAGAAGGCTGCAGCTGAAAGAGCCTGGAGGATCCGGATGGAAGTGGGATGGTGAGATGATGACCTGGTGTATCGAGGGGCTGCAGGGTGGTGAGGGAGCTGTGTTCCCATGGAGCCAGATTGGGCTGTGCTGGGTCCTGTTGGACGTGTCTATGCCAGTGCCCGTTTCCCCGGGATGTCTCCAGGTCCCAGAGGTGTCTGAGGGGCAGGTGGTGAGACCCTGACCTTGACACATGCATCCCGAAGACACTGCCCACCAGCGCTCCGCTACTCAGTGAGTTTAAAAAAAAAAGAAGAGAAACTCAGTAGCGTGCGGGAGGCTGGAGCGGGAGCATTTAAAGAGAAATGTGCAAGCAGCACGCTAGTGGGAAAGAGATGAAGAAAAAGATGTGCAAGCGGCACAAAGTAAAGTAAGGATATAGTGTGAATTGTGAAAAGAAGAAAGAAAAGAGAGTGCGAGAGAGAGCGAGAGAGAACGAAAGTAACGTGTGAAAGCGGTACAAAGAGGAAAAGACAGAGAAGTGTGCAAGAGGCATGGCAAAACCGAGAAAGTGTGCAAGAGCCACGGCAAGGCAGAAGGTGCAAAGCAACGTGTGCAAGAGGCATGGGCAATGCAGAAGGTGCCAAGGAAAGTGTGCAAGAGGCACAGGAAAGGCAGACGGTGCCAATAACAGTGTACAGAGAGCACGGAAAGACAAAAGGTGCCTGAAGAAATAGAAGCAAGATAAAGAGCACAAGGAGAGGGGGCCATATATCAGAGTGGTCACGAATGGGGAGAAGTAAAAGCCCTGCATTCTCGAAAGTCTCAGATATTGGCCCAGTGTTGAGGTGTAGAGCGCCACTTGAGAGAAGGTGGAAAAGGGGGAGCTACACCGAGAGCGAAGTGGGATTGAAATTACCTAAAGTGAAGGGAACCTCACCAGAAGGAACTGCGTTTTGAGAGGTTCACCCTGACAAGGTGAACTTTTGGTGTTTTGTGTGTTTACTTTTTTAAACTGTTGAGTGAATCTTTTGAGACAAGAAGGGGTCTAGGCTTTGAGAAGGAAACCCTGAGAGGCCAAAAGGAAACTGTGAGAGACATTGTTTGTAAAGAGAAAGGCCTGTTCTTGGGAAATGGAGCCCCGAGAGACCTGATAAAACTGAATATTCTTTTGGAACCAGAGGGACCTAAGTTTGGGGAAGGGAACCCTCAGAGACCCAGAGACATTTTGAACTATGTTATTTTGCTGCAAGATCCCAATGGCACCCCTTTTGAATTGAACTGGCAGAACTAATCCTGACGATAAGGCTATTGAAATCCAGCCTTAATTTGCATTTCTTTTTGAACCACCATTTTTCTTTTAAGAAGACCCAACATCACATTTGTTTTACGAGTCAGGGCAAGCATAGGTTTGACACAGACAGACTTTGGTTTTGGACTTGCGGATATCAACTCTCCTTAGAAACATCATTTGAGGGAACAAGCACATTAGAGTTACGGCCAGTAAGGCATTCCCCCAACCCTACTAATAGTTATAATAAAGGTTTTCAAACTGTTATCCTTGAGTCCGTTTCTCTCTTGATACCATGCATGCCTAGCACCCCCAAATACCGTTCTCCTCAATTAGGCAGACATCTTCTCCTAAGAACACAGTTCCTCAGATGCAACACGGAAGTTCTTATTAAAGCTGAAGGAGCCTCATTGTGATGTCCCTCACACGTTGAAAGAGCCCAATTGGACTCATATATGGGACATGGGCCACTACCAGTTCTTTGTGTTTAAGAATGCATGTAGATTTCCTAGTGCTTGTGCTTTTAGTGGGATGCAAAATCATTGAGGGGCTTGAGGGCTCATAACAAAGGGCATGGCCTAAAGGGGACGTCGCCTGACGGGGCAGCGTGCAACTTGGGGAAGGGCCACTTCACATCTCTTTTTGTTACTTAATTGTGGTGCCAATACCTGCCAGGCATCCTTTAACTAAAGAGATGCAGGAATCACCAGCCTCTCACCCAGGGAATACCACCCTCTCACCCATGGTGTGAGGATGATGATGCCTGCCCCTCTTTAGTTAAAGGGATGCCTGGTGGGGGTCAGTAGCACAATTAAATAACAAAGGGAGATGTCGAAGGTTGCCCCTCCCTTATTCAACAGTTGACACTTCTACAAGCCTGCGGCTCTTACACATACAGGAGAAATCAGATCATGCCGGTATTTCTTCCGTATTCATGAGAGGCTTCAGGCAGTACAAAAATGCCTTGTCATGTAGCAGTCCGATTGGCTCGGGCTACTAGTAGATTTTAGGGAGCACTGTCAGCGCCCTGTCTCAGACATACTTTTTGTAGACTGCCAGGAACTTCCCCAGCTAGCTTTGGCACACTTAAAACCCTGGCTAGTGCATAACAGGACCCGCATGAATTATCAGCTCTGGGTCAGGTACCTAGCAGCCCCACCCCACATCTATGTTTAATTAAAATTGACCGAAATTCCTTAAACAACGTACAAAGAAATTCTGTCAATTTGGAAAAGGTCAATTGGGCCGCGATCAAGGAGGCTAATACCCATGTTACACGGCATGCAAATGAGAGCTCAGCAATTAGAAGGGTGACTAGACATTAGGAGGACTGGGTGGACCCTACATTGACAATGTTGAGTGGCAGGATTAAAGGTAACAAGACAGACATTATGAAAGAAAGATTGTACAGTTTGTTTGCTACGGAACACATCCTTATTAATTGTTTTCTGGAGTTGCACCAATACTTGGCTGATTTGATTCGGGTGGGCCCTAAAGAGCTTCTTAAAGTAGCTGATATGTCAGGACTACATTCCAGAAAAATACCTGGAAGATGGAAATGGCTGGATTCGGCCCCACCAGCAGTCTGCCTAGATAGAAACAAAAGGGACGCTTTTAGAAAGGCCCCCCAAACTGCTTTTCAGGATCCCATGTTTCCTGTAGAATTAAGGAGTGGGTCCCCAACGAAGAAGAACCCCATTTGTCAGAGGTCTAAAGAAGTTTGTTGAGAACTACAATCACAAGCAAGGGGGCGAGGCCAGGTCAGTCATCCATGCAAATGGATAGTTCTCCTCTGTGAAGAGTGCAGTGAGCTAAAATGTGGTTGTAGACCCTCCTGAGTGGAAGACATGCCATAGAACAGGGTATTTGACCCATGTTCGTTATCAGTAGAAGGGCTCCCACACCCCTTTGTAATTGTGTAAAACCTGGGATTTCACCCTAACTAACCCAGGGTAATCCAGACGTGGACCTTTTCCGCACTGTGCATTAGAGAGGCTCAGCTTCACCTCACTCAGGAGGCCCAACAAGGCTGGAACACGTGTCTGGGGTTGCTGATGGTACTCTGGTACGGAGGAGAATTGTCTAGCATTTCGTTGCTGGACTGCCTTTGTGGGTGGGACAAAGACTGATATGCAAATGGACATTTCTACTCTGTGAAGGGTGCAGTGAGCTAAAACGTAGTTGTAGACCCTCTTCAGTGGAAGAAATTGCATAGAACAGGGTATTTGACCCATGTTCGTTCTCAGTAGAGGGGCTCCCACACTGCTTTTCACTATTGTTGTTTAGACTGCTTCTGTGCTAGCTCACATCCTCCTGAAGAGAATATCCTGCAGTCTGCCTACGTTATCGCAAGAGGCAAAGGAGGGTACACCTGCTGGGCTGGGCCGGTTTTATCTTTGATTGCGATCACTGCTGGTTTAGTAGTAATGTGGGGCTGAGTAGGAGCTATATTCACTACACTTTCCTGCACTCCTGCAGTGCAGTAGCCATTTTGTTCCAGTTACCTGCAGCTCGAACGCCAGTACTAGACACTTCAAAGCTGCCTCTGCCAACAGGCAAAGACTTTAAGTTGGCATCAGAGGTTTCAGTTTCTGGCCTAAGGGGCTTGCCTGTTCTGACTGAGAGGCAGTCAAATGGGTGCCCTACTACCCGCCACAAGATGAATGTGCCCCTCGTGAGTGCATGTGTCCCAAGGCTCCAATTCAGTCACCGGGTGAGGCCCCAGACCTGAAGAAGTTGTGTTAGGAGCATGGATTCTTATATCATAAGGCTAGTGTCGCCTACCCATAAACCACATGGAATCCTGTAAAATGCCTAAAAGGGGTCTGTGTGTATTAAACATAAGGTGCATGATAGGAGCAATAATCCCTGACCAAGGTGCCACTGCTTGACAACTTCATTGGGTTCATGACTTTGGGCGCTATGAGGCACTACTTGACTGAAGTAATTCATCAGGTTATTCACTCTGTTTTTCGCTCCTGAGGTACCAGTTAAGTAGCCGCCTCTGTACGCTTATACCAAACTATGCTGAAGACAACAACTGGAAGAAACCCATGTATTGTGCTGCTTCTGTTAAATCTTTCTTTCCACCATGCACAAATAAAATACTTTTTTTGTTTGTCTCCACTTTATCCATTCTCTCCAAGCACATTGAGGCCAGTGTGCTGGACAAGCAACCATTTTTCCTCTGGAAAGATATTTTAAACCATCTTATACCAGATGCGTGCTGAGGTATTACCTTCAAAACTACCTAACTCTCGCATTTCCCTTCAGCTAGTGAAAACCTCGCAAACCTCATAAGTGTTTTTTAAAAACTGTTGACGTAAAGGGGAAGTTGTCTCAGGAATGTTATTGGCCGAATGGCTAGGGCATGTATTTTTGAACATATATCGATCAATCAGAAGTTCTTTCCCAATGCATCTTACCTTCCATTTTCTGATATTTAAACATGCGAACCTCGCAGGTCGTGAACCGCCATCTTGTGATAATCTTATCCTTGATTCATCACCCTAAATTCAAGTGCCCTTGTAACAGTAAATCGGATCACCCACCCTTCAAGTTGACATTGGCATGCCAAACCAATATGCTACGCCTCTTCTCATGACGTTGGTGCAGTGTAGCCAAACGTTCCCTGTCATCAACAACATCATCACGTTACCTAACGTAAAAACCCAGAAGATCAACACACAGGCACAAAGACAGAAAAAAGATTACTCTCCTTTCGCAAAAAGAAAACAACGTACACTTTTCAATAATAACTCCTAGTAAGTAACCAATGCGTGTTATGTGTTAATACAATAACAAAAATGCAACACATACAGTGAAACATTCAAAAATTTGGCGCACACAATCGGTGGAAGAACACAATGTTAACTACAAGCCATAGTTTGAATTTTTAGGTTGACTGTCACATTCCGGGCAATCTTTCTGATTGCGTTCATCGATGGCCAGTTGTTGAATTGTGATAGTCAAAGTTTTGTGGAGTAAAATATAATTCAATTGTGTTCCATCATCTATTTACTATTCAAGCACATGGCATTCTGTTTGTGAGGAAAAAACTTTTGTTACACGTCAACAACCAAAACGTTTCTGGCATGTTGGTGTGGATGAAGGGCACTGCAAATGAGCAAACTGGGGCTGCACAATCATCCCAGAAAATGGATATGAGTGATGGCTATGCTCCAGTTGTGGTTGAAGAACACATCCACAGGCAGATGGTTGCCTTGACACACGACCATCCATTTAACATAACTATGTACATCTGGGAAACAAAAAATATATTTTAGTACCCTTTGGCAAAATAAGTAACACAATGAAGAACATTTCAATAAAAAGTTACTTTTTCTGTATACGGTATATTTCAATAAAAAAAGGGGCTGTCTTTGTGTCAACCTGAGTATCAATGTGGCACACCGTTTCTCATCAAGTTCACATTTGCATAAATATGATTGTAATACCGTCAATTTTGCTTACATGATTTGTGGACTTTCCATTTTAGCAATGTAAAATGAAGCTCATTGTTGTTCAACAGCTCTTACAACTCGAAACATGATTTTCATCTGTTCAGTTTCTTTGAATTACATCCTATCTTTTCTTTGTTACTTGCTACTATTTATAAGTGCAAAATTTACTATGAGGGATTCAGGGACAAATTGCAAAGCGACTCAGTATTGTGGGCTCAGATTTCTAAGGGCAAGCTAGGTTTCGTTTTCGCCTTTAACATAGAATTTGAAAAAATTATATTCTATTTCAATAGTAAGCTCTGCAGAAAAATGCAAAAATGTTTTTAGTGTTCAAAAACACAGTATTTTGTTTTAACATTACTATAAATATTCACATTCTTAAACCAAGTTTAATTATTATTTTATCAAACGAGTGTACATGCGCAGGTCGGTGTGTTCTGGTTTTACATCTGGTCGCCACTTTTACAATGCAAATATATTATTACTTCTTTTCACAGTCAATTTAATTTGGGTAAAATGAATAAAGACTAACTGTGTTTAACCCAATTGAAACAGTGTCCTATATGAACAACTAGAATGCAATAAAATGTGTACTGTGCTTTGAATAAAATAGTAACCGTTCACAATATACCCCCACCACCTCCACTCTGGCGTCAGGTGTGTGCTTGGGTTGCTGTGATGGCATCCTCTCTATGGAGGAAGCCAGCATCCAACAGGAGGGGAATGCACTTAAGTGCTGACACCTCGACACAAATAGGTGCAAAGTAATGCGTTTTTGCTCTGGATGTTGAGAGGGAGGGTGCAGGGTCACATATTATGTTATAGGTAGGGAGTGGCACACACACACACCACACATCACACCAACACCACACACAGCACACCCTACCTTCATGAAAATACCAATAAGTGTCATAGGTTGTTCTTGATTCGTCTTTATGAAACGGGTGCTTTGTGTACTTTACTCACAGTTACCTCTGCTTCCACAAGCTGAATCGATAGCAAACTTTACAATCAAGTGCATGTTTGTTGCATGAGAAAAGCCAAGTAGCCTCAGCCACTTTGCTCTTCATTGTCCAAGGGTAGACCCAGACCCAAAATTACTAGTAACCACTCAAGTAATCATTCTTGCCCTGTTAATCCTTGTCCGCAATATACTTTGTAATGTGAGCATGGTGTATAGTTTCTTATTCAGTGTAGTTTTGGAGGTTAGAGATGCTGGATTTTTCACCTTATGCCACAGCATCATATTCCAGAGTATTGTACTAGCCTCCCCACTTCCAGCCAAAAGTTTAAAGTTGTCCATTGTAATGTGGCATAAGATTTACATATTTATGTATATATATTTAAATGTGGGAAACACATCTTTGGTTATTTAGACATGCATTATGAAAACTAAAGAACAATTTAAAGTCACATCTTGCATCTGTGTAACACTTATTATTCTAATGTGGCAGTGATGTCCTTGTTATGTATGTGCCTTTTCTCGTTGTCCACTTCGGAAAATAAACAATTGAAATTTTAAACAATAAACCACCACCCAAATGAATGTTGAACATGAGCAAACAACCACCCATATGCAAGCGCTCTGAAGAAATGATTTAATATCATATTAACATAAGCAGGTCAATCAATAAACTGATTACTTGCAGTTTGGTGAAGTGAGTTAGTGACGAGTGAGTATTGAAATAAATCACAAATGATATAACATAAAGTAACAAATGCAACTTTTGAATTAAGCATCGGTGCAGACTAAGTGGCCACTAGTTTCACCCATAGGGCTTTGTCAAGGCAGATTGTTTGATTACACTGCTATTTGTTGCAACTGTCCTCAACTAATTGAGGAATAGGTTTCCAGGGGGACAAAAGATGAGAAGAAAAAGAAGAAGAAGTAAAGTTAACAAAAAACTAATTTAGACTCTGCCATCACAAACAGAAAAGTCAACTTAAGTACCACGATTTGTTAAATAAATAGAAACAATATAGAAAGCTTCAATGGGTACATTTCACTGGCAAGAATAATAGGCTGATTACCTCACAAACATCCTATTATATTGAATAGACATCAATCAGCCATTTAGGTGGTCTCTGTATACGTACCGTCAAGGCGTTTAGTAATCATATCACTGATAGAATCTACAATAGAATATAGCAAAGCCTAAGGCTTGCATTCGATAAAGCTTGATTAGGTAATTATTACAGAGTATTCTGATAAATGCTAACCTGTATGAAGGTCCTCAAAAGTCATCTGGATAGATCCAGAGTACAAACTTCCCAATGCCACAATGATCAATATCAGTAGTTTTGCTAATTTCTCGTTTCCTTTAAATATACAATTATGTATACCACAGTGTGAGTGCCTAATTTGTCAATTAATTTGGACTATTAGTCAACCAAGTGGAGTTTAGGTTGCTTACCATCAAATATATGCAGATTATGTTTGTCTTCTACCGTTGTCTTTCACATTCATGACCAATGCCATGTGAGTGTTATCAATTATAGACACTGTCATGTAGCTTCTGTATTAAAAAAATAATAACAGACCTGCGTAAAATCGCTTGATTTAAGTTCCCACGAGAAGGGACACAAATCAAATTCAGCCCAGTGTGCTTACCATGAGTGCAGGTTCGTTAAACTGCAGCTTTCCCGCAGCATTCCCCAAGTGTAACAGACGCCATCTTGCGATGCCTCTTGTTAATATGCATAGTGACGTCATCACGCTTAAGCGTATTACATCAGCATAGTATTTCAAATGCAGTATTTCCGCGCATCCGGAAGTGCTCGGAAGTGCGGCTGTTGGGCTGTGCTCGCTGCTGCTTGGATCTGGAAGCTGGGGTCGCCGGCGGCAAGCTGAAGCTCAGCCTTTTCTTTTCAACGCGCAACGTGCAACATTGGGGACTCTAACTGTGAACTTGAGGGTATTTTTGCTCTTTACTCCCATTCCGACTTAGCTCGACCGCGGGTCTACCGCGGGTCTCGTATACAGGGGAGTGTACGCCTCTGGACCCACCCATTGTCGGCAAGCTGAAGCTCAGCCTTTTCTTTTCAACGCGAAACGTGCAACATTGGGACCGCTAACTGTGAACTTGAGGCCACGCCTCCGGGCCCGCCCATTGTCGGCCCTCCTGCCCACAGCCTCTTCCACTTCCTTAAAAGCACCGGTGCACGCGCATCTCGCGCGTACATCCGGAAGTGCTCGGAAGTGCGGCTGTTGGGCTGTTGGGCTGTTCGGCTGGCGGATGGTGGAGGGGGTAAGAGTTTACTTTGGCTAGGAGTTTTTTTACACAAGGCCGGTGTGTGTTGTTGCATGGGGTTTAACTGGGCATACTTACTCGTATATGGTGTACTTCTGCTGGGTATAACTTGTAGTGAGTGAGAAATGGGGAAAGTCAAACTTCCGCTCCGCAAAGATGCGAGGGCAGACTTCTTTATTGCGGTAAGCACCAGACGGGCAAGCTTGGCTCGCGCAGCAGCTTTCCCGCTGCCGGAGGCCAACGAGGAGGAAGTAGAATTACTTCCATGTGCTCAACAATGTTCTCAGTTGGAAAAACAGCCCGAGGACAACATTGACCCCTCGCAAGAGGCCGAATTCCTAAAAATTGCTCAAGAACGTTCTCTTCTCGAGAAACAGAGTGCGGAAATTATTGACCACTCCCAACCGCTGTTCAGAGATGACGATACAGTGAATAGTGTTCAGCCTAATGGGATGGGATTTAATACAAATAAAGAGTATGAGAATATCCAGAAACTGGATGACATTGATGTGCATGATAACTTGAATTATGATAAACTCCTAGATTTTTCTAATGGCACTACATTCGGAAAGGAGAACTCCACTAAAATCAGGTCTGATTCCTCTCCCTCTGAATTTACAGTAATGATGATCATTTTCAATCGCCTTATCCTGTCTGAATTGTGAAAGCAAACTGATTTCTTCACCAATTTGACCTCTGATTTTAGAGTGTTACCAGATACACTATCAGATGCATTGTTAAAGTCTCTGAAGAAAATAAAGGAGCGGGAAGGGGAGGTCAGGTCGGTGGATTTTACCAAGGCTCCCCTCACTGAAGAGATAATTCTGGTAGATGCCTCACAAGAACACGCATTAGACCCGATTGGCGTGGGGGGAAATACCTTGCTGGAGGTCACTGACCTAAGTTGTCTATATGTAAGAACTGGGACAAACGGGTCCGAGGATCTGACGACAGAATTTAAACTGTCTAAAAGACAGGTCAAAAAAATGGCAAAACAAAAAAAGAAAAATATTAACTAAAATGGTGGAATGGGCAAAACACCTAGAAAATTCTTGAGAAATGTTATCCAGGGGGCTGACATTGAGGAATCTCCACCTGTAAACACACAACTACAGAATAATATAATTTTAAAGGAGAACTGTTGGACCTCCAACAAGGGGAAGGACCAAGCAACTCAAGGTGTATATGTACAAGGAGAGCAACAACCACGGGAAGTAATGAAAAATAAAAACCATAGAGATGAGGTATATGAAATTTTCAATGTAGCGCCTCAGCAGGAAAACATGTCTAGAATAGGGCGGTCTGTAAATCCTAAAGAGTTAAACCTTTCAACACATAGGGACGGACCGATGACTAAAAGTAATCCGATGGGGATGAATGAAACACTTATTGATAAGGGCCCTGTAAGCAATATGATCCCCATTGCAGATAAGGGCTTGGGTAGTAGGGACTGGAAAATTCCTCAGGGAAATTAACTTAAAACTAACCCGAATTTGATCAGGGGTAATATAAATCCTTGCACCCAAGAACAGGGACCGGATGGGGGGGCAAATAACCGGTGTCAACCGAACTCTGAGGGTAATGATGGGTGTACGAGGGGCAACCCGTCTCAGCAGGATAACCAGAAACCGGAAGGGAAAACATATGAGAATGTTAATGATGAGGCCCTTTATCATAACATCCTCAGAGTATTAAGGGATAAACAGCAGCAGGATGAGCCCAAAAGTGGGATTGAACTGCGACAGAATAACACGAGGGAGGATACATATAAAGAATACTGTTCGGGAATGAGGGGAGAGGATTACGGAAGGGAAAAGGAGATGAAGGAGAAGGATCAGCTTCACTCATATCAGATACTAGACCTGAAGGATCTGGTGAGACCGGACCTACCAGGCCTAGTTCTGACTACCCTATTTTTAGAACAGAATAATACTTCCCTCAATTGACCCTACATTTTGTCTCTATTGGGTCAGATTCCAAATATAAGCTTGATTGAATCAACGGACATATATCTGGTCGATTATATACACAGGCAGAGGCTGGATTATGTCCATTTAGTGATACCATCCCCTCTGGTCAGAAACCTTATGATGAAAGAAGCAGAAGAACTATATCGTAGGGGCCTCGATATCTTTGAATATGTTCAGAATCACCCCCATCCAACAGTGACAGCACGTAACACTGGCAGTTTTCAGAAGGAAGTCCCTTCAAACAAGGAGGAAGGAGATAGGGGTGAGGAGAGGGAAAAGGAGGAGAAACAGGACTGAAGATGGCTCGCTATGACTTTGAGAGAGTCTATTGACAGCCTTAAAAAACTAGGGAAGCCACTTTAGTCAAGGTAAATGGTATATTGAAATTGTTAACCTGGAACCCAAGAGGTTCGGTTAATCTCCTACATAATGTGAATTTAATGAGGGACCTGACACAATATGATCTACTCTTTATCCAAGAAACTTGGTCAACGGTCCCATTATGTTGGGAGGGTTTTACGGTATGTTGTCTTTGTGCACATGGGGGAGGTAGAGGTCGTCCCAAAGGAGACCTCCTTATTGCAGCAAAAAACCACCTGAATCCCAAAATTATGGGAGAATGGGCATTTGCTCGTCATTTTTTGGCTGTTGGATTTTCACTGTTGTACAATAATAGGGACTCACCTTTTCTGTTAGTCAACATATATTGGAATCCGGCTGAACTCTCTGACAGGCAATTATGGTTGGAATTATGTAACTTAGGGTCCCTACTGCAGAACTGGTTGTTAATTAACCTAGGGGGCCAGATAGTGATCGCAGGTGATCTCAATGCAGTCATCCATGGAGATTCTTTCAACGGGGATGTTTTGATTAGTAAGTTGGGGGAAGAATCCCAAATTGTCGATAACTCAATGTGCAGGGGGAGGATGTGGTCCCATTTCGCAGAGAGGTGGGGCTTGGAAATTTTGGTAAATCTACTTCCAACCTGGAAAGCTAGAGGCTGTCATTCAATAATTGATTACATCATTTGCTCAGGGGACTTGTTCAATTGTTCAGGGAAACTCGAGAGCATTGAGACCCCCTTTAGCGATCATTGTATCTTGTCTTTGGAAATATGTATTACGGTACTTACTGAGCCTAAAACTGTGTTTAATTATAATTTAAATGTCAATCACACAGGGAACCAAATTTCATGGACGGGAAAAAAAGGTAGACAATTTACAGCTTCGATGGTAGCAGATTTTGAGAATTTTTCAGAATTACAGACGAGAAAGACAAATCCCATAACTTTGATTTGGAAATCAGAGAAAAAAAGCGGGGTATGAGGAAAGAGATCAGACTAATCAAGAAATCAGGACTTACTTTATCAGATATGGTGAATAGGATTAAAAAAGTCAAACAAAGTTATAAAAATTGGTCTATACAACATAGAATAAATAAAGCTCAGAGTGATGGGGAAAAAATGTTGACTTCTCTAAGAGGCTCTAATTCAAGGAACTTCTGGCAGTAATTAATAATTGGGACAAACCCCAGAAAGAGCTACTCGTGAATCCCATAAATGAAGCAATGTGGCAGGGTCACTTTTCCAAAATACAGTCTCTCCCAATGAGGATGGGGCAGGGGTTCCATGGAAACATGAAACAAATTGGATCTTGAATTTTACCACATGGGACATAAAAAACTTAATTGTAAAATCTAAAAATTCTGGGGCGCTGGGACCTAATAATATGTCCAATAAAATCCTTAAATCCGATCCTGAATTATGGGCAAAAATACTGTCCATTTGGTTTTCCAACATACTATCGACTAAGTCCTTCCCACTGTCTTGGAGGGTATCTATTATTATACCTATATTTAAAAAGGGTTCTCGACTATGCCCCAAGAGCTACAGGCCAATTGCCATTGCCGACCCGGAATCCAAACTGTTCTCCTCACTTGTTCTAAGAGACATCCAGAAATGGATTGATGATAAACAGATTTTGGATATGAGACATTTCGGCTGTAGGAGAAATATGGGGACGGAATGTGGGGGGTTGATCCTGTACTGTCTGAGAGCAGAAGCAATGAAAAAGGTGGATACCTCGGTCTTTATTGCGTCAATGGATCTGCGTTCCGCATTCGATTTGGTGGATAGGAACATACTGTGGACAAGATTAAGAACATTAAATATGCCGGCAATATTGTTAGACATAGTAAGGGCAACCTACTCTCAGACGGATGTGAAAGTTAGACTGGATTCAGCAGGCACCCTTTCAGATCAATTCACCATTCACAATGGATTGCGCCAAGGTTGTAGATTGGCTCCCACAATCTTCAACCTATATGTTAGTGGCGCAAACCAGGCTCTATTAAATAGGGGACTGGTATCACCTAGACTCTCTGTCCTGGATGGCATACGCGGATGATTTTCTCCTTATTGACACCACTAAGGTGGGACTTCAACGTATGCTGAGAGCCTTTGAGGGATTTATTACATCAATAGCACTAGGTTAATCCGGACAAAACAGTGATTGTGCGACTAGGGAGGAAGAACAAGAAATCAAATATGTTATCATGGGTATCCGGGAACATCAGACTCAAAGCAAAATCGGAGTTCAAATACCTGGGTTTTTCAATAGCAGGTGCTTAATCCAGACCTCTACTCAGGACACAACTGAAACTTAAGGCCTATATTGCTATCTCTCAAATGTGGGCCTTAGATGCAAAATTTGGGAAATTCTCAATGACCCCTCTTAGAGAATTTCACACAAAAAAAGTAATTCCCTGTTTAATATATGGGGCTGAATTTCAACCCTTAACCAGTGATGGAGTGTGGTCCTCGATAGAAAGCTACATTTGGAAATCTGTAATGTACCATTTACCGAAATGTATTCCGTATAATCTAATTAAGTATGAAATGGGTCTAAACTCGCTGCAGGCGTGGGTGACATGGAAAAGAATGACGCTATGGAGGAAATGCAATTCATTAGAGACTAACACTTTGTACTATTATGCAGGTTGGGATACATGTAATCCATTCATAGTGGAATTAAATGAAGAAATTACAAAAAGTTTGATGCTAATGGGTATCTCAGCTATCTCTCTCAGGAATAACCTGGGTAGCGTGAAAGAAAGTGAGCTGGGTTTCGATTGGATCCATACAAAAAATGCAATATTGAGCACTAAACTGTATCAACAAGTGTGTGCCTCAAATAAATGGCTACCAGGGATGGAAAGTTACCTAATCAAGTATCCAAACAAAACAATCCGAAATGATTTTATGCGTTTTAGATTCAACGTATTGCCTACTAACCAAATTCTCTCAATTAGATCCACTGCTCAACTAACATGGCCGTGGTGTAGGTTCTGTTGTATAGAAGGTATGGTGGAGGACCTGAAACACATTCTTTTGGTATGTTCGGCGTTGAGGGAAAAAATACTTTTATATTTTGCTCAATACATTCATAACACGGTGGAAGTAAACAGAGAATTTATTTGGTATAAAATGTTACATAACAGTAAAGGCAATTTGAATATTTGTGCTCTGTTTTAAAAATGCTTTTCTTGGGCTTGGTTTTCTTACTATGTAAGAGTTTTGGATTGTCAATAGGTGACTTTGTGATGCTATTGTATGAAAATCAACGTTATGAATTTGGTATTTTTATGGAATACACTTGAGAACAATTGAATTATCTTATTCTGTTTTTGCTTTGTATCTTTGAAATGAACATTTTGTAAAGGTTTTTCAAAACCAAAACAAATAAATAAAAAAAATAAAAAAAATGCAGTAGAATGCGTCCAATATATTTGGGTGATCCCTGAAGGGAAATGAGCTTAACTTATGTTGTATGTAGCTATATGCGCACCATACATGTAATATATTTTAGCCTGGACACTTGCCAGAATTGACAGTCCAAAAGAGAATTAGAACACACTTAAAGCAATTTATTTGCCTGCAGCTGAAAATAATTGGGTAATTATTACAAATTGTGAGTGCTATTGGAATAAAGGTGCAATTTGCATCTAGTGTCCTAATGATCCATATCATCTTTTGCTTAGGTCACCTCAGATTCAGGTCAGATTGATAGGCCTTTGACTCCTATATAATGGCATGCAGACCTCCCCCAATTTGTCATAGTATACAAAGTTTTCATGGTTACATGTGATTTTACTGAACAAAAAAATAACTAAAACATTTTAAACTAAACATTTTTACCAAAAAGAATACCGATTTTTAAAATGTATTTATTTTATTTGGGGGGTTCTCCCAACCTCCCTGTTTCCCTTTGTTTATAATCCTACCCAAGCCCCTCCCCACCTGTTTTAACCCCTTACCCCGCCCCATAGATATATTTAAAAAAAGATGTTTTTTTGATAAAAATGTTTAGGTAAAAATGTTGTTTGTTATTTGAAATTTGGTAAAATCACTGCATACCGTTCTCACACATGTATTAGAATACTCCTCAAAGCACGTACGTTGCTGATTATAGATTAAAGTTTAGGACCTATAGTTATTTAGAGAACCACTCAATATAATCCATTAAAGGCCTTGATCAAAACGGTTAGCATATCTTTTATCACTGGTATAATATGTACTATTTCATTTCAACAAGTTGCACAATCATTTTGATATAATATAGAACCCTTCCTCATTATATGTTGCACAAATTGTTCAGAATCCTGTCACATCAGTAGGTTACCTCACAAAAAAATGTCCAGTTCATGATCCGTGTTGAGACCCAATGTTGTGGGCCTCAATTTGCAAATGTATCTTGCTTCTTTCATCCTTGGCGACTTTTCTCTGTTCCCTCCACGAACCAGTGGTGTGACACAATCTATGACAAGAAGCATGTTTTTTTTGTTATACATTTGTTATCCACCCCAGTGATATGCCAATGGGTGGCTGCAGTGATATGCCAATGGGTGGCTGCAGTGATATGCCAATGGGTAGCTCGCTTCTTGGCTTCCAATTGTCCTAAAATGCTCTCTGATACGGATCCTTAATTCACGTATTGTACTGCCTACATAGTATTTGACAGACACAAATAATAATGTAAACCACAAATTTGCTTTTGCAATTCAAAAATTGGTTAATGTGAATTGTAATTGTTTATTTATACAGCGCTTATACACAGGTGAAGTGCTTCAAAGCGCTTCAAGGTGGGAACGGAGCAAGGGAATACAATAATCATTCTTAGGACTTGAAGTTTCCGAATGATCTGACAGAAAAACGAGCAAACTAGGCCTGACAGCACACCTCCTAGTGCAAGTGCATGAAGTGTTGCAGTTGTGACCAAGCTAGGGAGTGGGGACAAAAAAAGGGGGGGGGGAACAAGAAAAGGGGAGGACAGGACAGACAAACTTACTAGTCCTAGTACATTCAGGTCATGCATATGTACAGACGGAGGGGCGAGGAAGGAGGCGTGGAGGGGGGACAAACGCCTCCAGTCCAGCAGGGCCCTGGGTTAAGTGCAGAGAGGTTACCCCACTCATGGAGCGTAAACTGAAAATGCAGTAATGCTGAGCATAGTGCAGCGGCCAGGAGGCAAGTGCAAAAGCCCGGTGGGGGGAGCCTGGGACCTGTAAGGCTCTGGTGGTGAAACAGGCAACCAGTCAGCAAAAACTGAGCAGAGCTAGGGAGGAGGAAGGAGGATGGAGAGAATAAGAATGGAGGTTCTGTTTGGTAGGAATGGTAGGTAAACCCTCTGTAGTTAGTTTGAGTTGTATCTAATGCAAAGGAGCACAATGTGCTTGAACCACACTTATAGAAGCCTGATAATGGTTGTGCCCTTGAGAGGCAATTGGTTGCTGATGGAATGGGTGACATAAAACTCAAACATAGTTTGGTACGTATGGTCGGTGCCTTTAAATACGTTATTCTAGGTTTATCACCAAAATAGGATTTTAGATTGTTGTCTATCTGTAGGAGATGCCAATGCATTTTAAGCGTCTTGTATAGTATCTATCCGATTCTTGCCATTAAACTGAGTGATGAATCTCACTTGATTATTCATATCATGTTTGACTCTAGCGTTACCTTGGACTAGTTCTTGTCACGATTTTGATGTGGCTTTATTTTCAGCAGTTAATAACAATGAATTTTAATAAACTTATCTGAATCTATTCATGACTGTCTTAATTTCTAATTCAGGGATCCTTGTTTCGCTACAGTTGCATTGTGCCCTTCTCAGTTTGTAGACTGGTATATTTTGTGCAACATGTTTAGTATGCCAACTAGACACCAATGGTGTAGAGTTAACCTCAGTAGGTTTGCAAAAAGTCCTAGTATGTACATGACCATCTTTAATATAGATTGTAAGATCTAGAAAAGAGATCTGACTGGAGATGTCCCACCAGTTATAATCCAAAATTGTTGTTCAGGTGTTCTGTGTACTTGGTAAAGTCATCTGGAGTCCCATCCCAGATTGGCAAAATATCATCATTGTATCTATGCCATTCCAGTACATGTTTGGCAAGTTGATTGTCATTCAAACCATGTGTTTGCTCAAATTGAGCCATACAAAGATTGGCTAGTGCTGGTGTGTAGGATGCACCCATAGCCACCCCTTTTGTCTGCTAGTAGTATTATTATTGAAGACAAAGATATTATTCTTCATACTGAACATTAGTGGTGCCTTTAAGAATAAAAAATGCAAATAGTATGTTGCTGACATTGATGCCACATGATAGTCAATTGATTGCAAAGCCAGAGTATGTTCAATCAATGCATGATATGATATTTTATTTATATCGTGCCTATGCCCAAGTGTTTCATGGCGTGATGAGACGAGGGAGGGGAACAAGAGGGAACAAGACAGCGATCTTACTAGGCCCAGTAACATTGAGATCGCACAAGTGCAGAGGAGAGGGAAGGGGAGAAGTGCCAGGGGAAGGGGAGGAGGAGCAAGTGCAAGACATAGGATCAAACATTGAAAACAAGAAGAGGCGGCTAACAGGTGGCAGTGAAAGGGTTAAGTGCAGAAAAACAGATGATAGATAAGTGCAAGTATGGGGGGGTTATAGGGTTGCAGATACAGCCCCAAGTGTATGGTTGCCAGGGGGCAGTGCAGGTGTGCAACTGGGAGGGCAGGAACCTGGGCCCATGGTTCAGAGGGCAGCCAGATAACCAGTGCAGTATCAGAAAGGAGATCAGCAAGGTAGCGGATGAGAGAAGGCAGAAGCAAAGAGGAAAGTCTTGGGCTACTTCCAGAACCGGAGATGGGTCTGCTGAAGTTTCAGAGAGGCAGGGAAGCTGTTCCAGAGGGAGGCGCTAGGCGAAAAGGGAGATCTGCCCCCAACTCATTGCTTGGAAAAGTGATTGACCATCAAAGGAGTTGGAGGAGCAAAGTGCTCGAATAGGAAGATACTTCAGAAGAGAAAGCAGAAGGTATTTTGGTCCCAGGCCCCATATGCCTTGCGGACAATGCAAAAGGTATTGAACTTGATTCTTGAAGCCACTGGGAGCCAATGGAGAGATTTCAGTGCTGGAGAGATACGATCCCTGGGCTTGGGGCCATGGACAGTTCTCGCAGTCCTGTTCTAGCTGAGTTGTAGAGGACAGAGAGTAGAAGCAGGCAGATTCAAAAAGGAAGCTTTACAGTAGAGAGAACCAGAGCTCTAGATACAGTGAGCTTCTGGGGGAAGGAGTGGAAAGGAAGAATACCTCTGAGGAAGTGCAGTTAGTAGTTTGACTTCTTAGAGACGTTGGAAATATGAGGAGAGAAGGAGAGAGAGCAGTCAAGGATAACCCCAAGGTTCTTAGCCTCAGAGGTGGGAGCAGGAGGAGGGCCAAGGGAGGCCGGCCAGAGAGTGGCAGAAAGAGGGGTGCGCGTGTGCCGATGAGGAGGATCTCAGTCTTGCTTGCATTCAGACAGAGATCATTGGCGGTGCACCACTCCCTGGATTGCAATCTGACAATCTGGGATGAGAGAGGGAGAAGAGTGTGTTTAGAATCGCATATGTAAGAATCTTGCTTAAGCACCAAGGGTTGCAGCTATTGGTCAATATTTATTGCCGTTCTTTCTGTCACCCAGTCATTGCCACTGACAATTGTTCTAACTTCTGGTAGGTCTTCAAATGATTTGTGAATCTTTGGAAGAAAATATATTGTCAGAGTTTTAGGCAGGGATTGGGATAAATAGTCCCATTCCTCATCTAAGAGAATACCGTTACGATGCCATTTCAAAAGAATCTGTGTGTATTGGTTCAAAATATCAGTCGTGGGATTATATATGAGTCTAGTTTAACAGCCTGGCGTACCAAGATTTTGAGTCCCATTGAGTCTTGGGAGGATAATTCAGGGGCAACGCACTTGCCTTGGAAGCAAGACGACTTGGAGCAACACAGGTTCGATCCCCGGGTCTGCGCTTAGAAACCTCTGGGTATTAAGCACGTTATAAATAACCAATTATAAAAAACAATTATAATTATTATAATTATATCAACATCTTTCTTGTGCAAAATAACCATGTTGCCACCCTTGTCGACCACCTTGATAATAATAGATTGGTCATTTGCCAAACTGTCCAGAGCTAACCTTTCTTACATTGTTAGATTCATATATGGCAATGGTTTAGAAGCCTGATCCATGTACATTCTGACACCTGCACCACGACAGAACTCACTATTGTTTGTGTGTCCATGTCCTGGAAGTGGTAAGTGCAGTAATTGGCCAAAAATCCAGGACTGTCGCACTGCCCATTACCAGCAAGCCTGACCCTTTTGTCTGCGAGAGCATTGTCTATGGATATCTGTCTGAGATTCCGAGCCTGGCTAATAGGGGGAGAGCAAGAACTGTCTCTGATATTTGTAATATGCAGTTTTAGTAAGGAACTACAAATGTACAGAAACGTGATATCTTACTAAATGTTGAACTACTGAACAACAGAGCAGAAGAACAAAGTATATTTCCAGCTGGCACTTTTCCAAGAATGGGTTGTGTGGACCGCTCTTCTTGAACTTCAGGTTGGTGCCTTTCCCTACTCAAGTAAACTTCACCCATGGCTCCCCAAAAATCCTCCTGTGTATCCTATGGTTGCATTTAATGATTTGTATAATCTGTAGCAGGAAGCTGTCAAATACAATGTATTTTGGTTCCCTCAATAGCCTAACGTCCTGCAATATGGTGGTTTGAGATTCTATGGTTGTGGATAAGTCCTCCGCGCTGCCCCCGGTGAAGTCAGAGTTATGCACGTAGTCGTCGATTAATTCCAGAAATGCCTCTTTGATTTCAATCTGTGATATTTCAGGATGCTCAGAATGTATTGGGGAAACAGGGAACATTGTCTTTCTGTGACTGAAATTGTTTCCGAATCATGGGTTGGGTGAGAGAATCGGCAAGTAATGATTGAAGTATCTTCTGTGTTGTCGGTCAGTTCCGGTGGACGTTGTGTGCTGTAACAATGATCTATCGTTACTTTCCATGGCTCGCTTTTGATATTCAGTGTAACTTCTAGCCACTGCACATCAGCATCCGGATTCTGAACCTTGGGATGAGCATTCACAACCTGAAACATTAGTTTCTCCGAAGTGACATCGGTTTGGCAAACAAATCCTTTGTTAGTGGTGTAGTCTGAGTCCTCTTGCTCATCTTCCTAGGACTCTAATACATTAAAAAAAACAAGCATTATTTCTTTCACACTTATAGAACATATGAATATCAACCTTACAATCTAATACAAATAAAACAAATTTCAAATAACCACTTTGCAAAAAATGTAAAAGCCTGGATCACATTTAGCCTTTTTTTCCTAATGCGTTTTGATACAATCAATCTTGATATGCCTAGTTCATCCCCCATCTATAACAGAACATTCACACGAATATATAAACTATTTAAATTATAAACAACTGTCAATCCCTTTGGTGGCAAGAAATATAAATACACTGGTTCACTTTGAAAAACACTTTACACACAATGAATGGAACATTAAAAGTCCAACCAATGATAAATGATGACTATCAGTATTATTTGTATACCTGTTGTCCATGTGTCTCTTTCTTGTACATAACCACACAATCTTTAAACATGGCATACTAATTAGACAATGTATATCCAAATGTCAAAGAAAGGGAAAATACATTGAATTAGAAAGAGAAATTCAACCATTGTAAGTATCTAACATTTGTAACAATAATTGATTTTGAAAAGTACCTGTGAAACTGCAATGGTGTCCCAGGGAATTGGCATGTGAGCTGGCACAATACTGTCATACTTCAGAAATAAAGAGAATACACTATTTACACCAACATATTCTGTATTTGATTATTTAAATTCCTTGCAATTTAGATGTCCAGCAACAGTATATTAATACGTACATAGATCATTTAGAAATAAAAGATTCCATGCAATTCATCCACAATCATACTTTTTGGAATGTATTACTGTCATTGTTGCATGTAGGAAGGTGAATGACACTACTACAATCATGAGTGTATGAATTCAGATTTTTCAACAAAGTTATTACTTGTAAAACATATTTATATTATTACTGGGAAACAAAATATCATTAATCACCAATCATTGATATAATTCAATAGAATATCACGGCATACCTCATCTGCCTGACTGGCTGCAATAGAAGAAGGGTATGTTGCCAAAATACTGGTATCCTTTAGTGGATGTGTATATCTAATATATATATATATATATATATATATATATATATATATATATAAAATATTTTTTATTATAATGTTAGAAGAAAAGAATAGCATTAATAATTAAGAAGAAAATAGATACTGTGGTAAGATTCAACAAGTTTATTATCAATAAGAAACATAATCAATAACAATTATCAATTTGTTAAAAGTTGAACTTGACCTTATACATCTACAGTATAGTCGCAGATACATTTAGAATTGAAAAACATATTACCTGAAAGGGAAGTGAGCTTAATATTGCTTCCAGAATAGTTGATGATGAAGCTTGTTCCTTTATTTAATTTATATATTCATAACCATTGTCAATAGAAAAGATATATTAGTCATAAAAAATAGACAATTTAGCACACTGTAAACAAATGTACTTGCATTTCAATAGGGCTCGGCATTTAGATATTGGAGGTGTCTGTCGGTTCCTCAGAGGTAACGGTCTGGACTTCCATCAGTGTGTCTACGTAATGACCGATGTTGTAATCCTTAAAAAATAACCAATTTACAGAAACTGATATTCAATTATTATAAAGGCTCACATTGAAGTGAACCTTTAGTGTATTACAAGAGGGGGCATTTATTCAAGGACACAGTCTAACATTTAAATAGATGTGTAGAAAAGTTGACAATAAAATATCTATACCAATATTACCTCACAACTCCAATCCTTTACTCCCATTACCTATTGGCACACAAGTTCAATGAATTGTGTGATCATTTTTTCTAAATATATATATATATACACAAAAAATGTGTATATATTAACATATGTTAATCATTCATGTTCACTACTCACCTGACTCACTGTGTGTTCAAATACAGTTGGAACAGCATTGGAAGTAATTTGCTAGTGAGTCTGGTGCAATGCTTTTTAGTGAACCTTGATGATTCACATGCTGCAGACGTGGAATCGATTGCCCCTCACTTCCTCCAAGTCATCCTTTGCTCTGCTGTCAATCTCATATACTGTAAATCCACAATTGACCAACCAGATTAATATAAACAACATATCATTGAGGAAAATGTGCATCTGGTTTCTTTCACAAGAATAATCCCTAAAGCCCCATCTTTCTTGCTGATGTCCCTAAGGGCTCTTCTCTCTCTTATTTGCTATATGTGTGTCATATTGCATTTTGGTCACTAGAACTGGCCTCCCTTCCATAAGAAAAGGCCTTGTTTTTAACCGTCTTGTGGCGTTTCACTAAAACATCTAGGTTCTAATTGTCCCCTTATTTCCCCAATACCTGTGAAAGACCACCAATCCAGTACTAATTTTAATATTCTGTCCATATTTCTTTTCTTTTCTTAGAGTGACCCTCATCCCTTAACTGCAATTGTGGTTTATTTTCTAAACAAGACACAGTAAGGTCCATTTAAAAAAGGAAGTAAATGTATTAGCATTTTCAACAATGTGTAACATTTCCTCCCTCCCCTTTACTCTCTGCCCCTGCAGCGCCCCCATAAACAAAAGGACAGCTGATTTCTCCCCCATATCTCCACCTTTCATTTCCTCAAGCAAGTTCCAACATCCGTAGTCTTTGTGGGCAAAAGGATACTCCAGAGTCACTATCAAGAAAGGATATGACTACATCACAGTCTACACCATATTTTTGCAGATCCCCCCTGCACAGAATATGTCACAGGCTCCAGGGTGAAACATTTCCAGATATTGGCTATCCGATCCGGTTCTGTGGATACAGCTCTATTTTTCCATTTCTGAGCCACGAGTAGCAGTGCTGCTATACTAAGGATCATGTAGGCCTTTTCTGAGCTTTAGTAGGTATACTCTCCAAGACGCCACCTATTTCCAACATGGCCTCCCCAAGGTCCCTGTGTGCCTGTACCCCAAAGATACTTGACATTGCCCTTCTTAAAGACTCCCAAAAGGGCTGTAACTTCCCACATGACCACCATTTATGATCTCAGGTTCCAAGCTGTAGTGATACACAAAATTGCAACCTTGCCAATCAGGGCTTTAGATGACAGCATTAGCCGCTGAAAGCCAATAGTGTATTCAAAGTATGTGCCAAAATGCTGACAGTAGTCTGTTGTAGCACTTCCATTATGCAGTAGTGAGCTACAAGGAATATGCAGGCCTAGTATGAGTGATAGGTCACATTATGCATTGTTGATAGACAGGCAGGGAGAGGGCCCTAGCTCTGTAAGCTAATAGACAATATTGGAGTGTTTGGAACATTATGGCACCTATATAGCGCTTAGATAGCCAGTCTTAAGCGCTATGAACACTAAGCTATGAGTGCATGCCTTTTAGAGCTTGCAGATGGGGTTAATACATCCCTGCTTCCCTTAGAATATTCTGCCTCACTAACGGTAGCCCTGCATGGCCCCAAGCTAATCTCCTTTTCTCTGGGAAGGCACTGATAAGACATTCCTGAGCTTTCGCGCAGAAGGGCGCCAGGGAGGGGCTCAGAAGAAGGAGCAGTGGAAATTAACAGAGTTGGGTTTTTTCCATGAGCCAGCCTATATTTTGCACAGGGAAAAGTTCTGGAACTGTGCGTCATGGACGGGCAGCACGAGATTATAAAATATGCATGCTCACATGACTCGGGTGGGAGATCGTCCTGTGGACTTGGTTCGAGCAAGATCAAGTGCCCGGAATTGGAGCTCTGACGGCACTCAGCAGCGCTGTCCTCTGAGCGGGGCTTGTTACAGCTAGCTTATGAGGGCCAGGGTCTCCCAGTGCTGATTGAAGGGGCTTAAGACTGTGTTTCTCTATGTTTATCTAAGTTCTATGTTTCTCTATATTTTGCATTTCTCTACGTTTTGTGCTTTGTAATCTTCTCTAACTTGAATCCCAAATGTATATGAAATTCACTGTTTAGAATAAATACTAAAACTTATTGAAGGTGTCATTTGTCACTAGCATGAGATCACTGCTCATCACAATAGAACCTGTATTTTGGGCTGAATTGGGTAATTTTTGCTCCCGAGGGCTGGTCCCGAGGACGATTTGGCCCATATCAAGACACAAGCCCATCACACTCTCTCCAACATCTATTAGAGATCCCTAGGTACCATTTGTGTTTTCTAACCGGGGTCACATTTCCCTGACCTGCACCACCCCAGTCAACTTGGGAATGCTCTCCCACATACGATCCCACTGGTCTCCCTCTATTTCATGTCCCAGGGTATCTTCCCAGTGTTGTAACCCGGGGGGGGGGGGTGGAAAATATCTTGTAAAGCTCTGCTATCATATGACTGTCCCCAGCGCTACTCGTTGCATATTTCTAAAAGCAGGTGATATCTCTGGTCGCAGACTGCAACACCTCTGGGTTTTTAAGCCAATGCCGAACTTGAGAATACCTAAATATCTCCCCCTCACCCAGTTATAAATGTTTTTTGCACTGCAGGTAAGTCTTAACATCCTGACCCTCTACCATATCCTGCAGCATACGGCACCCTACTGTCTCCCACTTTGCGAAAGCTCCAACCTCCCGCACTGGGGCAAATTGTGTGTTTTGAAATATTGCCGTCAATGGGGATGGGAAGGTTGTCAGACCCACCAACTAAACCAGGGAATCCCACTTCTCCCCCAACAGTGCTGTATTCCTACAATATATATATGTATATATTCTTGGGTCTGTCTACCCTGGGGAACCAAAGTACTTCTTTTAGGGGCTTCCCTACCAAGACCCTATCCATTTTCCTCCATATCTTTCCCCGGTCTCCATTAAACCACTCGCGAACCACCCAGATCTGGGCCACCAGATAGTATAGACAAAAGACCAGTACCCCCAAACCTCCTTTATGAATAGGTGCCATTAATACCCTCAAGGAGGGCCTCAGCTTTTTTTGTTGTTCCATATGAAGCTGCTCATATGTTTCTGGAGAGCCTTTAAAATAAGATCCGGGAATGGCACAGGGAGAGCCTGAAAGTAGTGGAGTACCTTGGGTAGGATTATCATCTTTAGGGTGTTTATTCTTCCAAATCACAACATCGACATGGGCCCCAAATCTAGCAGTAGGTGCTTCACCCTTTCCAGGAGAGGAAGATAGTTAGCCCTGTAAAATGCCCCTGTGGATTCAGTGAGTTGTACTCACAGGTATCTGCCTTTCACCCAGACATAAGGGCATATCTACCTCATGCCCCCATCCTGCTCCTCCAGTATGGTCAGATTAAGCAATTCCGACTTGTGGTGGTTGATCTTCAGGCCTCCCACTGAGCCAAACTCAGCTAGTTCCCTTCCAATTGCTGGCAGTGTTGTCTCTAGGGTTGTGATCGCTAGCAAAAGGTTGTCTGCAAAGGTGATCACTTTATGTTCTTCCCCCCAAAAAGAATCCCCTTATCATCGGGTGCACCTATAATTCAGGAAAATAGTGATTCCAGGTGGATTGCGTAAAGAAGTGGAGAAAGCGGGCACCCCTGATTCATATCATGAGAAACCTGTATCCCTTGGGACAGCCAGCCATTGATGGCTAGCCAGAGGATTGGGCCTTGATAGTTGACTCTCACTATCCGCAAGAACTTTGCCCCAAATGCCATGGCCTCCGTGTTGCGGGAGAGGAAAGACCACTTGACGCATTTGAAGGCCTTCTCTGCTTCTAAGGCCAGAATCGCTGCTGGAGTTTTGGTGAAGTTGGCTTTTTCAATTAGATGGCATACCCTATGTGTATTATCAAAAGTCTGCCTGTGACTGATGAACCCAGACTGGTCCGGGCAAATCAGCTTAGGGAGCAACCTGTCGAGGCGAGATTCCAAAATCCTATTATATATCTTCACGTCTATATTAATTAGGGCTATGGGGCGATATGACTCGCACAATGTGACATCTTTGTTTTAGGGAGCAGCACCACTTTGGCCTCGTCCATAGATGGGGCGATAAGGATAGTCCTCCTAAAGGAGTGCAATAGAGGCACTAGCTCTGGAATCAGCACCTCCTTGAACACTTTATAGAAGTTTCCAACGTAGCCATCTGGCCCTGGGGCCTTACCATTCAGCAACGATAGGATTGCAGCCCTCACTTCCTCGGTGGTAATAGTCCCTTCCAGCTCTTCCCTTTGCCCGAAGTAATCTTCTGCAGGAGGCATCTTGCCAGATATTCACCCTGGGCCGTCCCCTCTGGCGAGTCTGATGTGTATAGGTCTGAATAACATTCCGTAAAGGCATCCACAATGCCCTTGTTGGAGTAACACTCCCTCCCCTCCCTGCCCTGTTCTAATATTCAAAATGGTCCTGAATGGTTCTTTCCTCCTCACTTGTCTCACCAAGAGTCTATCGGCCTTGTTTGCCTTAATATAATATTTTTGTTGCAGTTAAATGAGGGATTGTTCAGCTCTCCTGGTTTGGAATACCTCAAGTTGACCCTTGGCTAGCCTATATTAAGTCCTGACCGCATTACTCGTGTCCTTCTCCAATTTGGCCATTACCTGTTTGAGCTGGTTTTCGAGCTCTACCTGCAATTGATTTAGCCATGTGTCTCTCTGCGCTTTTTTCACAATTAGTTCTTTCCTCATGGTGGCCTTGAATGCGTCCCACACAATGTTTTCTTCCCTCCCCTGTGCACTGTTAATTGCAAAGAATTCCCTAATTATCCCCCGTAGGTCCTCGCATATCACTTGATCCTTAATGGGGTGTTCTAGGAACCTCCATTTCCATAGCCCTGGCCCCCACTTTTTCTGTACATTTTAAGACTAATGGGTGCATGATCTGACACCGCTATTGCCCCCAAGGACACACCCCAAAATAATTGATCCTTGCAAAGGACCTTTGGACATGGGAGTAGAATGTTTACCCTCTATCCTCCCCACGTTTTTCCCTCCAGTAGTCCACTAAAGCTAGTTGTGCTATGCACTCCTTCGTCTTCTTAGACGAGACCATCTAGTATGCTAGATCCTCGTGTTTTTATCTTTGTGGGGGGGCCATGCTAAGTTAAAATCCCCTGTGAGAACCCTTCGCAAAATGCTCTAATTTGGCCAAGAAGGACCTCATCAACCCATCCTGCCCACTATTGGGGGCAAATACTGTCGCCAGTGTGTATACCTCACATTCCCATTTGACTTTTGCTTAATATATCTGCCCTAGGATCCCCTAGCGTGTCTGTGATGAGTAGTTCCGGTTGTGTGTGGAGAGCCAGAGCACCCATCTTCGTTTACCCTTGCATTGGCCTGAAACCTCTGGGAGTAACCTTTGAGTTTGAGCTTATGTATTTCTTCCTCTTGACAGGGGCGTTGAATCCCCTGATGTTAAGGGTGACCAGCTTGAATTTTGGAATCATGACTGTGCCTCAGAACTCCATTCATGGTCATCCGGCCCCCACACTCTTCCCCCCACCTCCTCCCTGATTACACTCCCCCAACCCTCCCCGGTAGGCTTAACCATCCTAATGATACCCCAGACACTCAGCCTTGGGAATTGAGCCTTTGGAACCATCCCGGGGTACGACAAGACCGAAGTGAAAACCTCAAGGTGTTCGATCCCTCACCTCGCTGTCTCCCGCCCACCACTCTGCCCTCCTTCCCAAACATCCACAACAGCCTCCACACTGGGCACTTAATTCTCTGCTGGCGTGAACCTCACGGGGGAACTCCTGCCGATTTTCGTGGGTGCCCTCTCCTTTGCCAGATAGTCTATCAGGGCCACTCCGGGCCCTTTTTTTCATCCCCTTTCTTGGACGAGTGGGCACTCCCATAGCTTCCTCTTGGCTGGTTCTTTCTCCGGCCTCCGGATCCGATGTTGGGCCCCCTCCTCCTCCATTTTCAAAATCTTAATGCCTTACTCGCAGGTGATGATCCGATGTTGCCTCCCTTCACATGAAAACAGCAGACCAAAAGGGAAGGTCCATTTATAGTTTACCTGGGCTTTCCTCAGAGCCCTGACCACCGGGCCGATCAATCCCCCTTTAACCATTGTTGACTGAGCCAAGCCAAGTCTTGGTATAGTTGGATCTCAGATCCGTTACTCTTAATCGGGTCAGCCCTCCTGGCAGCTAATAGTATACTCTCTTTTTGGCCATATTGCTGCACGGCCCACCACGTCCCATACCACGTCCCATGGTCTGGCACCCGGTTCTCCTCTCTGGGGCCCCGCTCAGTGTATGCAATCCAGCTGAATATCGGACCAAGTGTCCTTTTCTAGCAGATCAGCAGAGATCTGCTGGGTAGTCTCTCTTAGGTCTTTGACCAACACCTCTTCTGGCAAGCCTTTTATTCTTATATTGGACCATCTTGAACGATTCTCAAGGTCTTCGCTCTGCAATGCGAAGTTCTCTGTCACTCTCACAAGCTGCTCTAGCAAGACATCCATGTTCCTGTTATCCTCAGCCAATTCTTGAAGCGCAGTTTCTGCTGCATCTGTCCCCCAAAGCAGCAATGTCATTGTTCACCTCCTGCAGGGATTAAGTAAGCTCTTCTCTGATGATACTTAGTTGTGACTGGAGCGTTTCAATAATATTATCGCTAAAATCCTGGAAGCACTGCCGGAAGTCCTCAATTGTTATTTCCTTATCTCCCAAGCGAGATATCCGGCCCCCCCAGGTCAGCCTCCACTGGCACATCCTGCTCCACATTCGTACCACCATCGCTCTCCTTCCTCTACAGCATCTGCATTTGACACTCAAGGGCCCTTCTTTGAGTGTTTAGGGGTGGGTTGCATATCTTCGGATTTATTTCTTTACATTAGGGTATCTGGGGGATGGGGGATTCTTTCCCACTGCCCTGCGCTACTGCTCTGTTGGAGCCACTACTTTCTCCCCCACTTTACACCCCAGAGCTCCCACCAAGTTCTCTGATCTTCCAGGAGTGACATGCCACCATAGGCCTCCACAGATCCCTCACCAAGCCCCCCTCGACTGTGTTAACTCTTTTCTCAGGCAAAAGGAGGGGGATCCTGTATGCTTGGAAAGTCCCTCCCCTTCATTTGACCAGGCCGGGTCCCTGGCCCCACAAGTCCGGGTGCAGGTGCCTCTCCTATCTCCTTCACCTCAGTATCTAAACGGCCCAGGTTGTGTTTTACACACCTTGTGGCCCCTTGGAAGGAGGCTCTCAGCCTGGTTCGCACTACCCCCATCCCCCTTGGCCTATATGGCTGTGCCCACTACTTGCTGTTGTCTTCTGATTGTATGTACCTTCTCAGGCAGGAGGCACATTGTAGCTGTGTAGTAGGCCAATGCTCCCCTTCCCCTCAGGGGTTTGTGTCCTTCAAAAGGTCCCTTCTCCTGTATGGGAAGTGTTCCCTTGAGTACTGGGGCCAGATTAGCTGGGGGCCCCCATCACTGTCTAGCACCCACTCCTCCTTTATACTGGGTGTCTCCTCACCTTTGGGGTTTAGGCGTGCCGCTTCCCTGTAGGCCGGTCTTGCTCTCTCGGGAAGGCCGCCGAGCCCCGCAGGGGACTCTGCACGCGCTCCTGTCTCCGGCGCTCGCTGTACCACCATAGCCGCTGAGCAGGGGGGCAGTAAGCCACCTTTGCTGCAATCTCTGCGGTGTCCGCTCCTCAGTAGTTAGGAGAGAGTCCTCCTTTCCCTGCCACCAGTGTGCTTAATGGCCTCCTGCATGGCTGATCTTCCTCCGTTGTCCGCTCAGGATGCGCTGTGCCTCCAGAAGAACTCCCCTTGAGGTGGACCCACATCCCTCACTGGTACGGCCACCCTACACCGCACTCCCTTCCTCTCACTGCAGCATCTGAGTGCCAGGTGTATATGGGTTCTTCCATTCCGCCTCTTCAGTGCTTGGACCCGTTCTTGGTCCGCGATCAGCAGTAGGCACCCCCACCACATTGGTGTCTCCTCTCTGCTCTCCAGTGGGCCCCCACAGCCCCAACACATGGCTGGGATGGGGGTGGGGGATGTCAAGCTTGATTGGAAATTTCTTAGTTTTGGCAACGGGAGGAGCAAGCTCACTGGTTGCAGTGCTCCCCGTCCAGCGACCATCTTGAAGTCCTTAAGGTCTATTTTTAATATTAATCTTGAGTGGTAACTCAAATAGATATGGATGATGTAAAAAAGCATACATACATCAATAAGTGCTTTGGTTCGAAATATGTGGTCAGTGGTAGATTTGCCAGCACATTTTTCTAGGTATACACTTCCTTATTCTCAATTTCTAGGTATTCAAAAAGGGTGACAAAATCCGATGATTTTAAAAAATTCCATCCACTTAGTCCCTCAAAGGTCATGGGCTGAGGTGGACATTTCTTTTGTCCAAACATGCCCTACCCATTTTATCATCAAGGAAAGGGGATTTTAGATGGTGACACTTAAAATCACCAGTCAATTTCAAATTTGGATGATTGTCTTCCATTGACCAATTAATCAACATTTCTGAAGTCTCCGTCATAAGAGAGGATTCCTCTTGATTTTTGGGATTATTAAAAATGTGGTAATTAACCCCTCTCCTAAAATCACACTAGCAGAGAACCACCATTATATTGTTTGAGGTTTGTCTAAAAATAGACATTTTAAGCCTAGGGGAGTTATTCAATGCACAAATGAGACCACATGAGGGCCATCCTAAGGCACTTTTAGATGCACTCTGAACAAGTATTATAAAACCCTCTTACCACTGGTCATTACAGGAGCCAAACCTCCTGTAGTAGGACAATATTGTGAGATCTTAAGACACAATTTATCATACTGTTAAAGCCCCTGGAATTGCAAGACATTATTGTTAGTTCACATGTGTTAAACTACCTGCTTAACAATATTATGACTCGTAAGGGCCCCCGGCAGCCATGACCAACCCTATTCAGGGACATCATTAGAGATAGGATAATGAATAGTGACCCTTCTGCTCTCCCTAGCTCAGTCAGTGCATGAAATGATTAAGTCTGTCTAGGGAGCTGAGATCTTCGTAGCTCTAGAGTTTGTACGACCACTCTCTGAGCCCATTCCTATTTGAGTTTTTTTCATATTGGCCAAATAAAGGTCAAAACCAAGTCTTTGAAAGATTTTTTTTTCTCCTAATAAGATTTGGTAAATAATGTCTGACTTCAAATGTATCAAACAGCAAGATAGGTTGCTATTATCAGGAAACTCTATTAGTTCTTGTCAGAATCCTGTAGAACAGGCTTGTCAGGTCTTATTTGTGTAGCTGTGGACTGGGCGTTACACTCCTTTAACTCACTATTTGTGTTTGAAGGTAGTCTACAGCTCCAATTATCATCATTATTTTGCAGGTTGGTTTTTGCTGCCTTAAACATTCGGGCTATTTCCTTATTTTGGTCCTCCGGTTTGAGGTCATCCTTGGGCAAATATTTGTTTTGCTTTGATGTCATTTATCATCTTCTGACCGGTGGCTTTAATTTCCTCTTGTTGGGTTAGCCTTCTTTGTAAGGTCCTCAAATGTGTCTGTGAGCCATTACGATTCCCTTTGAACCTTTTTGCTTTGCTTATTTTTATTTTGAGCAATCTTTAGGCTTTCAGATTTTGGGGGCCCCTGGTTGGGTAGGAGGCAAGATTTATGTTTGCTCCTGCCTGTGGTTCCCTCCATTGTCTCATATACTTGGGACCTTGGGAAACTCAACGTGCGAGTTACCATACGTACCCAGGGAAGTTCTTAAATGATTTTGACTTAAGTTAAGCCTAGCCACTTCCTCATTGCGTCCCTTAAGAGATGATATTACTTTCATCTGATTTCAGAGCTGTTTCAGTGTTATCCCTTAAGAGTGCACGTATGTGCTGATATCATTAGAAATGATTGTAGCACTATATTCAGTGGAGTCAAAGGTGAACACTCTGGTTCAACATTGATGTGGAAAGTTGGCCTCCAAGGACCTTACTACTTTCTCTTAATCGCAGGACCTCCTTTTTTGAGTCATCATGGGAATAGTATTAAACATGTCCATGGAGGAGCTCAGTAGATCAGAAGCGCCTGAGGAGTTTGTGCAGCGCAATTTACTGGGGATGAGCTCAGCAAGTGAAGGTGGGATGTTATTGATACCAGCAGAACATTCAACCTCTTTGCTGGGAGAGGGGGGCCGTGTCTTTTCTTTTCTGGGTGACTTCCATTGTAAAGTGATCTGTAATCTTACATACTGTCATTGCAATTTGGCATGCTCCATTCATGGTGCTAGCAATAAAGTCACCTTCCAGTTCCTCAGTCCTCAAGACGCATCATGGGGAGTTCCACTAGTGAGACCAGGTCAGGGGTGGGAGGGTTCTAGTCTTCAATTGATCGTCCTGAACCCAACATGCCCTACCTTCATAAGCGTGCCTGACAAACACTTGCTGGCAATGGATAAGCAATCAATGAAGATGGCCTGGTTTACATCTGTTATCTGTTAACATGCTGCCAGGGGGAATGCTGAGGGAGCCACCCCTCTCGCCCCTTACTGCAGAGATTGTTACGAACATCTTTACCTTCCATCATGTTACTCTGATAGAAACAATAACTCCAGTCACAAGCATGAATTCCTGAAGCTTCAATAGGAGTAATTTGCAAAAAGTGTAAGAGATAAATGGCTTACCCGTTATTCGTTGGAGGAAAGCTGAGATGGGTGACCATGATCCACTAGCTCTTCTACTGCTAGAAACTGCACTTGGGTGTGCTTTGCGCCAGAGCAGTGTTTTTAAGCGTCACCTGGGTGCCTTGTCTTTCTCCATGGCAGGTGCCACCTCTCCTTAAGGTGATGGGGTGTCAAAATTGAAGCATTGAAATCAACCATCCCAGATGGCGTTTCCTGTGAGTACTGCCTGTAAGAATACACTGGCGTAAGTGGCCATTGGAGTGCCCGCCTGTCTTTTCAGTTTCTCCCTTCGTGCACGCCCACAGTGTGGCTTGCTGGCTGTGTCTCACCTTGCGATACTTAGGTATTGGGTCCTGCCGGCGGTTATCCTGTGTTCTTTTCCCTGTGCCGGTGGAGACAGTGTACTTTTGCTCTGAGTTGTGTTCGTGCTCTCTGGCTCTTGTGTCCCTGGCTTGATCAGTTTGGTAGCGCTACTCTGTGCGGCCATTGGTTCTTGCAGAGGAAAACCACCGAGGCATAGAGGTACAAAGACTCAGTAGGAGGAGTTTGTGTGCAGGAGTGTTGTGGAGGTTTTAGGCAGGTGGTACTGTGTGCCAGTCATGGCCCTTTGTGTGTCATGGACTTTCCTCTGCCTCATGCCCTCAAGAAAGGCTGTTTTAGAGGCCGTTGTTTGCTGTCTTCTCTGTGTCGCTCCTTTTGATGTTTCTTTTTAATTATGGAGCCTCATAACCTAAAGCCATTAGTTGCATGCCCAGGTAGCCCTCATAGAGAAACAGAATTTATTCTGCTTATTCTATCTCGGGCTCAGGAGAAGCAAGTAGTACAAGAAGTTCAAAGCCTCAGGGAACCCAAGTCTGTTCTATTAGTAAGTTACCCCTTTATTGGGAAGATGGAATCTTTTTTTCTTGAGTATTGGCAATGATCGCTAGGAGGATATTACCTGGATGATCTCATTACTGGCCTCAGGAAATGTGGTCAGGCATTACATTCTTTTTACAATGCTTTGATGTGTTCTCGTCAATAAGTTACCATTGCAGCGCAAATGTGTATTTCTGTGATGTAGTTTAGTATTTAAACCTACCCTTATTTTGTGTCATATGTAGTGCCTGATATCACTACTTTGTAGTAATGTTTGTCTGAGTAAGAATTTAGAAACCTCTACTCGTATCTGTACCCCTGCAGATGAATAGTTATTTCGTCATGCTGGTGAAAAGCATTTCAGATCCAGCATCAACTGCTTAGCCAGGTTATTCCGCCAAAATAAAACAACTGTGCAGGCAACTTTAGAAACACTGCCAGGTAATGTATGTTTGTAGTATGGAACTGAACATTGATACCTTGAAGAGCTTAAAGGTCTGCAAACTTCATGATCTAGGTTAAGACTGGACTGCTCTGTGGCAGTAAGGTTAGGAAGCTTGAAATGCTGAAAATCTTCCAAAGTTTTAAGAAAGTGAGGATTGTTGAGGAGCTCTTCAAGACCGTTAGTGACCCTGAACCCCAAAGTCATTGTTCCATTCCAGTGGAAGACGTAGCAGAAGAAAGGGACAACTTTAGCTGCCCCCCCATTCTTCATAAAGGGAGGGAAATGGGGTTTCCCAAAGGTCACACGTCTTGGCTAGAGCTCAGGGTTGTCTCACTGCAACCGAGCGAGCTACTACAAAGACCCGTCTGAAAATTAGAAATGTAGCACTAGCAGAACAGAAGCAGAGGGATTAGGTAATATTGCACAAGTTAGAGATGGAGTAGCAGAGTGAGCCCTGCAGACAGGCTTCTGGGAAAAAGAAATAATTCAAGCCAAGGCACTCGGTACGAGCCGAGGCACCAGATCCCCAAGGAGTTCGTACAAGCTTATGAGGAGGGGAACGACATTCTTGACTGGTTTGAGGAACAAGAATTAGTCTTCCAACTAAGGGAGGTGTATGTGGCATTGTGAGGTGCAGCCCTGATGAGTCGCTTACTGGCCCAAGGCACTGAAGTTATCATTCAGCTGGCTCCGAAGTAGTGGTCCAATTACTCAAAAATGAAATCAACCACCCTCAGGTAGTTTTGAAAAACACCAGTGTAAAATCCTAGAAATTTTAAAAAACTTGCAAAAAGGGGCACTCAAAATGTGGGGGGATTTACACATTTTTCTCTGAAGTATGAGTGAGTGGGTAGGTGGCTGCCAACAAAGTTAGCACATTTAAAATAATGTACTATTTGGTTGTATGTGAGCATATGTTTCAAAATTGTGAGGCAGAGTTACACCAGCATCTAGTCAACAAGAATATCACAGACACTACAGGGCTTGCCAAGGCTGATGACCGGTATGTGAGTACTTGCGTCCAGAAAAAGAAGCAGCAGCATCCAACATACACGCAGGGTAAGGGCAAAGGCTCTGACCCTTCATCCAAAAAAAGCTTGAAAACCCAAAATTTTGAGCAAAATCCCAGTGGCATAGCTCGTTGGCCTTCACAGAAATAAAGGTGATGGTATCTGTTACACTGGGGCACCAAAATCCTCACCACGCTGAGGATATTTTGTGTGAGGGGTCTCGACACATACAATGAGAGATCCAGCTTGCAAGGGCAAACACAAACAGGCCATACTCGGTACTGGTCACATGTAAGAGGGCATAATCAGGGTGGGCTTGCTAGAAAATTATTTTGCAATGGGCCAGGGAGTAGCCGAATGTTCTCTGCTTGCTCCGAGTGGGAACAGTGCCCAGGGAAGACCCCAATTCCAGAAAATACTCTGATATTTGTGAAGGAAGTCTTAATAAATTAAAACGAAACTAAGCTGTGTGATACAGCTGCAAGTTGCACTGCTGTCAGGCGACATTGGGTGCACGATAAGCAGTATATCCCCGCCCCAGATTGTAATGTAATAGGTTTTGATAGCTGAGGTCAGTGCCCTTTAGCAAAAGACACCATTCCAGTACGGTTGCAGTTAGGTAATTACCTTACTGATACGGAAATAGTTGTAGCGGTCACTCGATCAAATATGTGAAAAGCAACCATATAGACACTTCATGCCCTAGGCACTAAGGCACTTCCTGCCGGAGAGTGCAAGAGACTGGTCACACCGATAGCACCAAGTCCACATCCCAAGTCCAGTGTTCCTACAGGAGAGAGTCCAGCAGCCACTAAAGTACCTACTGTGGTGGTAGAAAAGGACTCCATGATCTCAGGGTTGCCTAATATTTGTAGAAAAGGAACCTTAGATGGAGGACATAGTAGCTTTAGACCTCAAGGCTAGTCAAAACTGAGGAAGTTATCCTCAACTGGGGCCCAAGCTAGACTGGCTTGCCAGGCACAGAGAGGAGGTCCTAGCTGGCTGGTCTGCAAAGGCAGGCAGAGGTGAAAGCTCAGGGCAAGGTCTCTGGGTTGTTCTAAGAGCCCAGGAATACTGAGACCAGGTACAACCAGAGGTTGGTTGGTCCCCAGTGCCGCAGGAATGTTCCTATTGTACTTACTTCATGACACTGCTTTGGTAAGTCACTTAGGAGTGTCCAAGATATCTGACACATTGCCAGTGCCTTTTTACTAGCTCTGAATGGGTGTACAAATATAGGAATTTGTGTGCCAAATTGCCATTCTTCTTGTAAGTCAGGTGGGGAAACCATGGACTCTTTACGTTTACTACCAATGGTTGGGCAACCTTATGAGAGAATAATGATATGATGTGGCATTTGTAACGCACCTATGCACAAGTGTTTCAAGGCGCGATGAGAGCAGGGAGGGGGGACAAAGGGAAGCCAGACAGCGATCTTACTAGGCCAGGTGTCATTCAGATCGCGCAAGTGCATGGGAAGAGGGGAAGGGAAAGTGCAAGGGGAAAGTGCAGTACAGGGGTAGTAGAATAACAAGATAAATAATAAGCGCCAACTGGTGACAAGTGCAAGGTAATTGCAAACAAGTACTGGGAAGGGGGCTGTAGGGATACAGAGACAGTCCCACAATGCAGGGGTTGCCAGGGAGGCAGTGCAGGGGGAATGTGGCTGGGTCAGGGACCGAGATCGGTGAGAGTGGCCCAGTTGCAGATTGAGTGCAGTTTCAGTCAGGAATTTAGCAGGGGAGAGGGGGAGAGAAAGCAGAAGCAAAGAGGAAGGTTTTGAGGTGCTTCCGGAACCGGAGATGGTTCTCATCAAGTTTCAGGGAGGCAGGAAGGCTGTTCCAGAGGGAGGCCCCTGCCGCGCAGAGAGATCTACCCCCAACTCGTTCCTTGGAGAAGCGGCTGACCCTGAGGGAGTTGGAGGTGGATGAACGAAGAGCTCAAGAAGGAAGATATTTAGGAAGAGAGAGTTGAAGGTATTTTGGCCCCAGGCCCCAGAAGGCCTTGTGGACAATGCAGAGGGTTTTGAACTTAATCCTCACAGCCACTGGGAGCCAGTGCAGAGATTTCAGTCCTGGACAGATACAGTCCCTGGGCTTGAGGCCAAGGACAAGTCTTGCAGTCCTGTTCTGGATGAGTTGCAGAGGGTGGAGAGTAGAGGCTGGCAGATTTAGATAGAGGCTGTTACAGTAGTCCAGCTTAGAGAGAACCAGGGCTCTGGAGACAGTGAGCTTCTGGGGGAAGGAGAGGAAAGGAAGAATACCTCTGAGGAGGTGCAGCTTGTAGTGTGACTTCTTAGAGACGTCAGATATGTGAGGAGAGAAGGAGAGTGTGGAGTCGAAGATGACCCTGAGGTTTTTTGCCTTGCAGGTAGGAGCAGGAAGAGGGCCAAGAGAGGCCAGCCAGAGAGCTGCAGGGAACGAGGGAGTGGGTGTTCCAATGAGTAGAATCTCAGTCTTACTGGCATTAAGGCAGAGGTCATTGGCGGCACACCATTCCTGGATAGCAGACAGACAATCAGAGATGAGGGAAGGAGAGGAGGAGGCTGAGGGTAGCCTGAAAATGAGCTGGGTATCATCCGCATAGCACTGAAAGTTGGGGCAGAGAGCGGCGATGCGGTGGGCAAGGAGTGCCAGATATTGGTTGAACAGCCAGGGAGAGAGGTTAGATCCCTGGGGGACACCACAGGTAGAAAAATATATATCAGAGAGGAAGGACCCCATTTGGACCTGGGAGGGTCGATTGGAGAGGAAAGAGGTCAACCACGCCACAGCCTGACCAGTAATAAGAATGGGCATTGTGGGTCCTTTTGATCCTCAAACCACCTCAGGCGACCAGTACAAGTAATTGGTAGCAGACCCTGCCACACGGAACGCTGAAGCAGTTGCCTTAAGCTGTATCAAAGCCCCACTGATGCCGAAAGCTCTGATTGGAATATTCTCTCATGTGGGGTTCCCCAAGGAAGTAATTTCTGACAAGGAATCCAGCTTCATATCTGCATATATAAAATCAATGTGAGAGGAGTGCAGAGTAACTTACAAGTTAAATACAGCTTTCCATCCCCAAAACAATGGGATTGTGGTGAGATTCAACAATACCTTGAAAGACATGATGGGTGACTTGGAAGAGCACCTGGGGTGATTGTCGGAGGGTCTGTTACCATGCCTACTGTTCTCCTACAGGGAAGTGCCACAGAATGAATGAGTGTTCGGTCCCTATGAACCTCTGTTTGGCCACTGTGTCAGGGCGCCACTAAAATGGGGAGAAAAGGATGGGAGGGTAAACAATTAAGTCCTACTCACAACATAGTGTATTATTTACTTGGGGTGAAGTCCAAAATGGCCCCTAGCACAAGGAATAGTGCAAGAACAAGTTTAACGTCAGTCAGAAATTGATGATGGACTGGCATGACCAGAAGGAACCCATGACTGAGTACACTCCAGGACCATTAATCTGGGTATTGCAACCAGTCAGCCCAGGGTGCATGGGAAAAGTGGACTGGATGCTACACTGTTCCCTGCAGAACTCCTTTCTTCACTATCTTGAGAGGCGAACAAACGCTTGCATTAATCGTTTATAAAAGGCTTTTTATAGTGTTAAAAGGTTTGCTTTTTAACCAAAACACTTTAATTAAAACAAATTGTTTTTAAATGATCTTTTTATTTCCTTACTTGAGTCTGCATCATCTGTTTATTTCCTTACAGGAGTGGGTTACTAGTGCTTGTAATAGTTTGTCCTTTCAGTGTAATTAAAGTCTATATTTTAATATAGAAACTTGATTGGGCGTTTCTTTCATTTTGGTACCACAGTACTATTGTTGTTGTGGATGTAGGCTAACACCCCTTCTGAAGAGGATAGGCTGCCCCTGGGGACCTTTCTACCTTAAAGAGTTGATGGATAAAGCTTCACCTTTATGATTGACATTACTTCTGGTTTATTAGCAGTGTGGGCTGAAGAGGAGATTATAAACCTCTACTCGTCCCTGTACTCCTGCAGAGCAGTAGTCATTTAACCACATCAGGTTTGCAGGATGTTCTTCTGATCAGCCACTCCCTTGCCACAGTGCTTATTTGTTTGCCCTGCGCCTGTCACAGGCAGAATGGTAACCCCTCAACGTCCACCTCCCTTGATGCCAGCTAGGATGGAGTTGGTTTTCAGGGGAAATGTTGAACTCCGGTTTATAGCCTTTCCTGGTTTGAGAAGAACTCTCAAGTTGAAATTAACGAGCAGTCGTAATAAAGGAGGCAAACTTCCTTTCCCACCTCCCAAAGGTCAGCTCAGATGAGGAGCAAAAGAACAACTCAGACACATTGTCATTCATCATCAAAGAGAGTTCACTGGAATGACAAATTTCCCCTGCCTACAAATGGCGACAGTTTACCTACTTTACTTGTCGGCTGCATCCCTATTCTTAGGGATTCAGGTTGGGTAGACCCGTAGATCTTATGTATAAAAGATCCTGCCATCCTTGGGTCATTACTTGCCACCACAGGGAAAACAGGGAAAACCCCTTGACCTAGCATTTATCTGGTTTCCTTGCTTAAATGGCTTTGTTTGAGGGTGGACGCCAGGTCTCTGGATTGATCTCTGGGCCCCCTTATGACTGCCCACAATCCCATGGGTAATCTCTAAGGGTGGGGGTGGGGGTGGAGGAGCAGATTGTAATATTGCCAAGATACTGAGGATATCTTGATTTCCTCCCTTGCGACAGCTGTCTTCTGTGTCCTACTACCAAGCTCTGCAATCTTGATCCAGTGATTACGAAGGGAGTCGCTCTGTTTGGTGTCTGACCTCCTTGGTCTCCTGCTTTATGGCTGTACAAGTGATGAGGCTAGCTACATTACTGAACCCTGCTGCCCTAGCATGTTTTTTAGGGCATTGACGGTCTTTTCAAGTTTGATGCCACTCTGAGGAGTTTCCCCTTCCTCTGCGTGTTTACTCCCATTTGGGTTCTTCCAGGTCCGCAATTATTTCTTCCTTTGAAGGTTTAAGTATTTCTTCTTTCAGCCCTACATCATCTTTATTTTTAAATCTGCAATGAATTGTATGTAAAGTTACTTTTTTGTTTCCCCGTAAGTTGTTCATGATGCAAATCCTTTATGCCTCCAATGTTTTTGCTGTGAGAGTATCAAACATAATGAGGACTGTTGCTCAACTGTATAGTCACGCTCCTATTAATTTATTCTTATTTTCTACTCCTATTGTGGTATCTTCCTACTGCATCATGTTCGTATACCAAAACCTTTTAAAGGATCATTTTAGAGTCTCTCTTCCATGTCTACATTTTCGGACAGGCTGTTCTGTCTTTGTGACCTAGCCCATTGCAGTTGGCCTAGTAGCCCTGCCACTAGTTTTCATACTATATGCTTGTAAATCTATGCATACATGTGCACTCTAACACCTTCACTCGTGTGCTTGCAGCCCACAATCAACGCTGAATATAGAAGCCTGTGCCATTGAGTCTAAGCTCCATTACATCAGCGAGGTGTGTAGATGCGTCTCCTTGGCTTGTAGCCTTATCACAGAGCCGCTGAGGTGCCACATCTCATTGGGACTCTGCCACTTAACGGTAGCAAGGTTGATCTTTACTGAGTGATGATGACAAAGGTCCTGTGGGTATCAACCATCTTTCTTTAGCAGGTACTAGAATTTCTCCTTTACTATGCAGATCGATACACACAGACTGGTTAATGGCTACAGTGGGGTTACTGGCCTTTGGGCTTATTTTAGTGAACACCATGGATCCTCAACTTCAATAAGTTTATTGACATCCCACTTTGACACTATTTCTGGTGGATCGGAAGAAGGAGTCAGACTCACGTTGGACATTTTAACAATTTTATTTAAATAATAAGGACAATGCCTCACTCACCCTATTGCTATGGGGATATTTCCTACCTAACCAAACTAAGGGTGCTCGTCTGTCATCAAAAGTCCAAAGAAAGAATGTCCTCAGTCCAAAACCTAGCTCTAAGTGACCGTATACTAGAACCGATGACTAAAGATTGCTGAAATGCATATTCTCTGGCACCTTCCCTTTAGCCCTCTGTCTTGGAGCTTTACTTCAGGGTTTTCAATTACAACAAGCCTGATTTTGCCAATTGCTGAAAAGAAATTAGTAGAAACTATTAATCCTGGTTCCCAGTGTCTCTTTAATGAGTTTCTGTATTTCGTATTGTATATTCATAGGTCGGCTATCCCAGAGTGTGCGAGACATATCAATGTCCTTCTTGCTATCTTTTTGGAAGCAGTCCTGTATGGTCCTTCCTCTTATTATTAGTCCTTATAGACTCTTTAAACTGAACACTTTTTCTGTTGGTGTCTGGTATCCCCCCCTTAACGATGGTGTGGCACCAGCAGTCCTGGGACCTCTCTATTGGGTTCCCCTTGTTCTCACTTTGCTTTCAGAGATTATCACTTGCACTTAACTCAGAGTGGTTTCCAAAGTTTCTTAGTAGTGGCTTCAATGTTTTCTCCACAATTAGATTTCACTTTTTCATGGTTTGCCCAAATACACATTTGTGCTTTCTCAATGATTTACAGTCCTCTTTGCAGTTCCTTTCAATTAATATATGTGGTCTCGGGTACCATCCCCTTCTCTTTGGTGCGGGGATGGAACACAGAGTTCAATTAGCAAACGATATATAAGATAAGCCAGGAGACTACAACTCCTCTTTCCCTTTGTTGGGGCAGGACCGAACATTGAGTTCTATCCACCCAAGTAACTATTTCTACCCACTCTTTGTTCTAGATATCCTCTCCTTGAACACAGACCGCATTACCCAGATCATCCTGTTGTACCATACCATCTAAAAAATCTCCAATACCCCTTGTGAATACCCCTAGGTTACCTGATTTTGACCACACATGAAAGGATTATACCCTACCTGTGTGCACAGTTCAGTCATTACATTTCTTTGATCTGCAACCCTCATTGTAAATTCTTTCAGGCATGCTCTGCACATCAACCTGCTTGAGAGCAGAACCTCTCATTCACCCCAGACAAAACCTAATATTAGGCTTGAGCCTTGTCAACAACTCAATGGGAGAGAAACTAGTGGAGGTACAAGGTGCTAACCTGTACTGGAACACTCTCTCCATGACCGCTCTCACCCAGTCACCACTTGTGCTCACTGCAGTAGGAATGACATCCATGAGAGTGCAGTTGAAAAGCTCCATGCACCGTTGACTTTGCAGTACCTTTGGGATGTGGAGGTATGTTCAATCCCATGGTCCCGAAGGAAGTCCTCCATCTCCGTATAGACCAATTGGGGGACATTATCAATGACGATTCTCCTAGAAAGCCCTCCCACCAAAATAGCAACTCAAAAAAAGTAATGATGCTCCTCGAGCTGATGTTCCATCACTCAGACCTCAAGCCACTTTGAAAGCAAATCAGCCCCTAAAAGTCCTCATTAATTAGGGCCTTGGATTTGCAGATTCCCATGACCTACCGCCACAATTTTATCCCTCACTGCAAATGTTACTACTAGGCGATGTCCTCTCACAATAAATTTGTCTTGTATGTCCAACTCACCCGTATCCCTATTGCAACTCTTGAGGCACTCCTCAACCCTCTGACGTCTGACCTTACTGCACACACTGCATCACTTTGCAATAAACCTCATTCTCCCAACAGCAGTCATCCCGGTCTCTCTCTTTGAGACACTCAGAGACATGAAACGATTAATATATGTTATGCTTTCTGTCATTCTCATGATCATTCCCCCCTCCTCTCGACAATGCATTCCTAGATAGTGTGTCAGCCACAACATTCCTCCGCCCATCAACATTCACCACAGTAAAGTCCAACCCTTGCAAACATGTTAACTAATTCACTATACTTCGGGAGACCCCATTTAATGCCTTCCTGCTAAAAATGTTCACTTATGGCTTGTGATTGCTCAAAATGGTGAGCCCTCCCTCCCACAAGTACATTCTGAACTTTCTCACAGCCAACATGCATGATAAAGCCTGACACTCTACCGCAGGGTACCGTTGTCCAAGAAGCAAAAGCTACAGTGAAATGTTCTTGACCATTTGTCTGCATCAGCACGTCTCATCTCCCAAACCATCTTCGCTGGCACAGTATACAGCAAGGGATGTAGATTTTCATTGAACCACCCTTAACCACATAAGGCTTTAAAATGACCTTTTGAGGTTTTGAAATTACTGATTTCACTTACTAGACGAGTTAAAATGGCTATTTTTGCAGGCAACAGCGTGTACAGGTTTTTGCCTCTCCTGAGAGATTTCTAAGAAATTTCCTATGCAACTCTACCATTCCTAGAAATAATGCATGTTCAATTTTGCTCTTGGATTGAGGCAGGACCAAGATGGCTTCAACAGCATCATGTTTGAGGCATACACCATCAGCTGACAGTTCATGTCCCAAATAGTCAACCTTTTTATCATGAAGCTGGCACTTCTCCAGAGAGAGATCATCAAACCAGCTTTATCCAGAATGGTCAGTACCTGAAGGTGGCATCTTCAAGATTTACACCACACACCAGGATATCACCCTGATAGCTCTTGACCTGGATAATGCCACCAATTAGCTTGTGCATAACATTTTTTAAATATGCTTGCTGCTGTTATTATCCCAAATGCTATACACTTGCATTTTAACTGGCCCATGAATGTTGAACGTTGTGCGGTCTATAGATTGCGGATGCAATTGCACTAGATGATATGCCAATTTGAGATCAAGTGGCAAGAACAAATGGCTTCAAAATGTCTTTGATTAGGTCATTGATCCATAAAAGTGGAAACTTCCCTGCAACCACGTTCCGATTAAGACCTCTTAAATCCTTACATATTCTTACCGCACCATTACATTTCTGCACTACAACTAGTGGACTGACCCATACAGGAGCATCAATTGGCTTTATTATCCCTTGTGAGACCTTTTTTTTCAATTCCGCAACTACTTATTCTTTAAGTGCAAACTGAATGTTTATTACATTGGACAGTATTGGCTGAGCATTAGCGTCCAACTTGATAAGTTGCACATAACCCTTCAGGGATATTGTCTCATTTCTGAAAAAACGTTTGGCACCATGCAGCATTATCAGTAGTGAAATGATCAGACGACATGGTCTTCCCAGACATTACTGGTAATACCTAGTCAGGGACATCACAATCTCTTCTAATTCCCAGATTGACTTAATCATCCCAAAAAACTGAGTGCCCTCCTTTCCTGGTTACATGTGCTATGCCACTGGATGTCCGATTCTTGAAATCAAAGTCAGCAGAAAAATCCCCCCAAATCTCTGTGTGTATTTCACCATACGCATTAGCAAAGAGGTTGTTTTCCGTCAAAGTACAGAAATAGAACTTTGTGCACCAGATCTGAGCATTAATCAGTGCATATAATCTGTGCCACTGTCCTCAATGGATCATTTTCTTGCTCATTGATCTAAACTGTTGCATGTGGCTTCACCCCTTTGATTGCTCCGTGAACTGCACTAACTGAGTACATCTCATCACATTTTTCTAGTGGGCCTGCTTGACTGAAGGTGAGCTTGGATACTTCTTCTACCTCTCTACCATCATCACTGTACCAGTGGCAACAACTTGCCAGATGCCATTTCCTTCTGCATTTTCAATGTGTAATATGTATGGGAAAGGATTCTTTGTCATTTTTGAAGATGTTCAAAACTGCTCCATATGAAGCAAACTGCTGAGGACAAAACTGCGAGACTCTTCTTTCAGCTTTCATGATTTGTCTTGTTCTTTGATCTCCTTTTGCTCAAGCGTCTGTTTGTTTGTTTGTTTTGTTTGTTTTAATATTTGTAATGCGCGCCAGACCCAAGGGTAACAGGGCACAATAGGCATTAAGAGAGTTGTTCAATTTAGGTTACATTGCTGTACAGGATAAGGGGTTGTTCAGTTTAGTTTACATTACTGTACAGGATTATACATTATACACAATAAATTGTAAGAAGGGCAGTTTGTACAGAGTAGGCATGAAACAGGCAGGTTGCACAGTATGAAAAAAAGCACAGTAGACAATAGACAATCTATACAGTATGTGCAAGAGGAACAGGCGTTACATTAAATATGTAATGTGAGGTTAGAGGTCGTTTTCCTTGATCCAATGGATGAAGTTGGACCTAAAGAGTAGGTAGGGTAGGTCTTCCCTCAGGGGCGGAGGAAGGGAGTTCCAATATTGGGCAGCTTTGACCGGGAAGCTGCTTCCACCAGTCTGTGTACGTTTAAATCTGGGCACCATTAGAAGGTTGGCGTTGGCAGTTCTCGTGGGACGGTTGGAAGGTTGTCTCGTAAATCTGGCTATGAGGTATTGTGGGGCGGCATGGTGGAGACATAAGTGTGTCAAGGACGCTGTTTTAAGAACGATTTTGTCATTCATGGACAGCCAGTTATTGGATCTTCTACAGTCAGAAATGTGAGCTTTCTTAGGAATACTTAGGGCTGCTCTCAGGTCATTGTTTTGTAGAATCTGAATCTTATTGGTAATGTACTTATTACTCCCTAGATAAAAGGCATTACAGTAGTCCAATTTGGATAAAACAAGGGCTCTTGCCAGGGTAATGCAGTTGTTGGTGGAGAGGAATGGCTTAGCTGCTTTGATTAGCTTGCAGGTGTAGGCTGTTGAAGAGGCCATGGCATTGACTTGTTTTTTTAAAGGTTAGCGTAGAGTCTAGGTAGAATCCAAGGGTTTTTACCTCCTTGGCTACTGTAATGTTATTGTCGTCTATTTTGAAGTTGGAGTAGTTATGGCCTAGTTTGTTAAGATTCGCAGGGGTGCCGAGGATGAGGAGTTCCGTTTTGTCATCATTCAGGCATAGACCACGAGAAGCCATCCATGTCTGGATGATGAGGTACACTCTATTCACAAAGGCCAAATCCTTAGTCGCCCATCAACAGGATGAGGATCTGGGTGTCATCGGCATAATTAGTGTAGGTGATACCCAGGCCATCTAGATCATCAAAAAGGGGCTTTGTGAAAATGTTGTACAGTGTAGGGAACACACAGGATCCCTGGGGCACACCGCAGGTGAAAGGTATGGGGTCGGCGGCTGCTATGGGTGAGAAGATGCGCATTGTTCTATTGTCAAGGAAGGATTGGATCCATCCTATCGCTTCTTGTGAGAAATGGGCAGCAGAATCCAGGTGGTTAAATAAGATCTTGTGGTCTAGTAGGTTGAACGCCGCTGAGAGAGTAGTGCTGCCTTACCATCGTCTCTCAACACGTCGATTTGTGCCTTGAGGTCGATTAGCGCGGTTTCAGTTGCGTGTTGTGGTCTGAAGCCTGACTGACGTACTCCTAGAAGGTGGTTGCATTCCAAAAATTGTTGGATTTGGAGGTAAACCACCTTATCTAGAATTTTAAGCAGGAACATGACTGTGGTGATAGGGCGATAGTTTGTGGGTATAGACGGGGCAAGTGTTTGTTTTTTAAGTAATGGGAGAACCCAAGACTGTTTCAGGTTATTGGGTATGGTGCCGGTGGAGAAGGAGGCATTTATAAGTTTGGAAATGAAAGGGGAGAGGTCACGTGCAGCGTCCTTTATGATTTGGGCTGGGTACGGGTCGCCGTGGCAGTTGGAGGGTTTAAGGACAAGGATAACTTTTTCAACTTCTAAGATGGATACTTTATTAAAGTTGAAGCAGGGTGTGAATTGGTTGGGGGGTGGCGTAGGCTGGGGCAGAGGCGCAGAGGTTTTGTTGTGCTTGGGGGCAAGGAGGCAAGTTTCTTTTTTGTTGTTAATCTTGGCTTGGACGGTCACTACCTTGTTAGATAGGGTGCTCTGAATACTAGTGCACCATAATTCGTCTTTATGACAGGTATCCAGGGCTTTGATAGGGAGTTTCTATCCCTTTAAGGATTGTGAACAATTCTTTAGTCCTTGAATTGGCTTGCATAATACCCAGATTGAATGAGGATTGTTTGGCGAGGATAATTTCTTTTTTGTAGAGGGGGGCTATTTTACTGAAGTTGTTTTTGTTAGTGTCAGAGGGATCTTGTCTCCAAATTTGTTTGCTTTTATATTTTTCTAATCTGATTGCTTTCAAGTGGGGAGAGAACCAGGTGTTCACATGTTTTTTAGGTTTGCTCTTTCTAGTTTTCAGTGGTGCTATGACGTCTAAGGATGATATCATTATTTTGTTGTATTCCTCTACCATGGTGAAAGGGTCTGTGTTGTCGGGAAGCAAATTCAAGGTGGGAAGAATCAAGGGAGTGAGTTTTTCAGCTGTGATGTTTCTTTTGTTTCTAGTGGGAATGGCAGGAGCTATGCTAATGGCGGGTAGTGGAGGCGTAACCTCTAAAGAGAAGGAGATCAGGTGGTGGTCGGAACAGAGTTGCAGAATTATGGAAGTAATGGAAGTCTTGCAGTTATACTCTGCTATCCAGTCAAGTGTCCTTCCTTTGGTGTGGGTAGCACCCATTACTTTTTGGGTGAAGCCCAATTCCTCGAGGGAGTCGTTGATATACGTGGCATTGTGGTCTAATACTTCGTTGAAACCTAGGTTGAGATGTCCTAGAAGAAGGCATGTGAGGCGTTTTTAAGGTTGTCCGATAAGATATTAGTTAGGTCTTCTTCAAAGGAGCCTAGAGGGCCAGGAGGTCTGTATATGAGGTGGATGGACAAAGTCTGGGTGTCGGAGATGGGCAGCTTGGCAGTGAGGGATTCACATAAATCTAGGTTTTGTGGCATGGTGAGTCTCAAGGCTAGACTAGTTTTGGCGATTATAGCGCAGCCTCCACCTTGGGATTTAGTGTGATCTATTCTAAGGAGAGTGTAGTCCTCGGAAATGGCTAAGATGATCACCAGGCATGCTGATGAATGAAGCCAGGATTCAGTGATGGCAAGGAAATCCATTTTTTCTGTCTGGAGTAGGTCGGCAATTTCCGTTGCATGAGCCACCATGGAACGGGCATTTATTAGGGCTCCTCTTATGCTAATCTGGGTAGATTTCATAGGTAGTACCTGGGTGTTGTGGTGGTGCTTTGGGTGGATGTTGATGTCTCGAGTAAGCCGGCTATTAAGCTGTAGTGAGTGTTCGGTATTGATGGGTTTTTGGAGGGAGATATTGGTATTGGGCTGTAGACCTCTCAAGGTTCTGGTGGTGTTATTTGTAAGAGGACGGGAGGTTTTGGCTAGAGGTTTGTAAATTTTAGGGAGTCTAGCGCAGAGTTTAAGGTTTCTCTGATGGATACTACATGGTCTAGTGTCCAAATTATTATGACTTGGAGGTTTGTTGTAGGTGGTCACAAGATAGGGTGTTATAGTTGCTAAAGGCAGTGTGGGTGTCATGGTGGGATTTAGAATGCTGATTAGGTTTAGGATAGTCCTCAACAGGACAGTATAGATCATTGGTAAATACATAGTTTGCACGTATGGTAACTGAGTGGTGTCAGATGTGGCATTGTAAGGGTGGCTATACAAGGGTACAAGGATGGGATAGCGGTAGGTGAAACATAGTGAGGCAGATTTGATGTGTAATTCAGATACAGAGAGGGATGGCAGGTTCGGAGTCGGCTAACGCAGGTAAAGTAACATCACAAAAACTGGTGCAAATAGGCGGAATCTGAAGAAGTGTGGGTCGTTTGAGAGCGAACTGTCTTAGGTAAAATGGTGTCAGAATGGCAGGTGCAGAAATGCAGAATCAATTAACTGAGGCAGTAAGGCAGTAGGCAATATGGCATGCCTGGGGCAATAAGGCAGTAGGCAAATTCAATAGGTAGGGCAAAATCGAATAGCTATGGCAGCAAACAAATTCAATAGTTAAGGCAACAGGCAAATTCAATAGGGAAGGCACAGGCAGTGGGCAAAATCGAATAGCTATGGCAGCAGGCAAATTCAATAGTTAAGGCAACAGGCAAATTCAATAGGTAAGGCCACAGGCGGTGGGCAAAATCGAATAGCTATGGCAGCAGGCAAATTCAATAGTTAAGGCAAAAGGCTGATTCAATAGTTAAGGCAACAGGCGGTCGGCAAAGTCATATAACTGAGGTAGCAGGCAATAGGCAAATTCGAATACATGTGGGCAGCATTAAATACATTAGGAGTATCTATCAGTAGGCTGTATGAGAATGATCTATGGGCACAAACGTGGCCCGTGCTATGGCAGGCAGTGTGTCGGAAGATAGTCGGAGACTGAGACAGGCCAGAGCAAAGAAGTATGCAGTGTGGCGGTACTAGAAGTGCAAGGCGCAGAGTGCCGGATACTGCAGGCTATAGGGGTAAGGAGGCGGGACCACGGCACTACGGCGCAGAGTAGCTACTAAGGTTGTCAGATGTCGGGACACTGTCTTAACGTATTACAGCTGCTTATAAGCAGTAATGCGGGCATACAGTTGTGTGACGTGGGGGTGCGGCACCGGCCACGGTGAAAGCAATGCAATACGAGGGCAACACTGTATGAGGAGTTTAACAGTGCCGTGTGTGCTAGGGTGGGGCTGCAGCCATGTACACAGTTCAGTAATGCATAGGCATAATATATTGTAATACATAGCTGTGTGAACTAGTGGGAAGGTAACAATCAATTGTTTACATTAGGTGAGTGGAGCAACATTTTAGTTTGGCTATAGAGAGTATACTAGAAACGTTGGTTTTCTACCTGTATACCTACAACACAGAGTTAGTATTGTGGTGGGACATGGTGGGGATGTGGTGCTTCGCTAGCATCTGGAGTTGAAGGGGTCCGTGGACAGTTTTACAGCGGTGTGGTGAGCAGACGCCTTGCAGGATTGTCAAGCACAGGTAAGGATGGCCTCAGTGCTTACCGTAGTTTTTGCTGGGACGGAGGTGGCGTATTGAGAAGGTTGTTGGCAGAGGATTAGGATTCCTGTCGAGCAGCGTGCCAGCGCCTAGCGCCTGTTGCGCTCGGTCAGCTCAGTCAGGAGCCTGATAATTGTTATCAGCTTTAGCATCACCAATGTTGTTGAGTATTGCGGGGGTCCATCTGCTTGATACATACCTCAGTATATGTAATCAATTTGGCTGCTTCAATTGCCTTTTTAAGTGAAGGGTCCTTCACTCTCCAAAGAGCTTTTCTGGCTTTGTGGGTGGTGCACATAATCATCAGCTGGTCCCTGAAGTGCTCTTCTTGACAGTGTCAGACCTCTCACTTAATGGCAGTGTCTGAACTCTCACTTAATTGCCAAACCCTGGCGAGGAGTCATAAATTCTTCGGTGGGTTCGCCCTTTCTTTTTGCTCCCTTGTGACGAAGTAGTAGCTTGCCAAAATCTTGTTCTGCTTTACTACGAAGTGCTGGGCAGAGAGATCTGGAAGCTCTTTAAAAATGGCTTGACCATCATTCCCAAGTCAATGATACAGGACAGCATCTTTCCAGTCATTGAAAATGTTCGGTCCATGCACACCTAATACACATGGAGTGTTTTCACCTCATTGAGGGTTCACCAGTGACTCCAAGAACAGGGTGAGACCAGGAATATTGTCCATGTGGCTGGTAGGGCGAGGGTCTTCTCAAAGGAAGTTTATGGTCCTTTTTTAATTACTTTTTTTGTGTGCTCGACTTGAGTGATAGGTGTCCTGAGAGGCGAAGATGGATGGACATACAATGGTAAGTGAAAAGCCAGTAATAAACAACCAAATCATTCCTTTAGTTCGGGGTTCAATATGTCAATTTCGTATTGATTGCGATGAGGCCACCAAGGGGTGCCACACCAGCATCCCTGCATCGTTCACTGGAAGGGACGGACTAGTGTTTTGCAGCCACCTTTGACAGGTAATGTCCAGGTGCAGACGCATAACAGGCCATGGAGAAAAAAGCGAGCAAACAGAATATCAACATTGGCATCTAGGCCACTGTAGCTGCCTCGAGGTGAGGCCTTTGGCCTCTTTGGATTTATATAGCGTACAGAGCAGTGTGTGAAGGCAGCCACAATCGACTTGGTGTGGATCCAATCCATTGGGTGCAAAATGTCTCTGGTCACCGTCTCTACCACTGTGAAAAACTGCAGGATTTGGGTCTGTGATGATGGCACAGGTAAGGAGCTGCGCAAGGGCTGTCTCACAGAATTACACTACATGACACCAAGATTCCTTGCAGTCATGCAAGAGGAGTAACCAAAATCTATTGTAGTGAAGGTATATGCAAGGTGAATTTTAGCCGGAGGGCCCCCGAGTAAAGTCTTCTCCGTGGGCATTATTTGGTGATCCTCACCTCTGGTGACTCCCTTGGTACCTCTAGTGCTGCCCCTGTGACCTCTGGTGTAGGGAGCACAGGAGCAGCGATGTGAAGAGAAAGCAAACTTGGCCTTGTGCGCGCTGTGTTTACTGTCTGCAGTTATTACCCCTTTTCTACTCCTAGATCACCTGCGCAGCTTGCTATTGGATGCTGTGTGCCAGGGGAGGCACCAGGCGTGGGAATTCTTCCCACGCTCACTTCATCAGCGAACACCCTCAAATGTGTATGCAGGAATTCCAGCAATCTCCACAAGAAGAACCAGCTGCGCAAATTGGAGCCAGACGAGAGCTGAAGGAATAAGCTTCTGTGTGTGTCCAGAAGCCAGTGAGGCTGACTAAAGAGTCTCATGGGTCCCTGTAGGCAGTTGCAGGCTCCTTTAAGTTAAGCTTATTTGTGCATTACGGGTCGGGCACGACTGCAACACAGCATTTCAACATGTGCAGAAACATATTACTTTTTGACTATAGCATGAATATAAGACCTTAACTGGCATTCAAAGGCAATTTGTGGATTCACTCGGCCTATGATGGCAGCATCTGAACATGTCCGTCTGTGGCTTACATATGGTGACTATACCAGGCATATAAAGCATTTCTGCCATTTTTGGGAAATGTTATGATGATAATATATGCACAATATATATTATGTACATATAGGATTTTGTAGAGTGTGCATCAAATTCCATTCCTACACATAGGGCCTCATTACGAGATAGGCAGTGATGACGTCAGTAATTCTGCTGTATGGAATTACTGTTACCACCGTGGTGGCTCGCAGCATTACAAAGTGACCGGAGCTCTCACACCCCATTGTCTCTAACGATAATTCTGTGCGGCGGAAATAGCGTCATTGCAGGAACGGGTAGTCTGGCGGGAGCCATATTTAAGAATGCAAAGCACTGGAATGTTCTGACGGCCAAGGTTCGCAGCTTCATTGCAAAACACAAGCGTGAGACTTCTTCCATAGGAGGTGGCACAGTGGAGCCCCTTGCCTTGACCCCATGGGAGGAGAAAACTAGCAGCATCCTCCACATGGGAGGGATAGAGGCTGATGTGAGTGCAGAGGTGGGAGCAAGCAGCATGAGTATGAATGTTCCCTCTCCCATGAGAACACGCTGGACAAAAGTTCTTCCAATGCATGTCTCCCCTAATGGACATGGGAATGGCCAACCCGATGACAATGTGTACAAAGGCACTGCTACGTGTGCAAGGGAATGTGGGATACCATGAAAATAAACATGCACTGAAGGAGAAATGTGCAAGTGAGGGCATACAGCCATGAGAAGCACCCATGTGTGGTGTGAACGTCCAAGTGGCTAAGTGTTTTACCTGTGCCCCCACATGTACAAGCCAAATTGGCAGTCCAACAGGCAAAAGACCCATGCCCTCAGCAGACACTACTCCCACCTTTCATGAGCTGTTCTCATTGTCCTGCAACTGACCCGGCCCATCAGACAAAATGTGTGTAGGGTGACAATTCCTCATGTTGCATGAAGGTCTTGGTAGCCCGCATATAAGTATGCATGACCGAACGCGGAAAGGGCATTGAAACTGCTGAAACTGTTTTGCTGTGCTGCGATCGCCCTGAAAGACCTGAGACTGTGAATCTTCTCATGACAGCCATCTAACTCTCACCTACTTGTGTCCTCTGTGGCACCCTTCAGCACGCTTGCCCCACGATCGACGAGCCTGCCAGGCAGCGGTGAGGACCCTGCAAGCGTGGCTCGAGGCTCCGCCCACGCTCTGCCCACCAAGGAAGTGAGGATTGAAATTGCTGCCCCAGGCACCCTTGCAGCGCTAAGCCCGAACGCGGAAAGGGCATTGAAACTGCTGAAACTGTTTTGCTGTTTGCTGCTTTGTAGCGCGTCCCATGGCACAATTCAGACAACTCGGCTACATCTTGTCTGTACCGACATTGCCCTCGGGGTAAGTTGCATGTCTCCTTACACCTGAAGACTTTCAATTGCCTTTCATCTCGGTAACACTGTCATTCAACCCCTCAATATACACTGCACCCTTAACCCAGTATAAAAGGAGTCCCGGGAACTGCGGCGTGGCCCCTTTTTTTACACCCTTTGACCCGTGGATCAGTTGATTTTGGTGCATGCCTAGATCGATGTAAACTTCAAGTCACTTGCACACATTAACAGTAGGGAATCAGGGCCTGGGGGTGTTAGCTTTCCTCTCACCCTTTGACCCGTATATGACTTGCCAACAATCAAAAGCAATTTCAAGGCATTATAACTGTGCACAGCAAGGAAACGACTACTCATTTAAGTCTCCACAATTCATGGCTACACAGACCTCCATGGTTCCTACAGTCAACTTGAAGGTTCGTCCATTAACCAGACAAAGAACTCAGTCATTGATCCAGTAGGCAAGCATGTCGATATGATGCTCACACACCAAGATCAATCAGACTCTGAGAATCGGAGTGCGCCCGATGGGAACATCGTAGGTAAAAGTAATCAAACCGCGAAGGAGCATGCTCTCGATGCTCATACCAATTCTGCTTTGGCCTGCTTTGAAAAGGCCGCAGCTATTAATGACCAGGAATTGAATTATAACATATCTGTGGGCCCACAAAAACCTGACCTACACTTCAATGCTGCAAAGCCAACACCACAAATAGACGCCGTTTGTCCTGAAGTACTCTTTTCTGACTCAATTAATATAAACCGTTCGACGAGTGGAAACCTTGCTCCACAAAAAGAAAGAGCAAAACAAGCGCAGCAAAAATGGAAAACCCTGCATGAACACAAGATGCGCTCCCAAATGCATGAAATGCCATCAAATAAAGCAACAACCCAATGTCTACAAAGGCTTTCACTAGACCTGACAGAAATTGAAGCGCCTATGAAATTACAAGATAATAAAAAATGTGTTGCAAGATCTCACAGCAAATCTCAAGAAAAGGTATGTGATCAACCTATCATGGAAATTCAGTCTGAACATGCCGATCAATTAATCTCCTTCCTTGATCCTAATACAAAACAGCCAAAGCTTGAAGATCCCTCTACTTTTACGAATAACAACCAAGACGACCCTCTGCCTTGTTTTTGTACCTGCACCAACTCTCACTCACAGACACAAGAGTCAATCCCTAATACAATGTTGGACTTGCAAAATATGCTGCTTGCGGTCACCACACAAGCCTTAATTCCCTACATGAAATTGCAAGAAACCCAGGTTGAAGCTGCACGTGAGCAAGCCACAATCCTTGCTTCCATATATTCCAAAATGAAAATACATGAAGTTCTAATGGCTTAACTGGACAACCGACTCTCAAATGAGGCCGAAACAAGTGCATCCTGGCAACATAGGCTTGCAGACCTAACAAGAAATGACAGAGCAGCTAATGCATGCAAATATAGCCAGCATTACTGAAACACAAATGAAGAAGCAGAGACCTTCACCTGTAAAGATCAATCTCTCAGACCCTGCAATACATACCTTATTACCAGCAAACAATGATACTCGAACTGGCCCATCACCTACTAAACTGACAACAGGAAATGTAATACCCAGACCTAAAGGAACAATTCAGAACCGTCAGGCACAAAAAAGCACTTATCGGATATAACTACTGTTAACAATGTCGCCACTGACATTGATGGAGATGTGAAACAGAAGGAAACGTACACAATTTTTGAACACCAAAGACGTCCAGCTCTACCTCCAACAAAGCCATCCACTAAAAATAAAAAACAATGTAAGAATCACCAGCGTGGCTCGCGAGCATTTGTGCGCAACCTCTCAATTCCAGAGGATACTATCCAGCCAAAGAGATCAATTGCAGAGAATACCATCTAGCCAAATGGATCACCTACACCGGACAATACAAAGCTCAATTACACTCTGAATTCAATGAAGACTCATGTAAACAAACACTTAACTCTAGACAAAGCCACCTCAACAGACCAATATTCATTGAAATCTAATTGTACCTCAGGGCAATCAGCCAATATCCATATGAGAAGCCAAGGAACAAGAGAAGATCATATCACCATGGAACAACTGATGAATATTTCAACATATCCCCAGCCGACAATCAAAATTCATCTGAAGAATACTTACACAATTACTCTGCCCTAATTCTAGTGGAGGTGTATGAACAAACAATCTCGGAGTCACACTCCTCCGGCTCTAATGTGAATAGTCGAACATATCATCACCAGCATTCACTGGGAATGAAGGGGAGCCTTATCTCTGATACCTCACTGTCTGACTCACACCTACCAACCACCTTACAGCTCCCACACTTTGTGAATTCGAGGGCAACCCGGGAGCATGACAAAGTCAAGCTACAGAGAATGTCCAGAGTCGAATACGGACTAATAATGAACAGAACTAATACACTCCGCTTACTGCAAGCGATCCCCAAACGGACAAAAATATCTTAGAAAGCAATACACTTAATTGAGTTTGCTGACGCTAACAATCTAGATCTCGTCATAATCCATTGTAGAACTCATGAAGTGCTAAGGATGATTGAATCATCTAGAGACGATCTACGTTTCCTTGGCTTTTACATCACAGTACTGGACGTGACCGATTCGACCAGCCATGGGCATCCCAAACTCGCTAAAATGGACATGGTCCAAGAGATTTCTCCCGGCAATATAATATGAGCCCCTATAAGGAATACTAGCAGTCAACTATACAATCCAACACAACTTTGACTCTTTGTTCTTGGAACACTCGCGGCTTTAACCATCTTTACACAACCGAAAGACCTGAATTAAAAAATGCTGACATCATATGCCTCCACGAGATGTGGACCATAGCTAAGCCAGTCTGCGAAGGATACACAACCTCCATGAATGCTGCGCTACAACCACATAAAGGCCGTCCAGCTGCAGGATTGCTCATATTAATCAAGATTGACGCACATCTGACGGTGCTTCATGAAGCCAACATTAATCCATGGATCCAGCGCTTGATTGTTAAGCAAGTTCTGCCCCCGAAGAACGATGCTACACAAGAAACTCTTTATTTAGCTTCGCCCTTTATAGCCTTATTCAACACATACTGGAACCCAACGAAAATAAATGACGAGTCATACATCGATGCCTTTATGACTGCAATGGACGACACAATTCTCAAATTTCCGAGAATCGCATTCTTGATATATGAGACCTCAATATCCATCTACATGATAAAGACGGCAAAAAGCTTGACCAGTCCAAACTGGAAGATCAAGCAAGGACATGGTCTTCTGAGATGCGAAACGGGAACATGTCACAATTAGAAGCACTAAAATGCGACTCGACCATCCTCACTCCAACCTGATCTAGAGGCTCCTCGACAGGGATCATGGACTATATATACCATTCAGATAACCTGAAACAACCATTGCTACTAAATCAAAACATCTATGTCAATGGAAGTGATCATTACATCCTGATTCGTGCTTGGGCATATCTGACACCTGACCGAACCAACCTCGACCTCCCAGATATAGATATAAATATAGCAGCAAATCGTTTAAAGATCCCTCATCACAAACCTATATGCCTCCCAGAAATGATGATAGAGAGCAAGATGACAGACCGGGACAAACTTAACTACACATGGATACTCACCCCCTTTCGGAAGACAACACCAACTGAGATTGTTGCAAAAACCTTGCACCAGCATGTGTACTGCCCCATGATAGCCACCAAAAAGAAAATATTACGAGCTCTCATAAAACAACTGAAAAAGTTAGCTGCCCCAGATACAAACTTTCAGATTAAAAAAGAGAAGCAGAAATTTAAGAATTGGCTAATATCGACCAAGATGGCTATGGAGCAAAATGACGCTGAGGCTGTAATGAAACACATGAGCTTGAAAAACACCAAAGAACTATGGTCTCTATTATATGGTACAAGCTCCAGAATAGATAAAATGATCTCAGAAGTTCCAGAATGTGCCTGGGCTGACTACTTCCAAACTTTGTATCAAAAACGCCCAGATAGCAAATCAGGATCAATTGCCTGTGAATATTCCAAATGGTCCATGAAAATAGATGTAGACAAAATCTTTGAAGCAATATCTAAGTTAAACATATCACGAGCTCCAGGACCAGACGGCCTTTCCAACTCAATCATCAAGAAGCAGCCTGAGATTTGGGCACAGATCTGCATGCAACTCCTGGAGATAGAGAACCGATCCAACATGAACATTGTCAGAAAGCAATACGAATCCCCATTTACATGCAAGGTCCTCCAGAACTCCCTAGCAATTATTGACCAATTTCTCTTCTCGGCCCCCTAGGGAAAATCTTTGCCAACATCCTTTTAACTAAACTGACGGCCTGGGCTAAAGCAGTCAACCACCATGCACCTAGACAGACTGGCTTTGTGAAACAGGTCGGGACCAATATCAACTTACTAATCTTAAACCTACTAAAGCACGAATCAATATGAACCCATACACCAACCTATGCTGCGTTCATTGATTTGCACCTGGCATTTGATAAAATCAACAGGAATTTGCTATGGAGTAAACTCATGAAATGGGGATGCCCGGAGGACATATACCTCCCAATAAAACTTTTATATTCAAACACCAGCATACGGGTGCGGTTGAACAAGAGTGGCTCCCTCACGCAGTCGATACAAATCTGGCACGGGTTTAATCAAGGCTGCCCGTTAGCTTCTGCCCTCTTCAACCTATTCACATCGGACTTTGAAGATTCCGTTACTACTCCTCAGATGAATCCACCAAAATTAAATTCTGTGCCTATTGCATGCTTTCATCTTCTCAAAAAATCCAAGAGGCCTACAGACTGCATTGAACAACGTCCAAAATTATATGGAGGCAAACGAGCTTGAAATAAATGCTTCCAAAACTAAGATTATGACTTTAACTCGTCAAGCAAACACACGTAACTCCAACCCTGCTTTTTTCTTCCAGAACAAAAAAATTTAGCAAGTCCCAACAATCAAATATCTAGGCATCTGGGTCAACACTTCGCCCACGGAACAACTCCGGATTAAAATACTCGAGTCAAAAGTTCTGGTACTTGCTAGACAAGCAAGATGTATACACAAGAAGTTTGGCAAATTTTCTTAGAATCCGTTGGTCCATTTTTACAGGCAAAAAGTAGTATTAATTCTGACCTACGGTGGAGAATCACTCATAAACCTGCATGAAAAAACATGGGAGAGGATTGAAAGCCAATTCTGGAAGAAGACTCTTTCCCTCCCGATGTGTGTCCCCATTGCTCGGATAAGATTCGAGCTCGGTCTCCAATCACTGATTTCGCTTTTACGGTGGAAACAATTTGATCTATGGAGGAAAATTACAGATCCCAATCCGATAATTCCATTATTACTCTTCCAGGCTAACCGAGAGAGCACTTACTCCGCGGCATTAAATAAATGGAAGGATTTCATTGATTTCCAGCATAAACAGAATAACATCTCCGTAGAAATGCTAATATCGAGACCACAGAAAGCTAACATCTCGCTGGCAAGAGCGGATTGGATAAAGACTCAAGAGACTAAGAACTCTTATAAACTGACCCTCAACTGTAACTTCGAAATCCGTACTCTACATGAACTACCTCCCTATCTGTCCCGCTTTCCGGTCAGAATGATTTGAAATGCATTCATGCGATTCCGGCTGAATATTATTCCAACCCAACAAATAATTGGAATTAGAACTAACGATCACACAACAAAAAATCAATCATGCCGGCATTGTAAAACCGCGCCTGTTGAATCTTTATTTCACCTGCTGATGGAATGTGATGCCTTATCAGAGAAGCGCCTCGTCATAGCACAAGCATACCTTGTGGGCATTGATACTATCAGGCACCAGCATACCAATGACTGTAGCCTTAATCCGCTTTCTTAGGGAAATTCAATTGGAACTTCTGGAAAACATAAAACATGAAATAATCAAATCGCAGTTTCATTCTAATTATACAATTTGAGCTAATGTAAGGTTTATAGAAATAAACCAAAAATATGAAATAAAATAAAGTATGCATGATGACTGACAGCATGTCATTGTCCACCCAACAGGTTCACAGTTGACTTCGGCAATACATCAACCTCCACCCATGCACAGGCCAGCCACGGTTAAAGCAAGAGGGAAGAGCATGAGTGATGCACCAGGGCCAGAGCAGAGCAGTGCCCAGGCAGCTGTGACAAGTAGTGAGACAGCCACCATCCCCACAAGTGTGCCCAGTGGCCCAGCCAACAGCAGTGCACATGACACAGCTAGTGCAGCACCTGATGGAGGCACCCCACATGCAGCTGCAGCACCCCCAGCAGCTTCAACCGCCACACCACAGCCGGCCTCTGTGGTGCTCCCTGAAGTGCAACAACTAGCCACTTGCACAGATGGCTCCACCGTATCTCATCGTTTAGCGGACAGGAATTCTTTTGAAGCAATTTACTTTGAAGGAATTCTGCTGAAAAAACATTGAATTATATAGGGGCAAGGGGTTAAAAGGGGTAGGAGGATTAGTATACGGAAAGGTGGGCTTGAGGGGGGAACCCCCCAAATAAAAAAGAAATTCAATACGTTTTTTTGGCAGAATTCCTTTAAGGTAAATTACTACGGTGGAATTTCTGTTGGTAAAATGACATGGAACAGGTTCAACATCTGCACCTACGGATCTGCCCCCTGATTCCCCCATGTCACCGGAGGCGGACAGCCATTCTCATCACCAGGGTGATCTGGATACAGGGAGTGATGGCAGTGGAACACCTGATGCAGATGACACTGGGTTCAGGTCCTCCTGCTTCAGCCCTGGCCTTCTCAATAGCCCCCAGAGTGTGCTGCAGCATTAACTAGATGCCATCTGGAGGTGGCTGGACAGCATGGAGCATTGCAAGATGCATATAGAAAACATGTTGTAGATGCAGGTGCAACATCTGCAGGCCATATAGGACTCAGTGCAGGGCTCCTCACAGAGAATATCCAGATCATTGGACCGCAAATATTACCAATTGTCAATGGCGACTGCTGTAAACACAGCTGTGGGGCAAAGGGTGTGCGAGCTCGCAGAAGGCATTTCGGCATTTGCTAAATCTATACACGCCAGCATGCTTCTCAATCTGCAACACATCCAGGCCCAGGAGTCTGAGACTTCCACTTTCGTCACCCACACAGGGGTCATTGGCTGGGAGCCAACGGCACTGCTCCATGTGCAATGTGGCCCATACAAAACCTTGGCCAAACTTATAAATGATTTAAGAGCAGAAGCAATGGTCACCTTTCTAATAATGTCGTTCACAAATATCCCCACTGCGATACATTGCCAACCCCCTACAATCCCTCTAAGTCAGTGGTCTTCAAACGTTTTTGGCCAAGGCCCCCCTTGAGCAAAGTTTGGGCAGGCCGGCCCCCCCAAAAGTGCCAGATGGACAGTATGTAGAAAATAATCGCTATGAAAATTTGCGTGCCGTCACCGCACCCTACTCCCAGTACAGACACTGGGCTCTCCCCACCCTACTCCCACCACTATCCCAGTGCTGCCGCCCATCCTGCTCCCACCACAGTCCCATAACACAAGCATACACACATCCATACACATTTAAATAAAAAACAAATCGCCATAAGCGTTCCTTCTGCAGGGGCCTGTACGTTGTTGCTAAAATGCCCCGCTCCAGGTTGCTCTGCCCGTATGTGCAAGGAGGCGCAGGAGCACCCCCTCGCACATACATACATGCAGTGCCCCAGCCAGCATTTCCAATGAGCTATGCAAGGCTGGCGAAGCAAAACACTCCCAGCGTTGCATGGCTCAGTGATCATGTGCGGCTGGGGAAATGAACTGTCAAAGGCAAACAGTGTTTCCCTTTGACAGTTCAGCCAGCCCAGGAGCACTCCCTAGGCTGGAAAAAGCAGCTGAGGGAGTTCTCAGTGTTTCACTGGGCTGGCTCCTCGGCTCCTCCATAATGGGTGAGGTGGCCAGTGGGTGGATGCCCCCTCATCCATTATGGATGGGCCGGCAGGCTTGGACTGGCCTATAGGGCAATAGGGCAATGACCGTACCAAAAATGCAAAATGCTAGTGTAGGCCAGTCAAAATGGGCCAATGTGGGCCAGTTTGAGGAGTTACTTCACTATGCAGCTCGTCGTTTTGACCATTGTTGCTGAATAAATATTCTTTAAATATCACAATTTGTTTACATTTGAACAAAAAACAACCCCTTGGGTACTATTCAAACAGTCTGTGACTAAAGGACTGAATATCCATTTGCAACTGCTGGCCATTTTTTCATTGGTGCCTAAGATCGTTTTATGGTCCAGTCTGACCATGTGAGATGCCCCTTCCCATTTCCTCCAATCTTAAAAAAAAAAAAAAAACATTTTTTATTTTTTTTAATTTATTTACATTTCATGCTGGGCTCTGGCACCCCCCCCCCTGTGATGCAGCCGCGCCTCCTTGGGGGGCCGCACCCCACAGTTTGAAGACCTCTGCTCTAAGTGGAGTAAATTCCCCACCCCTCAAGTGTGAGAGTGATAACATTCTACATAAAGATCAGTAGAACATTTATTTAAAAATGTGGTACAGATATATAGACAATACGTTTGTTATGTAGTCTGGAACTGAATCAGAGCTTAGTTAGCTTCATTGTATCCATCATCGTATTCAATTTACATGTTCAATTGGATTGACTGATGTATGCTATCTTAATGTAAGTATGAAAATAATGAATGACCCGTTTAAAGCAACATTACACACAAGCCAACGGATTCTAATAACTTACATTGTTCAAGCCTTCATCCATTGCACGCAATCACACATTTTCCTTGAAGTAAACTACTGCAAAAGAATGACAACAACATTTTGAGATTGTGGATATCCACCCATCGAACTACAGAAGTTTCGAAAAAACTGACACTATTACAAGAATTGACATATTCAAACCAAAAAAGCCATTTCATCACTGCAGTTAATTTATGTGTTTGTAATAAATGGATGATTTTCAATCATGACCTTAGTTTAAAAACTCTTCACTGACCCTCCTACTTTTGCCTATCAATGATGTATTAATCTAGGAGGTGCATGTTTTGCTGAAGGCTGATGAGTATGACCCCCAACGATTGTTACACCTACAAAAACTAGAACATATCCTACTCATAACTGGAAAATGTAGCAATGTTAGAAAAGGAGATGCAGTATCTCAGCCAACAAATGGAGAAATAACCAAACTAAAACATTTTGCTACACATTAGATTGTATACATGATTTATTCAATGCACTATCCAGGATATATTACATCGGTCAACTCACATCGAGGGCACGTTATACACTGGAATGATCACAAACCTAATGTTTGCACCAAAAATACATGATCATCTGTTGCCGCGTCTGGTAACGATTTCCAGCATCAGATGAGCCAAATGAGATTTCAAATTCTGCTAGAGATTCAAATTTAATCACATGGCCAAAGTAGCTTCAACAAACTTTCACAAAGAGAATCATTTTGGACTGATAGACTCAATTCATTAATGGGATAACTGACAAAATGAGTATGTTTTGTTTCATTTAAAAGTTGTAATTGACTGCATGGCTTAACCCTCAGATGATTGTCTACCTTGTATGGACATTTATATGAAATGCTATGCATATCCTGAGATTTCATACACATTTTGCATAGTTAACTTGAATAATTAATGTTGATTAGCTTATTTAATTTTATTTGAATGTTCACCTTTATATTAATGGTTAGTGCTTGAAACTCATTACTGTTAATTTTGGGGAGTTTATTTCCAGATACTCTGTCCTTTAGCTGCACTGTTTTACAGCAAATTGCTATCTTGAAAGTACAAGGAACAATACGTTAAATGAGCATGCACCTGTATAGAAAGAAAACAAACACTCAAGAAGGAATCCCATTGAACAGACATTGATGAGGGACAATTATGTTTGCTTGGTGTCTACAAAGGCTGCTGGCTTCAGCGTCATGTAACGTGCATGTAGAATAGAGGCTGGTTGAGTACCTCCATGTGCATTTTGCAGTAATAGATGGAAACAGTAGCTGATTTTAGGAACTCTTAATTTAATTCTTAATTTTTTTGTTTATAAATCATTCTAAATGTTGCTTCTTCTCTGAATGTTAGAATTTCCTTATCTGAATTATGAATAAGCTAACAAACAATTAAGGGAACGTTGCATATCTCCAACAAATATTTGGAATGTATTTAAAGTGGGCCCCCATGCTTCTCTTGGTTACACAGCAGCCGAAGCATGAGGGCTTTGCCCATGTGCGATTTCTTCAAGATGTCATCTCTGCATCACTCGCAGACCAATGTTTCTCATATTAAATATCTAATTCTCTCTCACTTTTTCAATTCACTGATGACTGATGACTTTTTACCCACTTTTATGTTGGTCATGCACTCTTCTTTCTGGGGTCTCTTATCCACCCCTGGAACTCCTTTTGTGACTATCAAATTTTGTGTGTTCACTTCACTTTCTCCCAAATTGCATCAAGTACTCTCTCCCACTTCAGACTTGTCTTGCCCCCTCCATAGCATTGCTTGACAAACATTTGAAAGAGCATGTAGTCGGTTTGACATTTCCTTAAAAGGCATTTACCGTGGAATTTCTTTTTAGCCATGTCCTTGGTCATTTGAACTCATGTATAGCTCTTTTGAGGCCAAGAAAGTGAACATTAAATAGATAATAAAATAACACTGTGTGTGATCCTAGGTTTTCATTGGAAAACAGTGATAACTGGCTCTACTAAAGAGTTACAAAGGCGACCAAGCCCAGGATGACTACATATACTGCATCCCTGGACATCAAGCACAGGGTCAGCTTCACCTGAAAAGGCTTAGTAGAATTCAGTGCTCTGTCTGTCAGGGCCTGGCACCTTCCAGCCCCACTAGTCACATAAATATAGTATTTGTTTTTGATAAGCTTAAATCTAGATCGGCCACTGTTCAAAGTTAGCTTAAAGTCCTGTGTGGGAAACGCCTCCAACGTGTGCACAATGTAGGGTGCAATCAAGATTAAAAGGAAGTGACCAGGTGCCAGGAGGCATGGTGGCATGTATGGCCGATGAGCTCTCTCTTGGATTGGGGGATCTCCTTTCCTTGCAGCAATGATGGCGTGAGCTTGATGTGATCTGAATGTTTGTTGTTTCAGATCTATAGTAGGGAGTTGAAAAAAGCTTGTCTTCCGTTGACTACGTCTTGCAATTACTATGTCAACTCTGCCTGTGTCGTGGCCTCTGGCATTATGACAACATTCTGGTGTACTGTGTTTCTCTGGCAGGTAGTGTGGTGACTTTGTATGTGTTGCGTCAGGTGTTGAAGGTGCTGCGACTCTCGAGGGGCAGCTAGGGAGGTCCATCAATTTGTGAGTGGCACTGTTGTATTTCTTAAGTCCTTTGATAAGTCATGCAGTACACTCATTAGTGGGCGCAGAAAATGTGACTTCTGAAATGCTAACGAGTATGGCATTTCCACCATCCAAGTGAAAAGACTTGGGCATGAACAGAAGTTCTAAAGTTGCTGTTGGACATGAATGCATTCATTTTGTGGAGCCAACAGCCCTTGATTGTCTTGGTATTCTTGGCTTCATGGGTTTTTGTAGAGCAGAGAACTGTCCATAATGAAGTGGAGAGTGTTATAGGGAGATGAAAACCAGTCCCGGGAGGCAGTGTGTTCTGGTTACAATATGCTTTAGTTACTGTAGGTGCTTAATATTAAGGCTTGAATAATGGTGAGTTATACCTGGGTCAATGTTTGTCTTGGATAATGAGGATTTTAGATAAAGCTGAGTGTCATTAGAGTATTGCAGGGTATCTATTCACAGGTTGGTCATAAATCCTCCCAGGGCCTCCATAAAACCTTAAAGATTAATGGACCACTGAGGACCTCCACACGTTACAGAGAGTGGCTGTGACCTTACAATCTGTAAACCTTTTTGGTGATTGGTAAAATAGCAAAAGAACCATTGCAGGTGTCTTTGAATCCCTTGTATGACAAAGGGTGCACAATAAGGCCTGATGGTCAAGGATGCTGAGGGCAGCAGGAGGGTAACTAGGCCCAGAAAGCAGGGACCATCCACCTCCACACGGTTAGTAGTTACTGTGCTGCTGTGAGGGTGGTAGTCACTGAGGAGAGGATGCTTGCTCAGTTGATCTTTAAGTTGGATTATGTTGGCTTTCTCATTCATGCTTCATATTAAGGTAAATGCACCATGGACAAGACGGATAGATTGTCTACTTTATAGTGTTGACTTTTGCAGTAAAGAGAGAATTTGTTAAATCTTTTTTGCTTCAGAAATGAGGTCCTAACCATGCCGAGGAGCGGTGATAGGGCTTCACCACAGAGGGGTTTAACAAAATTATCACATGATGGGATAAGAGGGAAAATGTTGGTCTGTTTAGTTCTGGCAATTAATTTATATGATATGGCATTTATAACATGCCTCTACACAAGTGTTTCTAGGCGCGATAATACAAGGCGGAAGAAACAAAGGGAGGACAAAACAGGCCTTGTGTCATTCAGATTGGGCAAGTGCAGGGAAGAGGGAAGGGGAGAAGTGCCGGGGGGGGGAGAAGTGCAGGTAAATCAGTAAGTGCAGCCAGCAGGTAGCTCATAGGTGCAGAGAGCAGGGGCTTCAGGGTTGCAGGAACAGACCCTTAAGTGCTGGGGAAGCCCGGAGACAGTGCAAGGGAAAGTGGACATGCAGGAGCCTGGGCCAGAGTTCAGAGGGTATCAAGGTGACTAGTGCGCTGAGCAGTCAAGTACTTCAGCAGGGCAGGGGAAGAGAAAAAGCAGAAGCAAAAATGAAGGACTTGAGTTGCTTCTGGAACTGGAGGTGGTTCTGCTTAAGTTTGAGAGAGGCAGGGAGGCTGTTCCAGAGGGAGGCCCCAGCCAAAGAGAGAGATCTGCCTCCAACTCTCTGCTTGGAGAAGCGTCCTACCCTCAGAGAGTTGGAAGTGGATGAGCGGAGAGCTTGAGCATGAAGATGTTTTGGAAGAGAAAGTTGGAGGGAGAGCGGTCCCAGGCCCCAGAAAGCCTCGTGGATGATGCATAGGGTCTTGAACTTGATCCTTGCAGCCACGGGGACCCAGTGAAGAGATTTCAGTGCTGGAGAGATACGATCCCTGGGCCTGAGGCCAAGGTCAATTCTCGCAGTCCTGTTCTGGATAAGTTGTAGAAGTCGAAGAATAGAGGCAGGAAGATTTAGAAAGAGGCTGTTGCAGTAATCCAACCTAGAGAGAACCAGAGCAGTGGAGACAGTGAGCTTCTGGGGGAAAGTGAAAAAGGAAGAACACCTCTGTGGAGGAGCAGCTGATAGTTTGATTGCTTAGAGACGTCAGAAATGTGAGGAGAGAAGGAGAGGGTGGAGTCAAAGAGACACCAAGTCTCTTAGCCTCAAAAGAAGTAGCAGGAAGAGGGCCCAGAGTGGGTGGCCAGAGAGAGAGAGCGAGGAAAGGAGGGAGCAGGTGTCCCAATGAGGAGAATCTCAGTCTTACTTGCATTAAGGCAGAGACTGCTGGTGGCACAGCATTCAGGAATTGCAGCCAGACAGTCTAATATGAAAGAAGGAGCAGAAATGGTGGAGGGAAGCCTGAAAGAGAGCTGGTTGTCATCTTCATAACACTGAAAAACATTGTTGCATTGTGTCTATTATCAAGATGAGGAATTGCTGTAGTCCATTGGCTTACCTTTCAAATGGGATATTGAGATGTTGACGATTGATGGACTTTCCTCGCTGAAGAAGTCATGTCGCAGTTTAGTAGCCTCTAACTTGCCAATGGATATCTTTGTTCCCAAGATGCTCAGTTCATCATAGGAAACCTTCATTCCAACCAATGACTGCATAGGCCTGGGTAAGAGGGTGAGATTAGCTCATGCTTCATTTTCCCTAATCAAGGGCAATTGAAACATGATCAGTGGCAATTGCTCCTGTCAACTCATATTTCATCAATGGGTAGAAGTATATCCATTAAAGGCTCCATGGATTCTAGAGCAGTCCGAACATGGGCTATTGCTTCAGTTAACTCAAGCCTAAATCTCCATTTAAAAACATAAAATGCAATGCGAGTGAGTTTGGCATTTTTTATATGGCTTGGGTTCTGCTTTAATTTTTCTGGCATGACAGAGGAATTGAACGTCAACTCGAGTTAGATCTTCATTATAAATGGTACGCCCAAAGTTGGAAGGTGATCAGAAGGGATGTTCTTTCCATTTAAAAGTAAATCCTTCACTTGCTCAAACAGGCTTACGGTTCTATGCAAGTTAGATTTTACTGTCATATGCTTAGTGTTTATGATGTCATGTTGGTGTCACCAATTTCGCTAATTGCAGCCTCACTGAGGCTCGGTGTCCTCACCACTGAATCAGGGTTCCACCTGCTGACGTTGCTCAAGAGCCTTGCGGGTTGGTATCATCCATGAGGTATAGGGGTGCATGGTATATTTGATAAAATAAGGATTACTCCTAAAACATCTCTCCTTGCGGGACATCGGAGACTATCCTGCCTTCTTCCACAGCCTATGTGTGGGATGGGGAGGTTGTGTCTCGGCACATCACTGGACCTGTGTAGCTTGTGGATGGAACATAACTTCACTCTGAAACATAAACCGATGGAAAAGATTCAGATTTAACAGTGCCTGACTTTAAACTGCCCTTGATGGAAGATCCAGCTCCTCCTGATCAGTCCTCCGGGAGGTTTTCCTGCCACTGAACTCCTATTGATCTGACTCAATTACGTTCACGGATGGAAATTGTCACACACATTGCCGCCATTTTAGTTTCACCGTCCTCCACGGTCCTGGAACTTACTCGTAAAGGAGGCCAGGGGAAAAAGCTTAGTTTTCCCCAAATGCTGTTTTGTGGTAAACACCAGAGCATAAAAGGGAAAGTGAAGATGGACTTCCACAGAGGTGGAAGCTCTAAGAGGAATGTTTAGGTTTCACAGAATTAGGAATCTGAATTATCCTCAGAGTTTTCCAACCGCATCTATGCTGGACAATTTTCCTGTAAAAGTGTGATAAAAAAAATCGAGAAGTAGTGTTCTTGTTTTTAAGATGCATACATCACATGCGCGTAAACTCTTCTTTGCCCCTTTTGTGCATCAAAATCTTGTACAAACATGTTCTGTCTCATTATTCAATGGACAATGATTAATGCCGGCAGTAACTGTACATTTCCTTTTTTTATTTTATTGATTTTATTTTAATTCAGTTCCAAAAGATAACATAATTGATAATATTAACACAGTATCACAAACTATACATATATAGTTAATTACTAAACAACCTTTAACAAATATAATAATATACAAATTAAGAATCGAGTAGGGATCTGAAGAGCATCTCAAAGCTACAGAGCTTTCGGAAACATGAATTAGAACAAGGATATGTAAGAAAGGGAAAGATGGAAAGCCAAGCATGTGGCGAGGGACATATATAAGCCCACATACCTAAGTCAATGTACAAAATGCATCAGATTACTGTCAGATTTATATAACATTCATGAAATCAGTTTAAAAGAAATTAATTACTTAGCGCAATACATATTAACACCCGGGGCGGGGGGAGCATCCAATCAGGTTCTGTGGATCGCGGGATGGAACTGCTGATCTCGGACTGGTATTTTCTCCCCACCGTCCTTTACATTTCTTTTTAAAATTGCCAATTCTGCTCACCAGCCCAATTTACCTGATTGTGGTGGCAGCAGCGAGGCCGATGCTGCAGCTGCTTATCTCTGTCTCCCTTTCCCAGCCGCAACGGAAATGGAAGAGGGGCTCCGTAAGGAGCCCTGCCTTCCATCTCTGTGGCAACCATCTTGGAACTGTCATTTGTATGAATGAATGGGATGCTGAGGCGTCCGTCCCGTTCATTCATAGAAAAGACCCTGCGATCAGCACCCCGGATATCGGTTTGGTAACCCGGGCTGCTAATATAGTTAGTAATCCGGTTGATGGGCTACACCGGGGTGTTACGTCCCAGTTCCCTTGTTAAACACCATCACTTCACTCAGCCTTTAAGTCGGGCTGCTGGGCCATTACTCACCAGTGTTTCTTGTGGAACGGGTTACTAACGCAATATTATAGTCCAGACATAATATGGTCAGATGCTTCCTAAAAAGTAGAAAAAGATAACTTGAAATTTCTGAAGAAGTTTCAATGCTGCTAATCATAGAAGGGCGAATTTTAGCATCCATTCTCATAGGTTATAATAGTAAACTCATGCATGCATTATTGTTTAGAATTCCCATAAAAATGTATTTATGCCGAAATTACCTTATAACTGCACGCACATTTCAATATTTTATTGGAAGAGGTATTTTTCACTGCATGTGGTATTTATTTCCCCGCAGAACTATTTGTTTATGGTTCTATGTAGTTTAGTTGACTCCAGTGTTTGTTGACCTATTTTGGTAGTTAGTGACTTTCTTTTTTTAATTATTATTCAGTGGGTCTTCCCATACTCCCCACCTGCCCCTTTCCGCAGACTCTCCTCAACCACCACCCCCTTTATATATACACAACAGACACACACACAGATCTTTTTTATGTCGAACTACCAAAATGAGGTCGCCGAAAATTACCCCTCAAAAACTGGAGTTAATTATGTTGAATAAAGACCAGCATTATTTCCCAACGTGGTAATTCCGTAGGGAATGCTGCATTGCGTAATAACATAACCAAGATTACGATCAGACTGCTAAATGCAATACTGGTGGTCGTTTTTTGTGTATTGATGGCCAAAGTATATCTATTGACTTGTATCACCTTGAACAAACTGGTTTTGTTGGCTATCTTTTGATGTGTATTTTGTAACCTCCCGCTGGCATGAGAAAACATTAGCAGCCAAAATGCATTCCAACGATGCTTCCCCTTTTGGCGTCTAGAGATAATATAAGCATTGTTTTAATTTGGTATGTTGTGGGTAGCTGGCCATTGGATTGCCGCATTCTGCCTGCAATAGCCACTCACTTAATTTGTCTCCGAAAATGCAATGAAATGAAGATAACAGTGATTTGCATTTATATAGGGCCTTTTAGCCAAGCAGGATGGCAGCACACTTTGCAGTCAGAGCTCGCAGAAGCACACAGGCTCTTCCTGCCACATACAGAGCAGACAGCCAGGCGTGCTGCATGACAGCTTCTGGAGGCGAGAAGAAACACTGCTCTTCTGATAGTTATTATCATACAATTACACCTGGGCCAATGGAAGTAGGCGACGCTTTAGGGACTTTGAAGGTCGTACATCAAGCGCGTGGCAGCCCAGGAGCCCTTCCTTTTAGTTCACACTGGTGCTTCTGGTAGTGTGCAATTTAACCCCAGGGGCAGTCTTTACTCTTAGTTCAGTGGCAGGAGAAACGAAAACCTGTATCTAAAAAGTGAGCCTTCTGCAATGCTAAATGGGAAAATCCCATGATGTATATACCGTGGCTTAGTGCAGCTGGAGCTACTCGCAGAAGTGACTGCACGCATGTGCTGGGTGTTCATTTGCAGTGACGTGTCTTAAAGAGGCTGTCATTGCAAACGTCATGTTTGCATTTCCACTCCTGACTCAGCAAATTCTCCTCAGTGTTGACATGCCCCCTTTCCCCTGCCTGTAGTGCAAAGGAAATGGCACTGGTGGATTGACTTGGGTAAAAGATGCTGCCTGCAAACTGTGGGAGTTTGTTTCACGCCCACATGCACTTAACACGCACAGAAGTGAATCCTAATGTATCGGTTTTTGGCCACCACTACCGAAATATTCTGCTATGAACTTTGCATGGCACACGTTCCCCACATCCTTGTCTTTTCTGAAAATTCCATAGATGTCCCCAGCCCAGCTTTTTAGGGCTCCAATTTTGCCTGATGTGCAGGGTCTGAAGTGAGCGTGAACGCTCCACAGCGAGTTCCACTACTTTTATGTTTTACTCTTAAATCAACGCCCTAACCCCTTACATCACCAAAACAAGAGGACCTTCCGCTCGACAGCCACAACATTTAGAAGAGGAGCCTGATGAAAACAAGAACCCAAGACTGAACCTAGAAGAGCTTTTCGATGACACAGACACAACTGTACCAACACCTCAACTAGAGGCCGAACAGGAAGGAAACCGGAACACCTGTCAGAAGACAACGCCAACAATAAAGCACAAACCAAACTACACCTTTAAACTTCATTGCAACATAATAAACGCAAGATCCATGTCAAAACACTCAAAAGAGATCTTTGACCTCCTCTGCGACAATGGCATTGACATCATAACCATTACAGAAACGTGGCTGGATGACAACTACAAAATCACACTCCAAAGCTGCCTCCCCACCAACTTCAAATGCCTTCAGGTAAACAGGAAAAATAAAAAAGGAAGAGGCCTTGCAATAGCATTCAAAGAACACCTGAAAGTAAAAACAGACAAACCTCTTAACATCATCAACTGCAAAACCATGATCATACACCTATCAGCGAATCCAAAAACAAACATCAAATTCATTCTGGTTTACAGACCACCGACATATGATGCAACCTTCGTCGACAACTTCATAGAATCCATCACCAACATAGCCATCGAGCACGAACATCTAATAATCCTTGGGGACTTCAACATTTGGTTCAGAAAAAAAACATGCCAACTCTCAAAACTCACTAATTGGGCAGCTAACAACTATAAAATTACAACAGTTGGTCAAAGAGGTAACACACTCAGCAGGACACATCCTTGACGCAATCTTCACCAAGAAAAAACCTATCACCACGGCACCACCGAAACAAATACTTTGGAGCAACCATCTCATCATCCCATTTGTGATCACACTACCAACTCAAGTCAGCATCCAGCCCCTCAAACTCACAGCCACCACAAAAAGAAACTGGAAAACCGTCAAAGGAAGCAACCTAATGGAACAACTGGAGATGACCAAACCTTCAGCAGCAGAACTGGATAAGACAGACCTAGACGGGAAAGTGGAGCTACTCGATAAATGGATTGCTGATACAATCAAAAACATCGCCCCAGAAAAACCATTTACCCCCTCAAGAAAAAGAGCAATGGCAAAATGGTTCACCCCACTACTAACCATGAAAAAGAACAACAAGAAGCTGAAATTGTAATGGAGGAAATAATACAACCAAGATAAGAAAACCCAGTTCCAGAAACAAATCCGATCATACAAGAAAGAAATTCAAAAGGCAAAGAGAAGGCATTATGATGACATAATCACCAATGCCACCAACACACAAAAAGACATTTTCAACATCATAAAAGAAATGAGAAACCCACCTGGTTGCGGCAAGACACCCACCCCATCAGAGAAACTATGCAACGACTTGGCAGACCATTTCAAGAACAAAATCAATGACATCCAACACATCATACAAAACAGACCAACCAACCCTAACACTCAACTAACCGGACATGATAGGTGCCACGGCACAAACTCCAAAATGTCCCTGAAATATCAGCAGGGGCATTCATCAAGCTGTTAAAACACAGCAAGAAAGCAGGATCACCCATGAATCCCTGCCCCCCTGACATCTACAAATCAATCCACGCACAAAGAACGCCATCAGAATAGAAACCTCTTCAATCGGTCACTCACAACAGGAACTGTACCACAATCCTTCAAATCAGCATATATTAAGCCGCTTTTAAAAAACACAAGTGGCGATGTGGAAGACCTCTCCAACTACAGACCAATTTCAAACATTCCCTACCCAGCAAAACTCCTAGAAATTTATGTATACAAATTAACCCAAGAATATGTAGAAAAACACCACCTGTAGATCAAGCACAAGTCAGCTTCAGACCCACAAGAGGAACAGAATTGGCACTACTATCCATCTGGGATGACCTAAAATCAAACGCAGACTCCAACACAACCTCGGATCTGATTCTGCTTGACCTCTCCACAACCTTCAACACAGTAAGCCATGATATCCTAACCAAAACATTGGAAGATATAGGTATAACAGACATTGCACTACTTTGGATTAAATCATTCCTAGCAGACAGAACAGAAACCGTATGGATAAAACCCTTCAAATCTACTCCACAAGTCAACGACTGCAGAGTCCCACAAGGATCCTCACAATCACCACTGCACTTCAACATCTACTAGACTCCAGTAATCAGGATCATCAAAAAATACAAAATGACATGCTGCAACTACGCAAACGATACTCAAATCATCTACAAAATCGAAAATTCTAAAGCCGATCAATCAACCCTAATGGAAGGTCTAAAAGAGGTCTTTGACTGGATGAATGCCAACAACTTGAAAATCAACCCATGAAAGACAGAAATCATGATTATATCCAAAAACCAAGAGAACAACTCCTACATTCCCATGCCGACAGAAACGGGAACCGCGCCCACACGGTCGTAAAAAATCTGGGAGTCCTAATGGACAACGCCCTAACTTTAGAACCACAAGTAAACGCGATAATCAAGAAATGCTTCTTTCTCCTTCACACATCAAGAAGAATCCTACCTTTCCTCTCCTTCACCCACAAAACACTGACAATCATCGCCCTCATCATGTCAAAAATCGACTACACAAACAGCCTCTACCTTGGGATGCCAGAATACCTCCTGAAGAAACTACAACATATCCAAAATGCAGTAGCCAGACTCCTCCTCAAACTATCCAGAAGAGACCACATCACTCCAGCACTAAAAATACTACATTGGCTCCCAATCAAATATCGTATCACGTTCAAAACAATGTGCATAACGCACAGAGAAATCAGCGGCCAGGGAGCTGAATTCCTACAAAAGAAATTAACAATCTACAAACCAACAAGACTCCTCAGATCAAGCAATGAAATCTGCCAGGAACCAAAACCATAGGTCAAGAACAAACTAGGGGGCTCATCTTTCTCCCACCTGGCTGCAAAAACCTGGAAAAACATTCCATAAGAAAAACCTGGCTCTTCAACACCCCGGAACAAAACTGAAACAACTAAACAATCAAACAGGAAACACAAAGAACAAATTGACAGAATATATGATGGCACAGAAAACACCGAGAACAGACTATGGGAAATTCCTATAACAAGAGAGATGACGCTGGATGGAATAGAACTTAAGCGGCAACCCCATGAAGACAGACAGAATTGACATACATGCCCAATTATACCCAACAACCTTACCCACTACATGAACATTAGCAAGTAGCATACTTAAAATTTGAATGTCAGCAAGTACCACCTTTAGATAGAATTGTGAACGTTAGCCTGCGCCGGACCCAGACAGAATTGCGAATGATAGCAATTACCACACTTGGATAAAATCATGAATGTTAACAAGTGCCACACTCAGATAGAATTGTGTACATTAGCCTGCGTCATATTTAGAAAGGATCATGGTTGTCGGCCGGTGCCACATCCAGATAGAATAGTGAATATTAGCCATTGCCACATCTAGACCGTATTGGGAATACTGACAATGCCATATCTAGATATAATTGTGAAAGCTAGCTTGATCTGCATCAAGACAGGTTGGAAGGGAGGTCAGTGCACCATCTGGATATAATAATGAATATTGGCATGCACCATATATAGACGGGATTGTGAATATTATCCAGTGCCGGATCTAGATAGAAATGCAAAGATATTCACAAGCCATGCCTAGAAAGAACATGGAAATTCAGCACTTATCACCTCTAGATAGCGAGGCCAATAACCAACCCACTAACAATCTCACCCCTATGCATACACCTCTCAAACTCTAACCAAACACAACCACAACCTAAAGCACAACAAACCGCACAAACTTCACTACACCGCAACAACAAAACAAACCACATATAGCTTTGCATAACAGCACACGACGGCTACTGACCAGTAAAGCACCCACAAGCTCAGCGAACGGTGTTAACCAAACTGAAACTGCCAACAGCACATCACTGCTCTCTTGCACTTATCCTGCTCAATCCCACTAACAACACCCCCCTTTTTCCTTTTCAGATCCACCAGAGTGCTAGGGGACCACTCTGGTGGTGATAGCACGTGGTACAAATATCCTTTAACATTAACAGTGCCACTATTTTTTATAACCTTATTCACAATTAAAGAAATGTAATTTTTTCAGTTTAAGCATACCTCTTCCCTTTACCATTTTATAGCAGCTGCAGCTAAATTGAAATCTGACTGTACATTAATGAACCCTCAATGACTTAGTCTCATTGGACTCTAGCTGGCTTCATCTTAGCCAAGGGAAGACAAAGGAGCTCCTGCTAACACTAAGAAGGAAAATCCCCACACACGCCACCTCCCCTGATTTTTGGAAAACCTGTCAAGCTATCTCGGTAAAATGGTACGATAATATAGTTTTTAAAGGTCCATGCCATTCAGAAGGGATGCTCTTTAATATCTGGTGGATGTATAGGATTTGTCCATTGAAGCCCCGAATAAGTGTAAAGTTGTAGTAGTCACCTTAGTGACTAGTCGCTTGGACTATTGCAAGGCACTCCTCTGGAGTCCTTCAATGAAACCTATTAGCAGATTCCGGGTGACTCAAAACTGATTGGTTTCTGGACATAGGAAAACTAATCATGTCCAAGCTATTCGCAGGAACCAGGTGTGGCTTACAGTAGAGTCGAGCATTCAGCTTCAACACCATTGCATCCTTTTCAAATGCATCTATGGGGCTGTTCCTGCCTACCTTCAGTAAAGCATCACAAGGTATATGCCAGGATGGAGCCTTTGGTCTATGTAGGATCACCGACTAATCACACCTAACACTCTCTGTCTGGCTAGAGCAGATAAGAATTTCCTTCTTGGGCCTCAGGATTTGGAGTAAATGATCACGATGCAAACTTGTTCTAGTTCCAGGGCCCTGTTGTAACGGCATCCGTTCAGTTAGATGTTGGGTATGAATTCTAGTTACGATGAGTAAGTCTAGGCAATATATGAGTGATACCACTGACTTACTGACTGAGAAAAAAAGAAAACCAACTTACTTTCGCTCGTTGTACCACCTGGTTGTCAACCCTCCCCGGCCACAAGCCTAGTCACGTCACGTGTTGCAATATGCCCTCACCATGTCCTACCAAGGTCAAAGAGCCACTACCTGCTGATGTGTCCAGATATGCACACATGCTCATAAATTGCCCTACAAAATTAGTTTCGAACTTATGTACAGAATGACGTGCCTTTGGCACCTGCATAAACAATTGTGCACTCAGAGGGGCTCCTTGATGATTTGAAAAAATGCCTCCAATCCCCACCCCATTTTTCTGTAATATAGGTTGAAGTTTTGTCGATGCTAATTCAACCTTTAAAATACCTCTGAACAAATAAACATCTTTAGGAATTGATCCCTGATTTTAACTTGGCAAATTCTGGAGCTTTTTTTTTTGGCTCAATTGTTTTATATGTATCGTGGTTTCTTTTTTCTGTGAGAAGGTATTTTGATTTTTTTCATTTTGCCCTTTGAACGTGGCCTTTTGTTTGCCTTGGGGTAGTTTAGGTTTGGCGTTTCATTGGGTAACATACTAACGTATGTCCTCAGTAGCTGCCTCGAATTGCCACATTCCACTGCACCACAGAAGGCAGTACATGGTCTTCTGCACAGCTGCAGTGTTGGGCTAACTAGGGGACAGAGAGCGCGTCATACTGTAATGGTGCCGTGGCTTCCCCACCACATCATAAGTGTATGCAAGAGGATAACCCCGAGAGTAGGTGTCATCCTGCACCGCACACATCTTTATGGTTGGCATCTCAAGCCTGTCCTTGGAAAAGGGCACAGAAACCCCTTCCAAGGTGGGTGCTACAATATTGAAAACATAAACAGCTGCAAACTGCGCCATCAGAGGAGAGGCACAGATGGAGAGAATGGTGGTTCCAGTTGGGTCTTAAAGGAATCACATCTCACTTCATTGCAAGGTGGGGGTTGGCTAAATGGTACATGGCTAAGGCCAGCATACATTCATGCACTAGACCTGCTTCCCCCTCTCCAAGGAGCTGATCTGTCTCCCTCCAACCCCCTCCTTTGGTGAATGGAATTCAGTTTGTCTCATGTGGTGTGCTTTATGAAGCTTCTCGTAGTAATGGGAAAGCCCCATTCCTGTGATGGAATGTCACCTCCAAATGCACAGGTATTACGTTGCCACCTTCGCATTCAGTATTATAGAAGGGCATGTGCAACATTTTCACACACTCCTATTTTACAGAAAGTATTATGGGCCGTGTTAAACTGGGTGGTTATGGTCCTTGCACTAACCGCACAATTTCCTAGTGTTTTCTCCATATTTGTCCCATACTGGATGTTCTTTCGCTACACCCTTGTGTTGAGAGGAGCAGGTGGCAGTGCTGTCAGAGTTCCATTTGTCCCCATGTAAATGGGAGAAGTGCCTGAACGCTTCGTTTATTGTGGCTGCACTCTTTTATCAACCAACCTCACTTTACTATCAGAGGACATTTTTTGTGTTACTGTACAGAATGGTTCATAGACATAATTTCGAATACAAAATATTCGAAAGTCAAAAAGTCGAAAAAAAAAGTCGAAAAAAAAAGTCGAATTTTTTTTTAATGACGTTTATTTTTCGAAATGGGGGGGTTCCCCCCCAACCCCCCTTTTTTTTAATTTTTACCTATTTTTTTCACAGAAACTAGAGCCCAAAAAAAAATATCGAAAAAAAAAACAATTAGACATTTTTTTTTTCGACATTTTTGATTCGACTTTTTTGACTTTCGAAATTATGTTTTCGAAATTATGACTGGACACCGTACAGAATGGGCCTCATTACGACCCAGGCGGTAAGTTACCGCCTGGGTCGTACCTTTACCACCATGGCGTAAACGTAGTTTACGCCATGGTGGTTGGCGGACTTACCGCCCCATTCCGAGGTTGGCGGGGCGGTAAGTCCCCAATCCCCATTTACCCTTCCCCATTCCCATTTTTGCCCCATAGGGCATAATGGGAGTGGGGAAGGCGTTAATTACGCCACCGTAAATTACGGTGGCGTAATTAACAACAAGGTCCCTTAGCGCCATGGATTTTAACACCTGCTAAAAGCAGGTGTTAAATCCTCCATGGCGCTAAGGGACCTCGGAATCAGGCGGTAAGGGTCGGCGCTGTTTACGCTGCCGTAAACCCCTTACCGCCTGAGTCGTAATGAGGCCCAAAGTGTCTTGCAGCGCACTTGCTTTACATACAGTTTTTTTTAATAGAGTTGTGTTCCCATACACACCTGTTTGTTACATGTGCTGGCATACAAAGCCTATTACACATTTGTTTCACTGGACTTATTGCCCTGTAAACACATTTAATTTATGAGCTTAAACCTGGTGCTTCCAGCGCTGCCGAGGGCAAGTGGCCAAATTTACAAAGTAGAAATTTGATTTAATATTCCTGCACACCTAAGAAGGGGCTCTTTTTGATTGGTTTCTAATTTCACTCTATTCCGGCCTGGTGCAATGTTGATGGGACTCTTCCTTACTATCAGACAGATGTGATGTCTCTTAGGATAGAATGCAGTTGTTCCTGCAGAAGGGTCAGTTACTGGAAGACACAAGGTGGAGGAAGAGCAATATGTGCAAGATTCTGCTTCTCAGGCGGACACAAGATCAGAATGTCAGGGTTGAAGTTGAGGCAGTTGTGAGGGGTCAGAAATGTGAGGCGGACAACTTTGTGAAGATTTCTCAACAAATGTCATTTCATCATAAAATAAGGTTGGATGAACACCTCACTATCCCTACCCTGACGAGGATTTCCCTGCCTAAAATGAACTAAAGGAACACTCTAACAAAGGATATCCGTCCCTCACACTTATCCATGCAACAAATAAACAAACAAGAAAAAAAAGATTATATCATAGCAGTTGTAAATAAACAAAAATTATTGACTTTGTACTATCACCACAGTTACACTCACCTGTGTCTCTGCAGGTGCGATGGATGAGCCTCCCTTGACCCCGAGTTCACACTTCCACTGTTTCAGCCAGAGGGATACCTTGATCTTTAGTAGGGTGTGCACTCGCAGGGGCGCAATTCACTCATGTGATTGATGCCACTGTCTGTAGGCTGAGTTCGATGGCACACGCTGTTTTATGCCATCACAGAGAGGCCGAGTGTTCAAGGCACCAGTTTCTTCACTGGCTAGAAAGTCCTTCCCACAAGTGAACGTTGTGCGGAGAATGTTGAATGGCCAAAATTGTCCGTATTTTCTTTGTTTGCCGGTGTTTTTGTGGGTGAGTAGCGCTGCGTGTAGAAGCTAGCTCCAGGTAAGTATGCGCAGCGCCTTCAAGTCTGGGTTCAGCGCTACTGGAGACTTGGTGGTTTGGTAAGTATGCACGGGGGCTTTGGTAAGTATGCACCGCATTGAGAGAGAGAGAGAGAGCGCAGTGAAATAAGTGTCCGCGTTATTGGGGCGAGCGCAATTAATAATGTCTCTTCTCTCTTCTGCAGGGGTTTGTGCACTCGTACAACTGACCTGGATTCCAGCGTCGTGGGAAGATTTGGTGAGTATACGCAGCGTTACTGGTGTGCGCCTGTTAACCCAGTTCTTCTTTGTTCTTAGAGGTGCCGTTGTAGAAGTCCCCTCTTGACTGGAGATTGCTGCGGCGTGGAGTAAGAACAGAGGTTCCTCTGGAGCAGGTAAGCAGAAGCAGAATGATCTGCAGCGGGTAAGCAGAAGTACGATGATCCGGAGTAGGTAAGCAGAAGGAGGATGATCCGGAGCAGGTAAGCAGAAGCAGGATGATCCGGAGCAGGTAAGCAGAAGTAGGATGATCCAGAGCAGGTAAGCAGAGCTGGCTGATCCAGAGCATGGCAAGTGTGTTGCTGATACAGCTCACAGTAAGCAACACGAAGCACTGGAAGAATCTTGGGTGTGGCTTATATAGCCAGCCACACCCAAACACTAGAGAGCTCATGAATTGTCATGGCCTTCCTGTTTGGTAACAGGAAGTGGTAACCTGGAAGTTACTACAAACACTAGGTAGGAAGTAAAGGAGGGATCTGCTATGGGTTCTTTGTGTGCCTATGCCAGGCCTGCCAAGCCCCCACCCAGCTTGCCCCAACTACCTGCCTGATACCCATGACAACAGTCCCTCTTTGTAACTTGTGTGAACTCCCCTTCTTCAGGTTCAAATGTGATTCTGTCTCACAGATCAAGAAAAGAAAAAAAGGAAATCCTAATTTGCAACAATGTTCAATCACAGTTTGTTTCCACTTCAATTCGTCAATAGACAGTTCCAACTCAGTTTGGTGTAGCTTCAATTTGTCAACATAAAGTTCCAACTCAGTAAATAGAAGGTTATTTCCCTTACTTGAACAATTCTTCAGTTCTTCAATAGAACCAATAATTGGCTTGGTCAGGATGCTCTGCCACAAATGTGTTCAGCAGCTTTAACGTGTCAACAGAAAGCTCTATCTCAATTTGGTACATCTGTAATGTCTTCAACTGGTTCATAGAAAGTTTAAACTCAATCTGGTATACCTTTAGTATCACAACCAACATAAATTGCGTCTTGGTCAGGATGAATTGCCACAGATATATTTAGCCTCACATTCAACATAGATTGCATTTGTCAGTACCCCTTTTTAAGCACTTCTTCAACTTCCACCTGGTTTACACCAATGCCAGGCCCACTGCTCCAAAAATGTGCATTTCAGGATTACTCCCCTATCCGAACAGCATCTCAAAACTACAAGTGCTTTTGGGGTTAATGTCACTTGATAAATGTTTCACCACAAATTCATATAGTTAAAGAAATTGCAGCTTCAAGAACTCTTGAGGGAAAACAAGATTTATTTCAGTGCTCTTTGACACTTCTGAAAATAATGCTCCTTTCCTTCTGGATCTCTTTTCACAGAAGGGCAGCCTTTGGGCCGCTCTTGTTCCTCCACTACACAACTAACCAATGACTGATAGGAAAAGGGTCTTTTATTTCTCTTCCATTGACTTGGATAATGTGAGTTTATACCAACTTTCACCACAGGTTGTTTAATGTGTGAACAACAAGGGTTCCCAATAGCTCCCTGCTGCTGTTGATATCTGCCAGATTGTAACTGCCTCGGTTTAGCCCTCTCTTGGCTTGGGCAATGCTAGTTGGTGTTCACTTTTAACAATGTTGCCCCTTTATATTGCTGGTGTTTCCATAGACTCACACTTGTAATGTTACAGTCTTTTGGTTTTCTTATCGTATAGTTTCGCTGCTATTTGTTTCTTCGGTATTCCAAATTACTTGAAAAATCTCTCTCGCTCGCAAGTGTTGCTTTTTTTTTTTCGTTTCAGCAGCGCAAGATTCAAAAGTGCTTTTCAAGTCACTTTCATTCACACTCCAGTATCTCTCACTCGTGGAAAGCATGCCTTGCATGTGCAAGGGGGGAAGGAGCACTATGGGTTCACACACATGCTGTGAACGCACCGGGTAACATGTGCTCTTCTCTTCCTCTCGCAGGCTTTCTCTTCTTGTGGCTTCTCACAATTCGGCAAACCTCATCTTTCAGCTCGCCGCTAATGGAGCCCCCATCACTCCGATTCCCTGGTGCATGCCAACCATGACAGACCTCGAGGCCCTAGGGTGCACACCAGCCACCTGAGACAGCCTCTGGGATGGGAAAGCTTCCCACGCCTTTGCTTCCTGCTGCACAGTCTCTGCATAGTAGGTCGCCAGAGGGCAAGCTCGAGCGATTCCTGCTGCACAACCTCAGCACTTCAGGGCTTGCAAGGCACAGACCCTCACAAGACTAGCAGTTACTCTGTGCCATGCATTGGTCCCTGCGCTTCACTCTCCTCCAGCTTCTGCTGCCAACCATGCTGCTTCTGCTTCCTGCTGTGTTTCTTTCCTTTTCTCTCCCTCTTGGCCTGCACCTGAGGGGGCCTTGTAAGCCTCTCAGTCTCCCTCAGGTGTAGCTCATTTACATTAACAATCTGACAACACCCATAATACTGCACTTCTTGAGTCATCTTCCTCGTCGCAGCACTTAGAGGATTATGGGACTTGAAGTCCCTAATCCCAAAGTTAGCTTTGTGAGTCTGAATTTCACTTCTACACTTAGAGTCGTTCTTTCCAGCATTTTTTAAAGGAATATTATAAGGATTAGTCACGAAACCTGATTGAAGAGGGAAAGGTAATTCTTTTAGGTTATTTTCCATAAATTCCATTTCACTGTACCTTTTGGTATAACGTAGGTCTCTATTTTTACACGTCTCTGGGGATTCAACAGGGCTTTCATTTCTTCTAAGGCCTAGGAGTTCATTAATGTTTTTCCCCCCTTCTACATGTGTATTTTGTAACACAGCGAGATGGTGTTTACAACAAGCCATTACACATTTTGGTATTACATAGTCACCCTCCCTAGAGGAAGAAAAATACTGTGTCTCATCCCACGGAGTGCTCTCAGTCCCCTGGGCCTTTTCTTCTCCCAGGTGATCCTCCCACAGAACACCACCCCATGGTCAGGATCAGAAAGTGTCTGCCTTTCCCTGGCCCCCTGTGAGGAGACTTTAGGCAAGGAATCAGTGAGGAGTCCATGGTAGTCCAGTTCAAGTAGTTCTGCCAAAAAAGTGAAGGTTAAGAGATAGAGGCTGTATGGCTCTATAGCACGGTGCAAACATGCTTATCTCAGGCATGTTGATTGCTTGGACGCTCTCGTTGGCTGTCCAGAAAGGTAATGGGTGCTATGTCAGGGTCACTTGTACATAGAAGCCATCGCCGGATAGTAATGGTGGCCATTATTACACAAACACACCCGAGAAGGGAGTTACAAGGAGCATGGTCTTCAAGATCCCAAAACAGGTCAGGTTTTCAGGGTGTCTAACATGAATATCATGAGATAGATTTGCAAGCAGTAGATCCAAATGAGAAATCATTTACATTTTCAGTGGTTACCCAGGACACCTGCCAGGTTTCTAGGCTTATGGGGGAGGGTTGTGCACCACTGACCTAAGGTGTAAACCAGGGGAGTGAAGATAAAGAAACCATACACAATATAACCTGAAACATTATAAAATAGTGGAAGGCGAGCAAAGGAAAAACCCATACTGCTTGTGGGGCACCCACAATCACTCCAACAAGTGTTTTAAGGAAACAAGTAGGCGCACTGCAGGGACAGAGGGAAAACAAGGAACACTAATTTCTTCTCTGCCGTGCTGCTCCAGCACAGGCTCCCATTAGTTCTGGTGCCCGTAGGTGTATTTGGCCAATTGAACTCTGTAGCCTACTATATCTGAATATGGAGAGAAATCATTGGGCATGGCTAAGCATAATCTCATTTCACCTTTGACCCTCCGTCTAAGCACACAGGCCTCCTCCTGCTTACTTCTACCATCGCCCCCCCTGCCCTAGACATACCCGACACTCAGACACACACTTTAGACATACAGACATGCTCACTTGATATTCAGTCCCTTACTTACTGCCCACTTCTTACTTACCTCATTCATCACTCCTTTCTCTTCACTTTAACTCTCTGATCCCTACTGTCACTACTCTCTGTCACTTTTGCTTTTGCTCCTTGTTATGCATTATTCTTTTAGTACCTCCCTTCACTCTCATCCCTTCCCCTAACCACTCCTTTATCCCCTACTCTCCCTTCCCTCAACTCTCTCTGCTTCGTCATCATGACCATCTCCTCTTGCTACTTTCGTTCTCCCCTTCACACCTACTCAACTCAGCGCCCTAACACTGCAATCAGACGTCAAAACCTTATCTATCCACAAATCACTAGCACTCCCAACTCCATGGACATCACCCTCTGGAACACTAGATCAATCTGCAACAAAACTTCTTCTGTTCCTGCATCTCTTACCTCCTCCTCTGCCTCTTTCACCCATGTCTCTCGCTCCTCGGGTCGTGGAGGCGGCATAGGCCTTTTTTTCACCCTAACTTTAAATCTTCTCCTTGTCCCACTTTTCTTCCGGTCCTCCGTTCTTTTGAATTCATGTATAAAATCTTTAACTCCCCACACTCCATTTCTTTCCTCATAATTTACCGCGCTCCTGGCCTCCTTGGATCTTTCTACGAAGACATTGGTTATCTCCTTAGCCTCATCTCCCCCAGTCCTACCCCACTAGGCAACTTTAATCTCCATCTTTACTCCAACCTTCCCTACTCTCCCCTCCTATCCATTCTGGACTCCTACATTCTTACTCCTCTTCCATCCTCACCTATCTGGCTCCACTCTTGATCTTATCTTCACCTCTTCTTTCGCCGCCTCTCCTATTTCAATCCTACCTAACTATCAGACCACTCCTTACTTTCACTATCCCTCACTCCTTCTACCCTATTCCTCCTTCCGCCTTATCCTCCACCTCCTTCTACCGGCGTGACCTACACTACTTTGACCCCTCTCTTTTCTTTACTTCCTTCTCTTCCTTCACCTCGGACATTCATCTTAAGCTTTCATCCTACCTTTCTGTGATTAAATCTTGGATGTCCTCCCACTTCCCTGATAACTCACTTCCTCCCCCCTCTGCGTCCCCCTTCTTCTATTCTCTTTTACCCATCTCAACTCCCCATCTCTCCACATGCTCATAATATTGGCCTTCACATTGATTCTAATCTCTCTCTATCCCACCATATCTCTCTGACTGCCAGATCTTGCTGCTTCCACCTTTATAACATCCGTAAAATATTTCCCTTCCTAACCTTCCATGCTACTAAACTCCTGGTCACCTCCCTTGTCTTCTCTAGACTTTTCTACTGCTCCACTTTCTTTTTCGGTTTCCCCTCCACTCATCTAACCCCACTGAAATCTATCTACCACTCTGCTATCCATTCCCTTTTTCTTCTTTCACCTCATGATTCCATCTCCTCTTCTCTCTCCTCTTTAGATTGGTTCCCCTTTCACTCCCAGCTCAAATTTAATTTCCTCTGTCTCGTCTTCAAATCCCTCTATGGTTTTGCTCCGCCATACCTCTCCTCCCTCCTCACTTTCTGCACCCCTTCTCGCCCACTTCGCTCTGCCGAGCACTTCCCACTCACTTCTCTTCCACCACCCTGTACCCCATCCCGCTTCCGTTCTTTCCAACTACTTGCTCCTTTCCGCTAGAACCGCCTCCTTCTCTCTATCTGCTCTATCTCCTCCTACCCCTCCTCCCGCACTTCTCTAAAATCCTATCTGCTCCAATCCCCACCCTGACCTCCACCTCCTCTCTCTCTCTCATTTTGATTCCCCTACCCATCCTTACACCGTCCTGTCGCTTCTCTCACTTTGGACCTACACTTTTCATGCTATACCACAGCACTCAAGTTAATTGTTGTCATTTGTTGCATATAATGTTTTCTGTTACTTGATTCAAATATTGTTGCAGTGCTTATTGTATTCTATATTGTCCTCTTGTACAGCGCTTTGGCGTAAAGCGCTATATAAAAATTTAATAAATACAAAATACAAACACAAAATAATCACACTCTTGATGGGAATTAAATTCACCGAAGACAGATGACAAACTCCTACATGGGGGCATTGAAATCCCTCCAACAGGGGTAGACTGGCCTATAAGGAACACTGGATATTTCCTGGTAGGTCTCTGCACCCTGGGCCTCTTTTGTGTGCTATTTCCAAATGTTCGCATGGGAAAAGGGTTGGGCTTGCTGAAAATGTACAATATGACACCACTTTGAAAATTATTTCCAGGGCCTCTTTTGGTTCCCAGTCCAACTCAGCACTTCAAAAACCAATAGTAGGAATTCAAAGTAAGAACAATAGGAGAAACACAATAAAGACACAATACCAAGTAACTTGAGGAGACAATGCAGCCAACCCTGAACAGGGATAAAACGAACAAAAAATGCAAAGAAACAGAAAACAGAAAATATAATGAAATGAAAAGGTCAGAATCTGCCCTCAGTGGACCAGGCACTCAATCAGAGATGATTAGAGTCCGGTCTGGTGCAACAATGAGGAAACTCTAGGCAGGCACCTATAGCGTCACCAGCACAGCAGCACCAGAACACACCATGGACGTCTGTTGTTTCATACTCAATGCAAGGTTCTCAGGGATTGGAATGGATCCAAGGTGCAAGCCAGCTAGGTAAATGTGGGTGTGTGGCCTGAGGGCGAGGGCAGATTGAGAAATTGGGAGGGGGGTCAGAGGAGAACAAATGCAGGGGTAGAATGCACCTGCCAAGAATCACCTCCACCTCCCATGTTGTGGTTAAAAGGATTCTCGCCAGGAATCTTTTGTCATGTTAGAATACAAAAATTCTATCAAATACTACAGTGTTTGTAGACCAATCGAAGGTGTCATAATTTCATGGTACAATGAATACTGTCAAATTGAGAATGCTGTGTCGCCTCAGCGTCTGCAAGCCGCAGTGAAGTATGGCTATTCTCATAATCAGCTGATGGCCTTGCCTCCTACGGGTAAGACTTGGCCCCCTGGTTTTAGGGGCATATTACTACTGGATTCTGAGTCATCAGCACACACCACAGAGCTCAATCCAGTCTGACAGATTGTCAAATGGGATTTTTAAACAATGCAATGCACTGTGGGGGACAGTTTCTTTTTTTTGGATTAATGCAGGTCTGCCAGTGCTCATCGCTATGATATTTACTCCTTGTTAGAATACCTAACACCTGACATTTTGTGTTTAACTGAAACTTGGTTTTCTCCATCTTCAACTCCAGATATTGTACATATGTTGCCCCCTCTGTACAGTATTCTGCAGTTTTATGGACCCTCTCCCAGGGTTGGAGGTGGGTTGGCCCTAGTCTTCTTAACATCACTGAATGGTACAGCTATTACCCTTAAACATAATTTGCCTTGTGAAATACTGTTGGTTAGGGTACAACTATCTCCTAATATTTCAGTTCATTTTCTGCTGGTGTATCGGTCACCATCGCACTCCATGGGTAACTTTGTGTCAGACTTTGCCCAATTGATTGCAGATCTTTCCCTGGTTCACCGAAAATTTGTGATTATGAGGGATTTTAATACAAGGTCTAACAATCCTGCTGTTTCCTCTTCTAGAAATGTAGTGTCCCTTCCTGCAGACTCTGCATTTTATCAGAGAAACCATCTCCTTACGCACAATCTAGGTAACACTCTTGATTACATTTTTTCTGAAATCTGTGATAAGCCACTTCCTGTTTTATGGTCCGATCACCATTTGCTGCCTTTTTCTCGAGTCCCTGCATTACTGAGCTAGAAAATCCGTTCAAATTCGACGCCACTGGGGCAGGATCCGCCCTAGCTCTGTTGTAAATGTATTGATCTCTCTAACACAGAAGGGAATGGAGATGGGGAATCAAAACCCTTGCTCTGCGCTCGTGGAGTCCATGACTGACAGTGCCAAGGCTTTGGTCCTATGAAATCTTCCACTGGCTGCTTGAAACCTTGGGCTCCGCGGTATTCCGAGCCCCTCAGGTCGCTCTAACGCAAATGGCACAGGGACCTTGAGCCCTGCACCAAGCAGATGTATAAATCAGCCTTGATGGTGTACCAAGCTGCCATTAAAGATGCCAAAGCTATTTTTTCACTACCTGCATCTTGACAGCTTCCTGCTCTGCTTGGGACTATTCCGTTTGGCCAGGGAACTCTTACCACCTGTGCGGCCGCTGGCCGCCATTCTGCATCCACAAGCTCAATGTGACCTGATTTGTTCTTATTTTGGTGAAAAGATCCACAAGATTTAGCAGTCCATTGCGACTACCCAGTCAGGCTCTTTGAACTTGGGTAATTCGGCTCAGGCTATGACAGGGGACAATCAAGTTAGCTCCTTTCAATTTGCTCCAGTCACTATGAGCACGGTTTCTTCCTCTTTAACTAAACTGAGATCAGCCTCTCCAGCAGACCTAATTTTTTTGTATGCCATTCAGGCCTTCCTAGAGGAAGCTATTGTCTTAGTTAGAGCAGCCTTATACCACTCTTTTGTAACCTAAGGCTTTAAAACATGCAATTGTTTGTCCACTTCTTAAGAAGGCTCATCTTCAACCCTCATTGGTGGAAAACTATCGGCACATTTCACTTCTCCCAGTTTTAATGAAGCTGATGGAGGCAATTGTCACTCTGCAATTTTCCAAATTTCTTGAAGCCAAGCGCCATCTACACCCATTCCAGTCTGGCTCCAGTCCCCACATGGGTACGGAATCTGTGATGATTTTGATCTTTAATGACCTCTTTCTACTTCAGCCTTGCAGAGAGGTCAGAGTTTTGATTCTCCTTGACCTCTCCACAGCTTTTGATTTCATTGATTGTAGGATTCTGCTGCGTAGTCCGGAAGAGATTGCTATCACTGGCTATCCACTTTTATGGTTTTCGTCTTTTTTTTCCGAGAGATTTCAGTCAGTGTTGTTTCTCCCATTGAAATCTTTGCTGATGGTACTAACGTGCGGCGTCCCTCATGGTTTTGCACTATCCCCCCTGTTGTTTAACCTGTATCTGTGCCCGCTGGCTGACCTTATTACTGACCATGGTGAAGGCTTTTATACCTATACAGACAACATGCAGATTCTTTTTTGCTTAAATGCCAGGCGATGGATCCTCCTCCTAAGATGAGGAACTGCTTGTCTTGCATTGGAGAATGGATGGCCTCGAATTGGTTAAAGCTAAATGGCAACAAAACTGAGGTCCTAGTGGCTGGCTCTGTCAACACTGGAGCCTCATGGAGTGCTGACTATTGACCCTTTCTATTCGGGGCCCTGTCTGGCGCCGTTTCAAGCTGTAAAAACTTAGGGGAGAAACTCCTCGTTTCTGGATCTAGAGAAGCCCAAATCTCTGCTGTGTTCCAGACAGGCTTTGTTAAGTGGATAATTCTTCCTTTTCTTTTCTCCGAATCCCGGATTAAGGTGGTAACCTCTTCAATCAGGGGCTCCATTAAGGCCTCGAGGCTTTCCCATTCTGTGGGGAAATGCTTCACCAGCTGCATTGGCTTTCAATTGGCAGTCGGATAAAATTTACATTATTAGGCCTGGTGCATCGCGCCATTTGTGATACTGGCACATAATATCTTTGCTCTAAACTTGTTCTATATATGCCGGCTAGGCTCCTCCTCCTCACAAATCACAAATCCTGCTTTATTACCGCAGGGCACCAGTGGGAGGATGATCGTTTTCGGTCCTTGCCCCTACTATGTCGAACTCCTTGCCCACGCATCTTAGAGATACTGTCGACCATCTGCAGTTTTGAAGGAATTTGAAAACATACCTCTTTTAAGTTTGGACTTGAGTAGCTCACTCTGCCTCATCAGTTGCTGTTAGCGCCTTGACACGTCTTGGCTTTGTTCGTGCTCTACAAATCCTCATACAATACAATACAATTGTACATTCATGAGGTCCCAATGTTCTGTAGGGAAACTGTGCTTTATATTAAGGAGGTGCTTCTGAAAATGGAACTGCACAATGTTCCTACTGGGTCTAATTTAATCCACTGTACTGGGAAATGTTTATAAAACAAAGATGTGTCAAAGTATCTAACTAAACAGACATACTCAGCAATGTCTTACAGCCTTTCCGTGTCATCTTCAGAATTTAACAGATTTGCTTCAATAAAAGTCTCATTTCTAGCCCTTATCCTATCCCTATAAACCTCTGAAACAGAGACATTTAGAGAAGCAAATGTTGATTCATCTATCCCTGTTAGTTTGTGTGCCTGAACACGGTAGGCCCACTAAATGTTCTGTACTGTTTTGCCAGAAATGACCCAAAGGGAGTGGGTCTATGCTTATTTTTGCATGTACTCTGCCCTCCACGTCCCTCCTGTGTAAAGAATGTAGGTAGGCTGATGTCAAATTGACTAGACTGCTGGCAGGGAGTGCTTCTGCAGGTGTCAAAAATGTTCCAGCGGTTAAAGGAAATGTTGAAAATAGTGAGGCCCATCCACAGCAGATAATGAAGCAGAGATATGGTTCAAGAATTATGTTCCCTATTTTGCTCCAGACCTGCTGCTAGTGGTATATGAACATCTTCAGGCCGATTCATGGAATTAATGTGCACGGAAAATGGCAGTGCAAGTGTGAAAATCGCAGTGCAAGCGTGCCAAAGCCGCGCACATCGATTTATGGAAGTCAGTGCGCGTGTAAATCCTGGGATGTGCGCTAAAATGGTGGGTGGTGCATGGGTGCGCACACGTCATCAAACGGCGTGCACTACGCGCATAGCAAAAGCGCACATAGCGCAGTGCACACAACAAAAGTGGGCGTAACACGGGGCGTAACACGCGGAATGGGGAACAACGCGTGAAAATGTGGGCGTTACGGGGGAAGTACAGGTGGTAAATGCCTGCAACGCCCACACGCGCGCCTACAACATGTATTCATGGAATCGAACAGGGCAAAAGAGTGCGCCAAAAAAGACGCACTAATCCAGAAACACGTACGCCAGCAGGAAGCAGGCGTACACGGCCCCGCGTAGCATAAAGGTAAGCGCAAACAACAAACAAGCTCAGACGCTACGATGAATATACCGTTCCTCACAGCAGTGGTCGTCGGACACCGCAGGAGAAGGATAGCCAGGCCCCGAATTTTCACACCCAGGACCAGCCTTTTTGGGCTGCCTGATGACCAGGTGTGTGGGAGGTACAGTTTTCCACCACACATAATACTCGACCTGGTGAGTGAGTGAGTGGGAGGATGACCTCATATCACCCACCCTGTGCTCCCAAGCACTGAGCCCCTTGGAAAAGGTGCTCAATGTACTGCACTTCTTGGCCACTGGTTCATTTCAGCGGACAAGTGCCATAGCGGGGGGGGGGTGTCACAGGCCACACAGTTATGCTGGCTACACCAGGTGTTGGCAATCATGACTGCACGCCCCTCAGTCCGCAGGCACATATACATGCCCAGAACACCCGCAGAGAGGCAGGCTGTGGTCCAGCACTTTTACGGGGTGGCACAATTCCCCAAAGTGCTAGGTGCCATCGATTACACCCATGTGGCTCTACGTCCTCCTAGGGCCACTGAGCACATCTATTGAAACCGCAAGCACTGGCATTCCATCAACGTGCAGGTAGTATGTGATGCCAAGTGAATCATCACCTCAGTATATGCCAACTATCCAGGGTCCACCCATGATAGTTTCATTTTCAGAATGTCACCCCTAAAGCTGGACGGCATGGCGATACATGGCTGCTTGGTGAGTATAAATGCCTCTGCACATGCATGCATGTCAGATACTGAGTAATGTCACAACCCCACTAATGATACCCATCATCACCTCCCCAGGGGACAATCAAAGTAGTGCAAGTCTCACAACCTGACTAAGCCAGCACATTGACCCCT